>NC_083747.1:7343000-7700000 GCF_033458585.1 Syngnathus typhle | reverse complement strand
TTTTTCCTAAGACATTTTTTTCAATGTCTCAAAAAATTCAGTGTCAAAAAATTCAATGTCTTGAAAAATTCAGTGTAAAAAAATTCGACATCTCAAAAAATTCAATGTAAAAAAATTCAATGTCTAAAAAAATTCAGTGTAAAAAAATTCGATGTCTCCAAAAATTCAGTGTAAAAATATTCAGCGCGGACATCCGGGGTAACCAAGGGAGAAGTAATCAATCCCTGTATCAAATCATCCAACGTTCAGCCAATCAAGTTACGCTCCATTGGTCATGTGACGTCGAAACAGGAACGTCGTGAAGTTCAAGTTCATTACAGTATTACAGTATTAACTGTTACTGTTACCTTTGAACTTCACGACGTTCCTGTTTCGACGTCACATGACCAATGGAGCGTAACTTGATTGGCTGAACGTTGGATGATTTGATACAGGGATCGATTACTTCTCCCTTGGTTACCCCGGATGTCCGCGCTGAATATTTTTACACTGAATTTTTGGGGACATCGAATTTTTTTACACTGAATTTTTTTAGACATTGAATTTTTTTACATTGAATTTTTTGAGATGTCGAATTTTTTTACACTGAATTTTTTAAGACATGGAATTTTTTGACACTGAATTTTTTGAGACATATAAAAAAATGTCTTAGGAAAAAAAAATTCAGTGCTAGAAATTCGATGGCTTTTAAAATTCAAAGTCTGATTTAGATGCAAAAAAAAATTCAGTGTTAAAAATTGGATGTAAAAAAATTCAGTGCTACAAATTCGAATTCAAAATCCGATGGCACAGATAAACTTCCATACACCCCCCTCTCATCACAATCCTTTCTACAAGTTAGTAGTTCCCTTATTCAGGAGATATAGCGGGTTGTGGAAGAAGAGTGTTTGTAGAAACCCCTTATGGTAGATTCTAGTAGAACCTCATGAGCCTCTTCTTGTCCCACGTGCTTTTCTTCCCTCATATGATCATTTCCCAGAGTGCAGTTCCTTCTCTCCACCAGCAACAGTCATCCTCCTCATACTACTGTGCTTTGAGGGTCTCCTCTTCCTCATCTTCACCTCTGTGATGTTCGGTACCCAAGTCCACTCCATCTGTACTGATGAAACTGTAAGTAAACCCATTTAGTTGTGATAAGTAATCCTTTACTCTTCCTCCTCTGCATCCTTCCTTGACTGGCAGCTCAATGTCATCTTTCCCCACTCCTTGAAATGTGACCAAGCAATCCTCAACCCTTTATCAAAAGACTTAAGATATTACTCCTGAATATTGATATTTTATTTGAATGTAAAATTTGCCCATTTATCTGTAGTGGTTGATGTATGACACACCTGCTCAGAAATTTCTCAGAAAGGTGGCGGCGACCTGGATGGTGATGCGTTACCCATGTAATAAAATTTAAATTAATAACATTACTAACCCTTCAATTATATAAGAAAATGTATATTAATGTGATACAACGTTTATGTTTGCAATTTATTGAAATTAATAGCGTGGTTTGGTCATGAAAAAATACTCGCCCATTCTGAAATTAATTTTTTTAGGATAGCTTGCCCACTTGAATGTTTATAAATATAAAATAAACATAAAAATTGGACAACATTTAATGCTGCTCTTAAATTGAGATCTGGTTTATGTAAAAAAATAAATAATTGAAAGCGACCCTGTTTGGAAAAGTACTTGCCTCCTTGTTAAATCAGGAATTGAGTGTGCTGAAACAAACCATGAAATCTGCTCTTTGCCATGAAATCCTCAGAGGTCATGTTTGGCCATCATTTTAAGACGTCAAGCTAGAACGAGGTCTTAAAAAAACGTTTGATTATGTTGGTTATTGTTGAGTGCGGCCTAACCTTTTATTAGGATTAGGGGGCAAGCACCTTTTCCACACAGGGTAGCTTAGAATTTTTTTAAGCAAAATCATTGTTTAAGTTTTTTTGTTGGCTTACCTTTGTCTCAATGGGCAACTCCTCAGATGGATAAAAATGGATGGATGAATCTGCTCAGTTCTTGTTTCACAACAATCAAATATAAATCTGAATACCAAGACTAGTGGTGGCACATTTAACATAATTTTGCAAAAAAAAAAAGTTCTGTGTTTAGTTCCGCTGAGTTTTTAGGGCAAACATTCATTTGTTCCTTTTTTTTTTTTTTTTTTAAATCCTTGGTGCATTGTGCTGAGGTTTAAGTGGACATTTCGACGATTCTTAATTTTGGGGGAATCTTGTCACGTTGCTATTTTTGAACTACTAGGAAGATTTGTTCAGCGCAATACAGCCAGCTTTTACTGTTGCTCACTTTTAATTGTGGCTTTCGTGATCATGTTAGTCTGCAAATGCACTTTGCATTTTTGCATTTTCATTTTTGGACAATTTTTCTTCATGGCTTATTTTGGCATACTTAGCTCCATGTTTGGTGTCAAAATGCTAACGTGCTTTTTGACGGACACCGCCTCATAACACACACACACAAACATTTATTTCTCTTGGAGGCACAAATCTACCTATTCCATGTTCATCTTTCTTGAAACTACCATCCATCAACATCCGTGTTAGTCTTCCTGGACATTCGAGGATGCTTGTAGTTCTCAATTCTACTTCACATTGATGCGGATATATGCACTCCAATCCATTTGCGTAATACATATGTAGTTACATCGAACCGGAAATCAATCTGTATTTTAGTCACTGTCAGCTAAGAGGAGGGGCTTATAAAGTTCAAGGTTGTACTGTAGCAAATAACTTGGTCATTCTCTGCAATTGCAAAGAAAGCTATCACAATTACAGATGAATAACACTTTGTGATTGCGTGACTGGGTTTCAGAACACACCAACTGAAGTTTGGTTATCTTTTGTTTTTAGGGCATAGAGCAGTTGAAAAAGGAAGAGAGAAGATGGGCTAAAAAAACTAAGTGGATGAACTTGAGGGCGGTCTTTGGGCACCCTTTCTCCTTACTGTGGTTTAGCCCATTCTCCACACCTGACCATGGCAAGGCTGAGACATACCAATATGTGGTGTGAAAGGGAAGAATGCGCCCTCATCTGATTGGGCCGATTTGAGCCCCACTAAGTGGCTCCGACAGTCTCTAGTGACTGCGGACACCTTTGCATCTGGTCTGTGTGCTTACTTCATGCTTAATACTTGTTTACATTTTACCATTGAACGCTGTTCTTTCGTAAATCTTATTTACAAACACTGTGATGAGTCCGGTTCTTTTCAATATGTATAAATCATGAATTGACACCCGCCCCACTCGTTACCTTGAAACCTGTATCTCAGGACCATCCTTAAACCAAGGACTGCTGTAAACTAGTCAACTTGTCAGCTAGTCACTATTTATTGCCATGCTTAAAAAGGAAGTCAACCCTAAAATGTTCTTAATAGTAATACGTTTTATGTGCCCCACTAGACTAAACACAGCATTCTGATTAATATTGCGTTTGTGCAATATGAGTTAAGCAGGAAAAGGCACCCATTTTTATCAGTCTGGGGGGTTGGCAAAATTTTGCCATTTGCCTTTGACAGAAAATGACATCCCAGTTACCAGAGACCTGGCAACTGTGATATCATTTTGTGTCGACAGCACGTGGCAAAATGGCCGACCTGAGATGGATAAAAACTGGTGAATTTTGCCGGCTTAATTCATATTCCACTAATGAAACATTAGTTAGAACACTATGTTTTGACTAGTTGGGTAGCACAGGACATATCAAGAATATTTTGGATTGACTTCCCCTTTACATAAGAGGCACAGCTGTTTGCAGCAACAAGTGTGTATTAAGCAAGTCAGTAACTTTAATTGATTTAATTTGTATTCTATTTCTGAACATGCAGTCGGAACTAAATAAGTTGACCGTTGATGAACATTTAGGATTCGATTCAGTAGGTCCATTTCCAATTATAAGTATAATGTGCGCAGTTGTGTGAGCGCAAAACATTCCGATTATTGTGTGACATTTGCTCAACAAAGTTGCCATTGGTGGGTTACAGAAGGGTTCTTTCTATTTATTAACTTTATTACAGGAACTGAATTTGCTAGTGTTTTACTGTGACCATTCAAAATTGCTCCGCTAGGCTCGGTGAGATTTCTTCCGCTGACAATATTTTGAAGATAAAAGCTTATCTCGAAAAGAATACATGCATTTGGGTCAGGCCAAACTTCTCATGTACTGTATGTCCGGGCTAATTTTTGAGACCCTTTTGTTTTCACAATTGCTTGTGTGACTTTTCGCTGCTGATTGTGAAGTGGAAGAATGTCAAGTGGGCTTTATTCTGTGCTTTTTCTGACATTGCAATGCATTTAACATCTCGACCGTACGCAGTTGTTTGTCGCTTCTCTGGTCTGGATCGAAGCACTTTTTAATTACACGTTTGGTTCATTTCTATCATATTTGTGCTTTTATCAGAATGAGGCTCCCCAGTAAAAAGCGCATGTGTAAAACCTTATTGGACAGCTGTTGATACAGAAGTCAGATTTGACTGAAGTGTCCTGTGTAACATTGCGGTATTAATGCCAGCAGACATGTCAGGAAGGGCTTGAAAATGTTTATTGTGATGATTTTTTACCTCCACAAGCAAAGGAGGTTATAGTTTTGCCTGTGTTTGTCTGTTCCCAGTTTAACAAGTCATGGTGTAGTTAATTTAATGTGTCTTCAGAATGAGCATTTGAACATAGGCTGATGGACCGCTTTTAATGGGGTTTTTTTTTGGGGGGGGGGTCTAAATAATCACAGCAAGACTTGAGTATAATGATTTGAGCCCATCCTAATCCAAATTAGAATGCCTTGATTGTCCCCGTATCCCACTTGTCAAGGAAATTAACCTGGAAATCAGTGTAGTAGTTATTGTTGGTTACACATTATGAATATGCAGAGAAATAAATGCAGGCAAAGTCATAACCTCCTTTGCTCAATTAATGCATGACGAGGGTAACACTCGGATACATTCCGTTTTTATGTACTTCATGGGGGGCCTGTTTTTTTTGTATTTGGCGTAACAAACTCTGAAGTGCGCTTTATTTCTTATTTTCTGTCAACACTCAACAAACATGTATGTGATAGCGAGTGAAGGCATGGTATTGACGAAGGCTACAAATAATATATAGATTGTGAAACACTGCTGGTATGCTGTAAAATTATTGCTGAAAATGTTAGGTCTCAATATTTTGGGGGGCCACTTCATTGTTGTAAACATTCTGAAGTCATTTCAGCACATACAGGGAATAAACTCTACTCAGTTGCAATGCAAAATTTATTTCCAGACTCTTTTTCTGAGGGGGTTCGATACTTTTTTTCAAATCAAAAAGTGCCTGACATTCATTTTTGCTCCGACTTTTTTGACACTCCAAACAATGGTTCTTTCACTTGTCCGGCACAGTTTATGAATCTGTCTGTCTTTCATTCTGTTCCCACCCTCTTCATGCATTTAATTTGATTGATAACTGATGTTCTCTGAAGCAGACATCTCTTTTTGGTGACAGAGGTAAGCTGTGACAAAGTGCACTGTTGCTGTCCCACCATGCGTGCAATACATCCTAAGCATGCAGGTTGTACTTAAAAATGGAAAGACGTGTTCCTTGTGAAAGGAGAATGTACAGTCCGATACACTTGTCACAGATGACTTTGCTTCTGGCATTATTGTTTTTGGTTTTTCTCTTCTGATCTGCATGATAATTTCAGTATATCTTGGGCATGTTTCCAAGAAAGTAAAGGCATATTTATTCCGTCCATCAATTCTCAGTACAATACTCGCCTGCCATAGTCGATGTAGTCTATATTTTGCGCTCAGACTACCTCGTCATGTTCTAAGGGTGAGCCGTTCTCCTTTTCAAATTTTTTCTTGAGCATCATGTGATGCTCGCAAATGCCTAACATCTCAACAGCCATCCATCCATTTTGAGTATCACTTGATTAAGGTCACAGAGCCTATCCCAGTTGACTTGGGAGCAGTGGGGTATACCAACTAGTTGTCAGCCAATTGGAAGGCCACAAATAATTCACACTTATGTTCTTACCTCTTAACAGAGTTTTCAATTAACCTAACATGCATGTGGAGAACAGAAACTAGGCTCAAGATAACCATTGCTGTGTTTCCAACCCCAAAATCATGGAATTGACTTCCAAAATGTGTTTGATGCATTAAATGGACGAATCCAAACAACCTGTAACGAGTATTGTGTTGAGAATTAATCTGCTATTTGTCTCCATAACCTCCACAGAGCAAATCACTGCCACACATTCAGTCCCATCGTAGAAGAATGATTGGTAACCAGCATGTAGATACCAAACCTTAGCTCAAACCTTAACTCTGTCCTCTGTAGGGAATCGAACGCTTGAAGGGTGAAGCGGGCAAGTGGGAGAAGACGCCGTGCTGGGAGGCCATGAAGATGGCGTTCGGGGGCCCCTTCTCCCTGACTTGGTGCAGTCCATTCTCTGGGTTGAGCTGCAAGAAGAACCCCGCAGAGCTTAGCCCTTTTCCGCAGGGCGACATCATCGAGGAGGATGTCATTGAGATCCCGTTCAACTAGGACTGCTTGCACACAGCCATGTTGGTAGGCCACACTTTATTTCATACAATACTGAAACTCAAATGAAATATATTTTTATCTCCATAATATTTACAGTCCTGTGGGGAGAAAAAAAAGAATATACCAAAAGAATATAGAATAGTCCCTTATCTGTGCCAAGGGCAGATTTTTTTTGTTCCTTCTCCCAAAACATAAAGCAACGATGAGGGACCACATTAAGATTTCAAAATGGCAGCTTTAAAATCATTCCCAACATGCAATAATGAGAATGCAGTCATAGCTTAATCTACCTTGGATCAAATAATATATATGTCTGTGGTCGCCTCTGAAATCAGTGTTGGGTCAGCCAGCGCTTCACGTTTTGTTAGGTCTAGCCTTGATGCCATTTATGTTCAGTTTTCTTCAGACTACATATGTATTCTGCAGTACTGTACTTGTGCAGCCGTGACCAAAGGTTTAGCAATTCTTCAGGCAATAGGGTCTGATCCCTGATGACAATAGTGAAAATCTGTGTAATTGATGTCACACTAAAAAGGGTTATAACTGTGGATGCCACAAGAGGGTGGCAAAGCACTATTTTTGACTAATTGGAACTCAAACCACTTCAATAGGGCTTAGTGCAGGGGTCCCCAAACTTTTTCCTGTGAGGGCCACATAACCTTTCCCTTCTCTGATGGCGGGCCGGTGGCAGTTTGTAACAGAAAAAGTGTGACGATCGTAGGGGAGCTTAAAAAAAATATTGTTTTCCAGAAAGCCACACATAACCAAATAACGGTTATTTAATAACCCTTTCCAGGTTCTTTACAGAAAAAAAGTCAGGAAACAAATAATAACACTATTAATGAAATAAATAATAACTAAACCCTCTCTGAGTTCTTCACAGAAAAAACAGGAAATAAATAACTAAATAACTCTCTCTGGGTTCTTCATAGAAAAAAAAACATGGAACATTAACTTTCTGTTGTGCCATGAACAATCTTAACAGATAAAAGTTCAGCTCAGTTGTCAGAGCAGAACCTCTCTGACACATATGAGCAGTCTCTTAAAGTTCTTGTGTTCCTTCCTTATAATCCTTTTGTAGGTTCCAGTAGGCTTGTAGACACTGCTGTCTTTTTTGTTAAAGTTTGATAGTGCGTCATAGTCTGGAGTAAAATTTGTTGTGGCAATTCTTAGGCGAGATCCGAGGTGTTTGTCCGTTTACCTCGATCTGTGACGGGTAGATGTTGACGTTCATGTGGCTGAACGTCACGTCGCGTACGTCGAGCCAAATTGGCAACTCTTTTAAACGCTCGGCACTGTGTTCACCCTGCTTTACTTGGGCGACATTTTAACGGAAGGATTCCAGGGGAAGGTTTGTGGGTGGCTTTAGCGCAAAACTGCATCTGAAAGCTCAGCGCGCAAATTACAAGAATGCTGTCGTCACAGCCCACGCTCTAAATTCGGGACTGATACAAATAGAGCGCGAGTGCGCCATGTCCGTACACGCACTTGTGAGTGTGCACCGAGCTTTCTGACACGGCTTCCGGTAGTAAATGCGCAGGCGAGCGCTTCCCCATCTACTGGGCAAACGCAGTCATTGCAGGCAAAATGAGCAAAAAAAAAAAAAAAAAAAGTTTAATAATACAATTTGTTCAGGGTTGGCGGGCCGGATTAAACGGTCCCGCGGGCCGTATCCGGCCCGCGGGCCGTAGTTTGGTGACCCCTGGCTTAGTGACACAATAGTACTTTTATTTTTTTTCAGAGGGTAAGTTTCCCTAAAATGTGGGGATTAACTTTCAACTCAATGTTGTGTAATACTTTGTGCTGCTTCTGTTTTCATGTTTAATCATATTGATTCTCTATAAGCATATATGGACACATAGTTTTTGTTTATTTGCATTTTTCCATAGACAAAAATGCTATCAACATTATTCTTTCCACAAAGGTGCAAAATTGCCAAAGATACTGCCATCAATGTGTACTCACTAGAAAATTATCAAGTTCATTGTCTTGAGTGGCGGACTTGTGTTGCTGCCTTTTATGAATGAATGGATCCTTCTAACTTTTCTATTTTCAACGTATTTTACAGGCATTGCCGGTTTTTAAAATTGTATTTTTTTTAAGAACAAAATGTGTCCAACAAGGGGAGAAAACTATTTAAACGTTAAATGTGTTACAGCAGCAAAGTTAGTGTAATGCTAACTTTGAGTCACTGCAAAGATGTGACAGTTTTGTCTGACTTTTAATGTAATATCCTTGCAAACACGAGAAAATCCTGTACTGCCTATTCCAAAGTAAATGTTATTTTAAGAATGTTGTGACAAGAACTATTGTGCTTTCTGTTCACTACTACCTGTTGGCTTTACCGAGGTGGCAGCTGAGTGACTAAATGAACACCAAACGTAGCACTAATACTCTAGAGCTCATTGTATCCACTTTTGTCATTGCCACTGTGCCTTATCTTCCTTTACGTTTATGAATCGATTTGTCTTGTTTAAATTATGTCGGATGTTGTTTATTTAGGTGGCAGTATGAGGGCTTTTAACTCATTAAATGGGTGCTAAAAATCAGTCTGATCCGATTATTTGTGCTTCATTCTCCTGTTGAAAAAATATCTGACTGTTCAATTAATTTGATATGTCTTTATTTCGAACATATTTAAAGCATAAAAGGAAGAAAAGATAATAAAAAAAATAACACTTTAAAATGCCATATTTAGGTCACAACATAAATTTCAGACATGTTAAGAACCACATAAACTCAGTTATAAACAATAGTGCTGCACAATATATTTAGAAAAATAACAATATCACAATATTGGCTTATACAATAAGCAGATCACAAAGACGTAATAAGGGTAGAAACACACACACACACACATATGAAGATGTTTTTATGTAAACATAACTATTCCGTTTTGGAGTCCTGTGGTCGTGCTTGAGGCGTGGATCCATGAAGCATCAGCAGCCCACACAGCGTCAGAGAGATGCCTACCCACCACAGAACTGATTGACTCTCTCCAAAAATAAGCTTCCCCAGTATTGCCTAAGTGCACAAATAAGAGTTTAATGAGAATCTACTGTCGTTCACTAACTATTTTGCACCCATAGAGAGTTTGGGACGGTTTACCGAGGAAATAAAGTTGCCCGCAGTAGTGGTGGCAGTGGCCCTGGCAGAAGAAGAGCTGTAGCGAAGAGCTTTGGAGAAGAAGGTCCACATAACAGCATTGCAGAGGAACATCAGGGCGACGCACAGCAGCCGCAGTGGGATGTGCAGCTGCACACAAGATGGGACGTTGCCATGGCGACAACAAAGTTCAAGTATGACGACATGACCGTTGACCAGGAGGTATGTATAAATATTTGGTGCCCACTCGAATTTTGCTTCGATTGCTGTCTCGTCATTCTACCAGTTGCAGTTTACCCAAAGGAGTTGCAGCACAACACATATTCAAGACAAGTCTTACCCAGAGGCAGACAGTTTCGTCGTGTTGCGCTCCAGATGTGCTAGCTTCACACATTTCCTTCAGGTAGTCTGCCCCAAGAGTTAGCTTAGCCGATAAGGAAGCGGCAGCAGCCAAACAGCCCGCCAGTAAAGCATAAATAGAACCCGAAAACATCTCTAAAGCAGGTGGAGCGCTTTATTAGTTACTTTCATTTACGATAGCAGAGAATCTCTAAAGTTGAAACCAAATTTGTATAAACCGCTGGTTGCTCAGTTTCGAAGCAAAAGTGTATTATAAATCCATTTAGTACGATTGGTAGTAAAAATTCTATTTGGAATTAAATTATAGGAAGCACTGTATTTCAAAACAAAAATTCTAATTATCTACAGCAAACAGAAAAATAGTTTGAAGGTAAAATGAAAACATCCGTAAAGACTCACTACAACCAATCGCAGTCGCTCCCAAGTATCATGTGACATAGTTGGCGCATGTTAATGACGTAATGTTTTGCTCCCGTAGGAAGACCTCCATTGTTTCGATCCTGCAGATATTCCAGAGCGTATTGTAATTTATTGCACCGTGATGAATAAGAACAAAGGTAGTGGTGTGTCCTGGGTGAAACCAGCGGAACCTTCCTTTTTGAAGAAGTTTAAAAATGATGTTGGCTACAAAGAAGGCCCGACTGTTGACACGAAGGTATGTAGCATGCGGTTTGGCTAATCGGGAATTGTGACCCAAGCAACCCTTGAACGGTTTGTTCATTTGAATTAAACTTATGACTCTGTATTTGTTATCTCATGCATATTAAATCTAAATTATAATTGATAAAGACCCTTGCTCCACTTTTGGCAACCACGAGGCAATTGAACACATTTACAATTACTAGTCTTTCACACTTTCCCAAATGTTTACCCCTTATTGTATGTCACCGTGTGCAGCGTCAGGAGATGCCCAAACTGGATGATGACAGTGGGAGTGATCGGGAAGATGAATTACCTCAAGTTGTTGTTCTTAAAGATGGAGACCTGAACTCCGACGAAGTTAAACATTTAAAGGAAAAGGAAGGAATAAAACCTAACGGAGATTCAGAGAAAAGTAAGGCTCTTTTTTAAGATTACAGTAACGTGGGCTGACTTCATTTTTTTTGTTCATACATCTGATGCTCACTTGTCAAGTGATAAACAAGTAATAAATTTAAAAAAAAACAGCCTCTTGAATTGTTGATCACTGAAATAACATTTTTAATGGTTTAAACTCACCATTAGTAAAAATCTGTACAGGCAATGTAAGTACCATTTTGACATTATTGAATTTTACACAAGTAGGAAATTGATAACAATATTGTAAAACAACATAAATGGAGAATGAAGCTAAGTTACTTGCCTTTTGATGGCACGAAACCATAAGGTAAGTTCTCTAAAGTCAGCTGGCTCATAACAGGGCTCGGGGGAATAGCGGTTGGCGTGAAAGTTTCTGCCTCAAAATAATTGTTTATTATGTGTAAATATCACAACGCTAGACCCTAGTTTCTATGAAAAATAAATGACTGTGTCCTTGCATGTTGAAAAAAAAATGCTGAATGAAATAGGAAGTTTAATTCCAGAAATAAAAATCATAATTTTAAGGTATTCATCTTTTCCACTATAAATCGCATTTAGTTTCTTTATTTCCATTTCACAATTGGTTCATTTTGAAAGCTCAGTTCTAATGAACCACACTTCCATATGGCTCATAGGTGACGAGCCTCGCTCCGATGGTAAAATCCTCTTCAAGAAACCAGCTAAGCGCTCATCCTCTGACAAATTCCAAGGAATCACTGCTAGTTCCAGCAAAAAGAAGCGGGACGTTGTAGAGAAAGAAGAAAAGAAGGAAGTAGATTCTGTGAAAAAAGTGAACAACAGCAGCCTTTTGTCCTTTGGTGGCGATGAGGAGGAGGAAGACTAGTACTGGACTCACTTTTGATTCTCGTTTAATCAAACGTTACAAAATTAAAAATGAGTGTTTTCCATACCAGGTAGTGCATAAAAGGACTTTTATTTTTGAATTGATGTCGTGACAGTGCTTGTTTTGTGTTTAGCCCAACTGTAAATCGTCTAATCGTTTTCTTCCATTAAGTTTTAATTCCACTAAATTGGGAAAGCCGTTTCCTGCTCGAGTCTCAAGACAATGCTCTCGGGGACAGTGTAGTTCAAACTTTAACACCAGTTTATACTGTGTACGGCTGGAATATTTCAATGTGTTGTAATTTTCAAATTTCAAACAAATATTTTAACGTGGTTATTTTAATTAGGTCACTTATGGATATGCATTAAATGTTACTATGAAGATGAACACTTTTGCCAAACACTGATATGACTTAAAATCACAAGTGAATAAGACATGGAAAAATATCAGCAATATATGTACTAAATTCACAAGTTTGAATTTAGCGTTCAGCGTTTTTACTCGTTTTGATGTAAGTCTTGCCAAGAAAAGAAATAATGCATCATTTGTGTTGATGTAACGTACTGGAATTGTATTATGTTCTTACTGTTAGTTCTGAACACATTTGAATATCACATAAAAGTAAGCCCATTAGAATTGTTCGGTAACTCCAATTCTGCATGTAGGTCTGTGTTTGTTTTACATGGTAATCTTGCATGGTAGAATTTTAATACATTCAATTATGGGTTGAGTGTATAAATATTTTCTAGCTTCAGAGGGGAGCTGTAAATCTATCATTGCATTAGTTTTAATGCATTTGTATATTTTTAAGTATCATCTAAGCATTAAATACTATTTCAATTGAGATTGTGGGTGTTGTGGGTCTGTTGGGTTCACTGGGCATCATCATGTCCCACACTTCATTCTAGGTTAATTCTAATGCTAGTAATACAACAATTGAGTACATTTAGGTTTCTATTACTGTGCCATAGTCAACTAGCCCCTTAAATTATCTTTCTTGTGCGGACAGACTACATGGACCTTATTGAATAAATGCTCAAGTAGCTTTTCATAGTTTCCAGCTCTCACCCGTCAAGATCAGCAATAAAGCAAATAATTAGATCAGTGAAATGACATACTTTGACCATCTAAAATTATGTGTGCCACTTAAGTGCTTACTAAGCAAAATGTTGATATACTTGTGCACACTATAAAGGTGTTCAGCATTCACCCATCTCCACCTTTAGTCCATATTGTTTTAAGAATCTCCATTGCTGCTGCCACGTTGAGTTTATTGTTAAACACCACTGGCCTACCGTTTCATTTTGATTTATTTTACACAGTTGGATAAGTGCTCATTGTAAATAAATTATTTTGTATGATAAAGGAATTATAAGGTTTCTTAACTAGTATTCTAATCACATCTCAAGATATTTTTTTTGATAAATCCAATTATGGTTTATGTGCATCCTGGTCTGTGTGTAAGCGTGCGAATTTTGTCATTCATTCAGGTCATTTCATTTTGAGGCCATTAAATCAGTCTCAACTGGACTATTGTATGTGCCAAATTGGCCTTATACTGCACCTACACAACAGTAATGCTTCAAAATCTCTATTTGCAGTTAACCTGTTCTGTGTTTTATCCAGGTACACCTTGAGTCCAAAAACATTCATGAATGTGAATTAATTACAAACTGCCCATAAGTGTGAATGACTGTCTTTGTGATTGAAGGGTTAACAGTCAAAGGTGTGTGCTACCGCTCAATTACAATGAAATTGGTGTTACTGTCAGCATGCAACCTTGACTGGTCAAATATTAGCTAAATAAACGAGTACGTATATTATCACCATGCAATTGTATGCCTCTGTCAATCATGCGTCTTGCTGTTTTCCTTGCAGAATAGAAGCTGTCATCACATCATGAAACTTCCAGCGGTGTCATTTGGGAGTGGTTACGCTTTGACTTTCAAGCAGGGATGTACTGTACATACAATGCGTGGAAATGTATTAGTCTGTAGTTATTTCCAATATATGTATATTTGTTTGAGTACGTTATCTTTTCAGTTCTGAGTGTAACCTGTCTAATGCCCAAAGTTAGCTCCAGCTCATTAGTTTAGTGAAATGTCTTGAACAGGCGCCGCCTTTTCTTTTATTCCTAACCATAGTGCAACAAAAACACCCTATTATTCAATATACTTTTCATTGAGCCTTGACGGCAAGTTGATTTCCTATGTACACATCTCTCTGTCTTTCCCTCACGATGTCCCTCATATAAGTGTCCCACCTCCGCCCTACCTTTTACACAGTACATGGCCAACTACAGGTACAGTAAAAATGCATTTTCTCCTATATATTGTGACCTGTATTAATAAGGATTGAATATAGCATTTATTTTTCATTCTTAAAAGCAATCCTGTCCGCACATTGTATGAAGAGCTGTTTTCAAAACCAAAAAAAAGGAACATTTCAAGAAAATCAATTTTGGAATGTAATTCACTATGTAGAGTATAAACTTTATGATTCTTTATTGAGCATGTTCAGACTGAGTGAGGTGATTCTTTTAAATTGATCAAATGTTTGGTAAATTTGCATGTCTGAGTATAAATATTTTTCTACAGATCTAAGTGTTTCTAAAGAGCGCTTCATATACAGTGTTTCATCTTATTTGGACAATATCAATATCTCGAGAATGACTTTATTAATACATTTATAATTGTGTATTGTATACTGAATTGTAAATGTGTACATTTGTTAGGTAAATGACTTAAGGGATTTGTGCATTGTTTGGACTGACAAATGCATCTTAGAATGTATACTTAAATCCACGCTTGATGTTGAACCTTTTTTTTATCGCTAATTCTAATTTTGCCGAATTCTAGTTTGTAGAAGAAAGGATATCTACTAGGTTCCAGAATCAATATTAGAATTCTTTTGGTCCAATCATTATTTTATACAAGCAAACCCTATAAAGCTTCACAACATTCAGATATAGTATGTTTAACCTTAGTAACCCCAAAAATGCATACGATGTTTTAAAAGTTTGATGTTTACATGTCTGACTATTTCCATGTTGTATTTCTCAGCCATGGAAATACATCTCCTCATGTGTTTGACTGCGGCTATGCTATTACCAGGTATTACCAGTAAACACGTATCAACACGTGTGACTGTAACTAACACATTAACGTTTGTGTGCCTCTCCAGTATGTTATGGGTGTTCAACAGGAAAGGAGTTTATCACAACATTTCTTCCTAACGATCAGAAGTCTAACTTCTGGCAGGTAATCTTTTCTGGAAATGACCATAAACTCCAACTGGTCTTGACAGCAATGGACTCCGCTGCTAATGTCCACATTCAGGTCAGAAATACTGCGGAGTAAATTTTTGTTGGTAGTGTATTCCCCTTTAAGCTTTCTTTGTTGACCTGCAGGTGGCTTCTGTGGACTTCTCCTTGAAGCTGACCCTGTCATCAGGTGAAAGCCGCTGGGTTTATTTGCCACTTGGAGCAGAACTGCAGAAGAAACTCATTACCCAAAAGTCAGCAGTTCGAATTTCATCCAGTGCTGAAATCTCGGTGGTTTCTTTCAACCGGCGCAGCAAGTCAAGAGATGGAACGGTGGTTTCTCCAACAGCAGCGCTCGGAACAGAGTACCTAGTGTTCACGCCGCGAGGAGGCTCACATTTCATGGACAAGCTCTTGGCCATTGTTAATGGTGACCGCCCAAACCCCGTCACCATCTTACCGAGCGCTGACGTGCTGCTACGAGGTGGGGGGCGTTGGCAAAGTGGGAAACCAGTGACCTTTACCCTTGAACCTTTTGCGTCCTATCTCGTACGGAGTCACAGGACTTGGACAGGCCTCGTTCGGTCCAAATTTCCCGTGGCTGTCATAGCGGGTCACCAGTGTCTGTCAATGGGTTTGGGATGTGAACATGTGTATGAACAGCTTCCCCCTGTGGCCAGTCTGGGTAAATACTACATGATGCCCAGGACAGGAAGCCACCAAGCCACAAACTGGGCCGTGATAGTTGCTGCTGAAGACAACACAGAGCTCACATTGCAGAGAGGTCATCAGTCAGCATCCAAAGAGTTGAGTTAAATATTACCAAATCTCTTAAATACTTCGAAATGTTCTATACGAGTCAAGTTTGCAAATTAGACATATTGTAACCACGCTAGTCATAGGGGATAGGGACCACGTGAAGAGCAAAAATCTGGGAGTATTTGACATTCCCCGCAAGCGTTTGTAGTGGTCTATTGATGCCACAAGATGGTGGTACATGACTACTTTTGTCTAAATAAAGCTCCTCTACTTCGTTTAAATTGCTTCAATGGTATCAAAATACCACCAGATAGAGCCAAAACAATTTTGGCCTCAGAATATAGGTGAATTCTCAGCAACTAATGGACATAAGGTGGTTTGATAGAGCTTGCTCAATCTCTTCAAAAAGGATAATTGCAATTGCAGAAAAAAAAATACAAGATAAAAGCAAAATTCAAAAATGATTGTCACTTTTCCAGGCTATTGACTTGTGTTTGAACTAAGCCATTGCTTAAGATTTAGCATGATGAAGTGATCATTGTTCTAGTAATTTGTAGATCAGGTTGATATATGTACTTTCTCAGAATAGACATTTTTTGTGTATGTTTTAAAAAAATGTATTTAAATGTACCAACAGGACGCTGAAGACAGCTGGACTCATCACCTACCAGAAACTGATCAACAAACATCCTCTAGTTGTCAAAAGCAACAAGAAAGTCATGGTGCTCCTTCTTAGCGACAATAAGCCACATGACCCTTTTCTGATGTCGCTGACCCCCACCTGCAAGTTTTCCACTAGCTGGGCCGTGGAGACCGTGAATGAGGTCCACAGCACTGTGGCCATTTTGTCAGAGCGAGAGGGCTCATCAAGTGTGAAAGTGTGTTTCAAAGGACGCTGCCAGTCACCTCAGTGGAATAGCTTCAAGTCAGATCAACAGTGGGTGTGGTCTAATGTGGCAGTGGGGTCACAGAAGAGTCATGTGACAGTGGAAGGTGACACACGTATGGCTGTTTACGTCTATGGTGGCAAAGATCGGCAAGGGTATGGAACGGCTGGAGTTTGCTCCGCAGGTGCACAGAACTCACACACACACACAGACAGATTAAGATGCAAAGTCTAACACAAAATCCAGATTTGCCGCTCTAGAGAATGTAGTTGTATCTATACGTCAACGTCTGACTTTTGTGTGTGTTGCAGGAACCCCTCCTCCGCCACCACCTAAGGATCCCTGTGAAAATGTCAAATGTAGAGAAATGGAGAACTGTGTGGATGGAAGATGTGTGCCTGCATCCAAAGCAACCTGTCATGCCCTTGGTGACCCGTATTATTTGACATTTGATGGCAGACGTTATGACTTCCAGGTACGCTTAGGATACTACCATCCTATACATTAAGTATAAAATTTCTGGCTTAACAAAGCTGGGGAATTAAAACCACAATACGTATTGATAATTATGATGGTTTTAGTTTTAGCGTGGCTGATATTTCTTCCAGGGTTCCTGCACGTATATTATGGCAACAGTTGCAGAGAAGGTGTCGGGCCTTACGCCTTTCACTGTGACCACCAAGAATGACCACCGAGGTAATCGGCGGGTTTCCTTTGTGAGGACCGTCAGTGTCTCTGTTTACCAGCAAACCATTATTATCGGCAAACACAGAAACCGAGTTCAGGTAAATACATAACTGAAGAGATGTTCATTTACAGTATTAATAATGTTCATTTAAAGTTTAAAAAAAAAAAAAAAGGCAATTGTGATTTATTGTTCATTATTTACACAGGTAAATGGTGAATTGCAGTACTTACCGGTCACGCTATTAGACGGGCGGATCACTGTAAAGCGTAGCGGGATCTACGCTCTCCTCAGAACTGACTTTGGTCTGACTGTGAAATATGACTGGAACATGAGGCTTTACATCACAGTGCCATCGTCATACTATAAACACCTCGGAGGCCTCTGTGGGAACTATAATGGAGACAAAACAGATGATTTGCCCGAGCCAAACGGTAACCAGTAGCAACTCTGCACTCGGGACATGTGTGCGTGTGGGTGGATAGTTGCTGTAGTAATTAATTTATTGCCATCCTCATCAAATTGGATGATCCATGCAAGTCATTACAGTAAAAACAAAAATACTGAACTTCACCCAATGAGAGATTTAACATTTATTTAACCAATTTGGTCTCATTGACATCGAAGCTTTCCATTCCAAGCTCCTGACCAAGAATGGCAGCAATGCAATTTAGAATCAAGCGCACGCAAATTTACACAAATGATATTAAAAAACAAAAGAGATTAATTTGACTACCATAAAGACACTTTTTTTTCCAGTCATAAGAACTGCAATACTTCCTGAAAAGATGCAACATGTGGTTTCCCAAAATGTTTGGATCTTAGTTCCATTCTATTCATGTTAACCACATGAGTATCTTATTTTATTGTGGATTCAAACAACAAAACATTAAATGTGTTATTATGATGCAACAGAGAATCAAGATCTCTTCTTGTAAACTGCTCACTAAAAATCTTTCAATCAAAAAAAGCAGTTTGTAATTTGAATTTTGCAGGGTCTCGCCTATCAGCTGTGCTGAAGATGATCCAGCAGTGGAAAATAAAAGATCCCGATCCCTTCTGTAATGATAATTGTGGTGGGCGGTGCCCCACATGTTCACCAGACAAGCAGGCCTACTTTGGTCAGCCCAAACAATGTGGCATACTAACACAGGCAGATGGACCCTTTTCATCTTGCCACAAAGTGGTCAACCCCTCTCTTTACCTAGACAACTGTATCTATGATGTCTGCGTCAATAAGGGTAAGCAAAAAAATGGTATCTTCCTCTAATTTTTGTCCAAGTATTAGAATAATTTATGTAATGGGGAAAAAAAATATGCTGATTTGATTGTGTGGCCTTCCAGGTGCGAGACAGATTCTCTGTGATAACCTGAAGAATTATAATGATGCCTGTCTGTCAGAGGGCGTGAAGGTCAATCCCGAGTGGAGAATGGTCACGAAATGTCGTAAGTCAGAATGCCGCGTTTAAGGTCATAGGGGTGCATAGAACATTAATGTGGAGAAAGAAATTCACTTCCACTTTTAAGAAATGAATGACCTCAGCTAAAAGATCCATGCATTGATTTGACCTTTGACAGCCATGTCATTCAGACCAAATCGGATTCGGATATTTTTTCAACACCGTTCTTCATGATCTGCATTCTTCTCTTGCCAGCTCTTTCCTGTCCAGCAGGCAGCCACTATGAGGCATGTGGCTCAGCGTGTCCTCCTTCCTGTGGGACCACAGACAATGAAAAGCAATGTACTGAGCCCTGTGAGGAAGGATGCCAGTGTGATGCAGGACTCGTGCTTAATGGAGACAGGTAAATGAAAATGCCGTTCCAGGTTAACTTGGAACATTGACTTCAACCCCTTTTTTTTTTCTAACTCTCGAGCTGGGTCTTGAAACAAGTATAGAAAATTAAAACACAAGGAGAGACAGTCGCGATCATCAATAAAACAATATACTTAAAACCAATACAATTTCTTTACATTTGATTTTACTATTTAGAATGTTTTATGATGTTGTCATACTTCACAGTACTGTACATGCTACTTATTAAACAGGAAACAAACAGGCCAGAAGAGATTAATGGCATTTCACTTATCAACAATGGGGAATACGTATCGATTGTATTTATTTTAGTTTATATAAATTGAATGATGATCGTGGTGATGAAACTAATTAAACTTGTAAGTCGAGGGAGCACTGTGTATCAGACATGGAATTATCAAATTATCACCTTTCTAAAAATATGACCCAAGTCATTTTTTCAGTTTTTTTCAGAAACCCCCCAAAACCATTTCTTTTGCTTTATTAATCATTTCATTTCAAAGGTAGTTTTGAAAGATCTGTAAATGAAGAATCTACGTAGACGTAGCATCCTGATGAGATGTTTAAAGCAAAAAAAAAAAAAAGAAGTTTGTCAAAAAAATGACAATTATTGCAATGCTTTTTCTGTGTCTTCTTCAGCTGTGTTCCTCAATCGAGCTGCGGCTGCCAGCATCAGGGCAAATATTACCCATCAGACAGCACTTTCTGGGCCGACAACACTTGTACTACCAGATGCCAGTGCCACAGTGGCAATGTCAAGGTATTATTTTGTAGTAAATACAAATAGTTAGACTCTCTGACAAAACAATATTGAGACATGATGCTATTTATGTGATTATTGTTATTGTTCATGTTTCCTTCTGTTGCTTCTCTGCTGAAGTGCACATCAGTTACCTGCAAGAAGAACGAGCACTGTTCCTTGAAAGGGGGCGTAAGAGATTGCTTCCCAGTATCCTATGCCACATGCCAGGCTGTTGGAGACCCCCACTACACAACCTTTGACAATCGGAGATTTGATTTCCAGGGCACTTGCATCTATGTTCTATCGCAACACGATGAGGCTTCAAAACAGGGCCTGCTACCGTTCCAGGTTCTTGTCCAAAACGAGAACAGAGGACGGAATAAGAGAGTGTCATTTGTCAAGTCTGTTTCTCTTACTGTGCTTGGCTCCACGATCAGCATGAGTCGTGACAATCAAGGGAAAATACTGGTGAGCCTGATTGTCACTTCTCCACAACACTGAAAGAGTATAATGCCATGGCATGAATTATTATTATTATTGTTTTTGTAATGCATCAGTATCAAGCCTGAATATTTCATTATAGACATTATATGATGATCCAGTTTGATTTGATACTCTTCCTTCTGCAGGTTAACAGCCGCTCCATCAATTTACCTTACATCACAGAGGATGGCAAGCTTTCCATCTTCCGGAAAGGGTACTTTGGCATTGTGAAAACAAACTTTGGCTTGACTCTCAAGTTCAACTGGAACAGCCACGTTAGCGTGACGCTTCCCAGTTCATATGCTTCTGCTACAACCGGTAGGAACTGTAAATGAGTGTCACTCGTCATTAGTACTTTCCAGCGACAGTGTATAATGGAGGATTTGTGATTTAAACGTCTGTTCTCTGTCAGGATTATGTGGAAATTACAATGGGAAACCTGGTGATGACTTGCTGCAACCTGATGGCACACAGGCCAAACATATTAATGCATTTGGCCATAGCTGGAAGGTGTGTATAAGTAGGTCATGAACGTTAAGTCCAAAATTTGACATTACTGTATCACAAGTGATGCAAAACAATGGATAAAGCATAAGTAAATAACATGGCACTATTCATTTATTTATGTGTTCAGGTCGGAGGAAACTCTGGCTGCACTAGTGACTGCCCTGACAATAAATGCCCAAAGTGTGAGCCTGCACAGATACTACGTTACCAGCAGGGGCGCTACTGTGGCATAATTGCAGACAAATCTGGACCTTTCAGGTAAGAGCTTTTATTATTTATAAATAAAAGAGCTCTATTCTTAAAGCATCTCATGCCAGCACACTCCCAACAAAAAATATTGTTTCATTTAAATCTAACATGGAAAGCAATTATTTTATTTTGTTTGTAAGATGAATATTATTAAAGTATGTAGAATTCAGATGAAACTTGGTTGACGACACATTTAGTAGATTATTTCATGTTGAAATAAAAGATGACATGTGGCAAAGCCCAGCTGCCTCCCACTTATTTATATACAATTGGCATGTTTCTGTTCCTCTCTCCATACAGCGAATGTCACAGCAAACTTGAGCACTCTGGCTTCCTCGAAGATTGTGTGTTTGATTTGTGCATGTACCAAGGCCATGCCTCCGCCCTGTGCAACAGCCTTTCAGCTTTCAGCACCTCTTGCCAAGAGGCAGGAGCTACAGTGGAGACTTGGAGAACACAGGAGTTTTGTCGTAAGAACTGCACTCACACAAAGAAACACTCACTGCTGACAGAATAAATACACTTAATATTCTTATGATAATAATATTCTCCATTCAATAACACCACTCATTCCGCTCGATCATTTTTGTGTATGTTTCTCTGCCAGCTCCATTATGTGGTCCAAATAGTCACTATGAAGTGTGTGCCCCAACTTGCCAGCTTACTTGCAATGGTCTCACAACTCCTGAAGGCTGCGATGAGAGCGCCCCCTGCACTGAGGGTTGTGTGTGTGACGATGGATTTATGTTGAGCCATGACAAATGTGTTCCTCTAGCGGAGTGTGGCTGTCAATATGAAGGACAGTATTATCAACGTGGGCAGGTAACTGCCGCATCAGTTTAATTTTGCTACAACATCCATGTATTGTCGCTGACGTTTACCCAATTGTCCTCCTCTCTTAGGTTTTCTATCTTGGAGAATCATGTAACACTCAGTGTGTCTGTGGAGACAATGGACAAGTACAATGTAATCCTGAGTTCCACTGTTTGCATAATGAAAAGTGTGTGGTGACAGACGGCGTGGCCTCTTGTTCTCCCAAAAGTATCGCTTCCTGTTCTATTTTTGGCGTTAGATCAGTTCTCTCTTTTGATGGGAAGGTAAAGAAGTGTTATTATTATAAAGCGTAAATTGCTAATTTTCTTTACAATGATGACCTTTATTTTTTTTAGGCATATTCTCTGTTGGGAAATTGCTTGTTCAAGTTCTCAGAGGTAGATGTGGGCGAAAACATGGCGTCTTATTCGGTGTTGGTTCAGCAACAAACCAACAAAGATGGCTACGTCTCTCGCAGTGTTGAGCTCCAGGTGTACGATGTGGAGATCACCATGGAGACTGGGGTTGTTTGGGAGATTAAAGTATGGCTTCACAAAACATTGCTAATTCAAATTAGCTTAGTCACATGAAGTGGCAAGATAACGTTTGATATGCCCTGTGTGTTTGTGCACGTCAGGTTGATGGCATCGCTGTCTCCCTGCCTGCATCACTGACAGATGGAAAGGTGCAAGCGTATCAGAATGGCATCAACATCATCATAGAAACTGACTTTGATCTAAAGTTGACCTACGACACCGTAGCAGGCATCATGTTACAAATCCCATCCACCTATCAAGGCTTACCATCCGGCCTCTGTGGCAACTACAATGACAAATCATCAGATGATCTGGCGTCGGAGGAAGGAAAGCCGGCGAACGTTTCCGCTTCCGTCGTAGAAAAGGATGATGTGACCTGTGAGACAGGTTGTGCAAGTTCTTCCTGCCCTGACCCAAATGGACAAACGACCCCAGAAGCTGAAAAGGCTTGTGACATCATCAGAGATCAACACGGGCCATTTTCAGGATGCCATGCCACAGTGTCTCCAATGCCTAACTTTGACTCTTGCGTCAGGTTTGGAAATCTGCTAACAACTTAACGTCTAATATGCCAGTAAGGTGATGAACCCAAGTTGGTACCATGGTTACTGAATATTCAAATCCTCTTTTTATTTCAAGGGAGATGTCCTCAAAAGAAAAAGACCAGGAGGTTCTGTGTCGACACATTCAGAATTATGTCCGCGCCTGCCAACTAGCCGGCACAAAGATTAGCAAATGGAGGAGTGACACCTTCTGTCGTGAGTCTGATGTAAACTGTTGAAGCTTGCTGGTATTATAATGTGGAATTCAGGTGTTAAGTATTTCTTAACCCTCAAGACCGGTTTGATTTTTTATTTGGTGTCGATTACAACAATAATACCTTCAGAAGATTGCGATTTACTTCAATCTGGGTTTTTTTTTCTACCAGGAGTAATAGATTTTGAGTTTTTATAAGTAATTTCCTTAACATCACATTTCATGCAAATCATTCCAACATTTTTCTAAATTAAACCAGCAATGTTACAATGTTATCCTTCATATTAAGGTCATTTGGTGTTTGTTTTTTCTCACTGTAGCTCTGAAGTGTCTAGCAGGTAGTCACTATGAGCTGTGCTCCTCCTCCTGCTCGTCCACCTGTGCCTCTCTGGAGAGATCCGACCCCTGTCCAGTGTGCCAAGAGGGCTGCCAGTGTGACGACGGACTCATGTCAGATGGAAATCGTTGTGTGCCTGTGGAGAAATGTGGCTGCGTAGTGGACGGACACTATTATAAGGTCATTTTTGTCTAACAAGTCTTATCCTTTTCTCGTAAACGTATTCAGGTCTGGATGAAAGAAAGGTTATGAGAAAGCTCAAAGACTGAAGAGAAGATTCCAACCACCTAAAACGGAAGAAGCAGACTTTGTGTCTCCTAAATGAGCCTTTTGTCAAATCTGAAGCTAGAAATACGAGGCAGAATTTGGTGGCGTATTAGACAACCTGAGAATTTTTTTTTTTTTTTCCAAACACAATGTCAACAATGTCCTGACATTGATCCAAAACTGTCATTTACAGGCCACATCTACTAACAACAACTCTGTCGTTGAGACCAAGTATGGTTGAAGAAATGTAAAAATAGAATTATTGTGTGTAATATATTTTCCCTTATTCCCTAAATTTCTTTTTATAGTCTGATACCCCGGTATTAAAGGAGGACTGTTCTGAGCACTGTGTCTGCCAGTCTGGTCAGTTCACCTGTAAGCCCACAAGTTGCCAGGAGGGGGAAGAGTGCACCACGAAAGATGGGACGATGGGCTGCTTCCCCACAGGTTAGTGATGAAGTCAGTCAGCTAACATATTCAGTTGTGAACCCATGGAAACAAGGTGCACAATGTCACTAGCGTAACTGATTAGTAACCAATCCAAATTCTGTAGGCCCTGACTGGGTTAACGTTTGCTTATTTGCAGACCCCTGTGCTGAGGTTGTGTGCCGAGCAAAAGAGCATTGTGAAGTATCAGAAGGTCAAGGAGTGTGCGTGCCTGACACCAATGTTCTATGTTGGGCTTTTGGCGACCCACACTACACAACATTTGATGGCTGGAGTTACTCTTTCCAAGGAACTTGCACATATGTTCTTGTCAACACCACAGGTCTGTAATTAAATTAAATGGTAGGGGTTTTTTTGTTTGTTTTTTACTTCTACAGCTCACCTGTTAAAATGAAACTTACTTCAACCTCACCAGGTGTTGACCCCTCCCTGCCGGAGGTAACTGTGACAACCAAAAATGAGCTCCGTGGGAACTCTGAAGGCTCCTTTGTGCGTTCGGCCACTGTGGAGTTGTTGGGCTATACTATCTTCATTCCAAGAGATGAAAGAGGCTTTGTATTGGTAAGTCTGGAGGTAAAATTTAGAGAAAATCACTGTAAAGTATTATGTTTCTTTTCAGCGCCATGTACAAGGTTCTCAGTTTTTGAAAGAGAACATCTGCTGAGAACCCTCTAGGTGACAAGGAATGACTGGATGATTGTAAAACCATCCAAGATTTAATTACCTGTTGTCCTTCTGCTATGCTGTGATTCAAATGTCAAAGTCTGGTGGCTGGTCTTTCTTCTCTGTCTGAATGTTTCGTAATTGGCTGGCTATGTAATTATTGGGCATAGCACCCTGACCGGCACAGCAGAATTTGTATTTAGATCATGACGATTATATCGACTTCACATATGGTACCTGGTCAGGTTAGTTACTCCTTTCACTTATTTTTAATTTTCATCTTTTAGGTTGACGGTATTAAGACTGGTCTCCCAGTCTTCTTAGATGAAGGCAGCATTTCTATAACAGAGTCAGGAATAAGAGGCATCCTCCAAAGTGATATTGGCGTCACTGTCACATTTGACTGGTCTACGCTGGTGATGGTTTCCCTAAGCAGCAGCTATTATGGTCATGTGGCTGGGCTTTGTGGCAACTACAATGGCAATAAGGACGATGAGATGACAACTCCTGGAGGCCGCACTGCAGTCAATGTGACAGACTGGGCGGGAACGTGGAGCGTGCATGATGGCGACCCATTCTGTTACCATTACTGCGATGGAGTGTGTCCTCAATGCTCTGAAGAGGACCGCGTAAGGTAACATACAGCAGATTGCAGCATGTTCTTGGCAAAAAATCTACATATATTTGACAAAATATATTAATGTATGGCTGTAAATGTAGTTTTTTTTTTTTTTTTTTTAAATCGACTGTTTTTAAAAACAAACCCTTTATGTCCATTTATTCCTACTTCAGATACACCGGTCCTGAATTCTGTGGGATCCTTGGCAATAAAAAGGGTCCATTTTCCCGTTGCCATGATAGCGTGCCAGTCGGGGAGGCTGTGTCGGACTGCTTGTACGATGTCTGTGTCAATGCAGGACGACATGAAGTACTGTGTGAGTCCTTGAGCAATTACCTTGCTGAGTGCCAGGAAGCTGGAGCTCCTGTGTTGCCATGGAGACAACAGGCCAACTGCAGTGAGTTTTTCACATGTACTCAATTTGAAGAGGCCGGCTTGTGAAGAGCAAAAATTGATGTCCAATTATTATTGCACTGAATTTATTTTTATTTTTTTAACCCCACAAAAATCTTTAATAACTGCAGATCAAGCACCAATAAGCCTCTTCCCCAAGAAAGCTATTCCAATTTTTCTCTCTGTGCCCACAGCTATTGAATGTCCAGCAAACAGTCATTATGAGGTGTGTGGCCCAGCATGTCCAGCCAGCTGTGGTGCTCAGCCAGAAGTGTGTCGTCAGGCCTGCGTTGAGGGCTGCTTCTGTGACCAGGGATATGTTCTCAGCCGAAATGGGTTATTGCAAACATTGTCCCATTTTTTACATTACCATGTGATAACGTGACCTCATTTAAAACATCTGCCCTAATTTTAATGGTTATTTCTTATAGTAGCACAATTATCTAAATCAGGGGTTTTCATTACCATTATAACCAAGAAGAAACTCAGGGACCACTGCTTTGGCGGAATATTATTTTATTTTGCACTGAAGAAGGATAGACCTATCCAGGCTATTTATTTGCATCTGTATGTCTATTTTGGCAATCTCAACTACATTTGACATCATTTGAATGAGTAAATGATTCAGAAAATTTGCTGGAAAACAAATCAAGTCTAAATAATAACTCAATTTTATGTTTACAATAATTTTCCATTTCCAATTTCACAGACCACTTACAATATTGCCACGGACCACTAGACGGCCGCGGACCACCGGTTGACAATCCCTGATTTAAATCAATCTTCAGTGATGTGTGAATCAGATTAATAGCCAATTAGGAAGCCAATTGAAGTTCATTCTATTGTCGGATTCAAATAGAAGAGCAACTGGTTTATCAGTCAGTAGCATATGAATAAATCCCTGTGATATCCATTTGGATGTTTTCCAGGTGTGTTGAAAAGGAGAAAGGTTGTGGCTGTAACCTTAACGGCTACTATTACCTGCCGGGTGAGGTGTTCTGGACAGACTCGCAGTGCAAAGAACAATGTGTGTGTGATGCTGCGACGCAAACAGTACAATGCAAGCCAAAGGGGTGTCGATCCGGAGAACAGTGCCAAATTGTGGATGGAGTCCAGGACTGTTATCCGATCAGCTTCAAGACTTGCTCTGCACGGGGGGATCCTCACTTCTACACCTTTGATGGATTCAAATTTGACTTTCAGGGCAACTGTGTGTACCGGTTGGCCACTGTGTGTAAAAATGCTGAAGGTCTTCAACACTTTGAGGTACTGTACATTAATCATGGTTGTTTTGTTGTTGTTGTTCTGTTTTTCTGTACTCTCCATTATATTTTGTCACTATTGTGGGTCTATGTGTTTGGTAAAATGTAGGTAAACCTGGAAAATAACAATCGTGGAAACAAAAGAGTTTCCTATGCCAAGGTGGTGATTGTAAAAGTGTTTGGAAACGCATACAAATTCTCAGCGGACTATCCATATAAAGTGCTGGTAAGAAACGTACACACATAAACAAACACACACACTTGCACGCATTTTAAATTATGCATGGATTTTCCGCTGCAGGTGGACGAGCTGAAATACGCTCTGCCCTTCTCATCCAATCAAACACTGGTTCAGGTTTATCGTAGGTACAGACTGGCTGTCCTCGAAACCACCTTTCTAAAGGTAAGGGAAACCTTCTGGAGTACTCAATACTCAAAAATAAAGTTTGCTTCCTGAAATGTCTTTGCAATTGATGAGATGTGAGAATAAAACATTTCTTCTCTTTACTGCATGGTAGGTCTCTTTTGACTTTGCAAGTACAGTCAGAGTGGAGCTGGCCACTAGTTATTACGGTACCATGTGCGGTCTCTGTGGAAACTTCAACGATAATCCCGCTGATGACTTGACGCTGCCCAATGGGACGCCAGCTACTACTGCAAATGAGTTTGGAATAAAGCAATGGGTCGCCAATAGTCCAGGTTGCTCTAAAGAATGTAAGCTATCCATCAATATGTGTACTCTATGTTGTGCTTATTCATCAAGTCAGCATCGTAGTACGTTAGGGTTGACGCTGCTGAAATAATGTGAAACAATGTCAAACTCAATTGACGCTAATGTGCTTCTGCTGTCAGGTAAGGACTGTGCCCAGCCTCTCAACCCTGACACAAAACCACCAAGCTACACATCAGTTTGCGACATCATCACAGCAGAGGATGGGCCCCTGGCTGACTGCATAGGCCGAATGGATTCCAAGCAGTTCCGTGACGACTGTATCTATGACATGATGCTGATGGATGGCAAACAGGAAGCTGCCTGTGACATTATTAGTAACTATGTAGAAGAGTGTCAGGTGAAGGGAGGCTGTGTGAAGTCGTGGAGGACCAGGCGACTCTGCTGTAAGTGCAATAACTCTTCATCACTAGTGGAAATGTAACTACAGTTGTGTAAAAGAAAAAAAAAAAAAGTTTCTGAAGAGTTTTTGCCTTTATTGTGTGTGTCAGGGATGCAGTGTCCAGCCAACAGTATGTACAGCGTCACAGCTCCTGGCTGTCCACTCAGCTGCACCTCTCTATCAGCACCTGTTGAATGTAAAGCTCCACCCAGTGAGGGCTGCATGTGCATCCCTGGTTATGTTTTGAGCCAGGTAGGGGACTTTGGTGATTATTATTGATAATATACAAACATTCATCGCTTGTCTTTTTCTACAAGGGTCGCTGCGTTGCACTAGTTGAGTGCGGGTGCCGTTTCCAAGGTTACTACATTGAGTCAGGTGAGACCTTCTACCCGGACTGCCATCAGCTGTGTGCATGCCAAGGAGGGGTGGTGTCCTGTAAGAGGACGCACTGCAGCAAACCTCAGACATGTGGAGTTCTCAACGGGTCACTGGGCTGCTATGATATAAAGGAGTTATCCATACGCCATCATGGGAAGAAATGATACTTTTTATTCAACTCTAGACTACTACTTTAAAAGTAAATAAGACTAGATTAAATAATAAAAGTACTCATCTGTGTTACCTTCACCTTTAAGGTGATCAAGTAATAATTTGTTTGATCAATTACATTTGAAGTCCCATGTAAAAATTGAAACAACCCGTACTCTGAAAGCTAGTCTGTTTCACATATCCATCCAGATCTTCTCATCACTATTAAATAAATTTCTGCAGCATTTGACTGGGTTAGTGTCTGTTTGTTTTGTTCTGAATAACTGTCCTGAAGTGACACCTTTACATCGATTAGTGCAGTGGTTCTCAAATAGTGGGGGGGCGCGCCCCACTATTTGACCTAGGCTCACCTAGGCTATAGCAGAACAAACAATCCATGGTCTTCAGATGCCACGCTGTCGCCATCTCCTGGTCAGCTAGTGAAATGCTTTTGCTGTTTTTTTTCCCTCTCAATTAAAACAAATCAATCAGCCAGTTGGTTTTCTTTATTTAATCTCTGATATCAGACAAAACCAAATTGTGAATCAGTCACCTAGGCCAGTGCTTCTCAAATAGTGGGGCGCTATTCCTGGGGGGGCGTGTGTGACCCTGGGGAACAGGCTTTTTTTTTGGCAGTACTAGAATAAAGTGTAATTGCGCGTTTACTACAGCAGGGGGCAGTGGCGCTCTCATTGTTACTTCTGTGACGTTTGCGACAGTGCAACATTTTACGACTTACAAGACAAGTTAGGATAGTCACGGTGGGGAGGGGGGGCGCGAATAGTTTTCTTCTTGCTAGGGGGGGGGGGGCGTAACAGAAAATAATTGAGAAGCACTGGGTTAAATAAAGGTTAACCTAAAAAAAAAAATAAAAAAAAAAAAAAAAATAAAAAAAAGTGAACCCTGAACTTTGAACCCGCGGTGACCCCGCGGTGACCCCGTGGTGACCGCGGTGACCCCGCGGTGACCCCGCGGTGACCCCGTGGTGACCCCGCGGTGACCTTTGAATCCTGAACTTTCAACTCTAGTTAAAAATCGAAAATGTGCACATGACCCCGTGAACTTTGAACCGACCTTTGACCCCTGGGTGAACTTTGAACCGTAAACTTTGACCTTTGACCCCTAGCTAATTACGTTTTTTTTTTTTTTTTTAAACCGGCATAGCAGAACGATCCATGGTCTTCAGATGCCGCGCTGTCGCCATCTCCTGGTCAGTTAGTGAAATGCTTTTGCTGATGTTTTTTTTTTCTCTCAATTAAAACAAATCAATTAGCCAGTTGTTTTTCTTTATTTAATATCTATTATCAGACAAAACCAAATTGTGAATCAGTCACCTAGGCTATAGCAGAACAAACAATCCATGGTCTTCAGATGCCACGCTGTCGCCATCTCCTGGTCAGCTAGTGAAATGCTTTTGCTTTTTTTTTTTTTCCCTCTCAATTAAAACAAATCAATCAGCCAGTTGGCTTTCTTTATTTAATATCTGATATCAGACAAAACCAAATTGTGAATCAGTCACCTAGGCTATAGCAGAACAAACAATCCATGGTCTTCAGATGCCACGCTGTCGCCATCTCCTGGTCAGCTAGTGAAATGCTTTTGCTGTTTTTTTTTCCTCTCAATTAAAACAAATCAATCAGCCAGTTGGTTTTCTTTATTTAATCTCTGATATCAGACAAAACCAAATTGTGAATCAGTCACCTAGTGAATGTATAAATGACATGAAAGGGGCAATTAAATGTGATAAAAACAGTTCTTGTATATGAACAGCGCGCGCACGCTCACACACACACACACACACACACACACACACACACACACACACACGCACACACACACACGCACACACACACACACACGAATAAATGCTTTAAAGTTATTTAATTCCTGGTTTACCAACAGAATGCATACAAAGCGTGCTAGAAAAATTGCCACAATTTTTCTGTTCACTAAAATGAGAGGTGTTCCAATAAAACAGCATAAGGTCAAGAAGAAACATTCATTGCAAGCTTCAATGAAGCCCAACATCGAGCAATTAGGTCACAGTGCTCTCACAACGCATTGTCACACATGCAAGATATGAGGAACAATCATATGTCCTATTAAAAGTTTGGAAGACAATTGCTGTCTTTGGTAAATTGAATACTGTGCTGTACATTTATTAGCAATTTATATACAATTAGTTCAATAAAGAAAAAAAAAACAGATTCAATTTGTTGGTTGTCAAGTGGATCGCACGTTTGCTTAACAGTTCTGAGGTTGGGATTTAAAATCCAGACTCAAATCATCTGAGCTTGCCTCTTCTTGCTGCGCTTGTGTAAAACTTCTCCAGATGTTTCACATCCACAAAATGTGTTGCTTAGGTTAATTGAAGAGTCTGAATTGTGACCCAGTGTAAACATAAATATGAATGATTATTTGTTAAATATACCCTGTGATTGGCCAGCAGCCTTTTTTGGGGGGTACCCCAACTCTTGCCAAAGGTCAGCTGGGATAGGTCACATCTCATGTCCAGAGTGAGGTTAAGTGATTAAAGAAATTAGTGGATGGAATATTCATTGTCAAGATATATATATATACTGTAACTTTGGTTTCTAAATAATTTATCAGCTGGTACTAGTGAGGAGGAGTTACAGTGGTCCACAAATACATGTGTATAATTCAGGCTGTACAACTATTTCAATATTTATTCGACTATGATTTATTTAAAATGAACCTAATACTGCATCTGATAATATTACACATATGATTTCACAAGGTTCACTTAGCAACGTGTTCGTACACTAATAAAAGGTTTTGCTATCTGGAAGGTAAATGCAGTTGTCTCAAATTCCTCACTGCAACGAGACAACTTTGTTGCTCTTAAAAAAAAACATTGTCAGAACACATACTAAAACAAACCAATTTGAAAATATGCAATGGCCTTTTTCCCAAATGCGATTAATCCACACAGCTTTGAGACCAAAAATATGAAGACCTTCAAATTAAAATAAGTCATTGGCTCACTTTGAATGTCAAATATATAGAGTAGAATAGCATGGCAATGACCATTTTAATGGCTTTTTATATGCTAATAAGTATTTTTGCTTTAGAGAATCATTAACACAACTTAACGGCCTATGATTCCTAATTATGTTGTGTATGTACAATGTTCCTATTTGCATCTATCTTTGAAACACAAATAAAAACAGCATTTATTTATCTTGAACATGAGCACAAGGATTGTCTTGTTTATGAATTGTCAAACCAGCTGGAGCAAAATTGTGTGCAAATGGATTCAGTCAACTAGTTACAATAGTGCGCACATTGGGAAACAAAATTGAAATTATCCGACTTGAGGACATATTTACTTACAAAATTTGCAGGACGTCTATGGAAGCATATTTGCTCCCTTAATTAAGAATGTTTTAATTGCAGAGTGGTGGTCACTGTGATATGCTTGCTTTAAACCACTAGAGGCTTAACTGTTGCTTCATACGAGTCCTTACTTTTCTCCTATTTTAGAAAGCATTGGTAACGGAAATGTATTTGAACATAACGACAAAAAACACATCCATAGATAAATTACATGCTCGGCCCTCATTTGGTGCATTTTTGATTTGTCTATTGCATTGTTTTCGGGTTAAAAAAACAAAAGCCGACTTGCGTTGGCTGCGCATGTTGTCCAAAGTCCAAGTTTGGGGCATTTAAGGTTAGGTTGGGTGCTTAAACCTCGAGATATTTCAGGGCATAGTTGCAAGGTTTACCCTCAGGGCACATCCTCCGGAGAGTCGCTTTCATCTGAGCTCCTGACTTGTTCGAGATCCTGAAGGCCGACCAACGTCATGTCCGGCTGAATGTCCTCTTCGTCTAATTGCACCACAGGCTCATCACTGTCCTCACTGAGGCCATCGCCATCTTGAACACATTCATAGTGTCTGTCTGACGAGTGGTTTTCTAGGTCTGGAACTTGGCTCAATGGACTGCTCAAGAATTCCGAGGAGTCGGACTTAGGGTCTGGACCTGGTTAAGATGACAAGCACAGTTAATCACATTCAACAGCTCTGGTAGATATCCATCCTTGATGACTATGTTGTATGTGTGACCATGAGATAAAGTTGCAGGTTTGCAAAAACGAGCACAGCCTTAAAATCAATCTGGGCTGAATGAAATGGTTACTGCAGTGGAGTTTGCATTCTCGCCTCGTTTCCACTTTCTAGATCTGGTCCATTACGCTAATTGGTTTTTCAGGGTAAGTGACGTACCTGAAGTGAGTGACGACCCAGAGCTAAACTCATCACTAGAGTTGAGGAAATTGTCCAATGCTTCCTGGTCTGATAGGTTGGTTACGGTCATCTGATCCAGAACAACCACATCTGCTTCTGTTGGATCTTCAGTCGTATATACAAAGAGGGACAATATACATGAAGCATTTGAAATCCAACTCGCCTTCACATTTCTACCAATTGTTTACCTTTTCAGCCTCTAAACTACAACATTAAGCATGTTAAAGAGAGCATGCTCAGCCATAGAACGTTTACCTCTGTGCTCAAGACATCCAGTGGAACGGTATTTCTCCAAGTCTTGGTTAAAGGCTTCTTCAAAGACTTTCTGTCGTTCCCTCAGTTTCTGCTGCCGTGCCTGCTCTAGCTTTACAACTTTCTGAGCGTGCTCTGCGTTCAGTTCCACTAGAACACACAGCATTCATTTATAATTCGCTCTTCAAGCATTCCATTGAGTTTGTCTCTTTCGTTTAAACTGTCAAAATGTTTACACCTTAATACAGAGAGTCTCAGTTTTACCTCAATAAACATATTGTTAAAATAATATTTAGGACAGTCAAAGATATAAGCAGTGCCCATATCAAGCAACAGTAAAGGAGCTCACCTTCTAGTGCCTCTAGTTCTCGCCTGTAAAAGACAAATGCAAAATAGTTCCCATTCAACAAATTTTGTTTCATCAAAGTGAACAAAGAGTGATGGAAAAAGCTGAACTAAACACAAAGGAACGTTTCTTTTTGATGTCGCTACAATTAATTCAAGTTGCAATTTGTTGTTAAGTGAAGCAATCAACAGTTTGCAGGTACAGCAACTTGATATAAATTAAAAATAAGTTTGATGAAGCGCATACCTCTTTTTATTCTTAAAGACTTCCAATTGTTCCATATGCTGCTGCTTGAGTGTCTGTTGTTCACATTGACAACATAGTGTCTCCAAGAAGACCAGCCTGCTCTCCATCTCCTCAAAGTCCCCTTCCATATGAGCTGCACATGGACACAGACATTCTTGAAGCGAAACGACTCAAAATAATAGTCAGTGCATGTACTACTACTGTGCTCTTTGTCCTCAGGCGTTATGACTACCTTCCGCTGCAATAAGACAAATGTGCACACTTGAAGGACAACTAGAGCGTGAGCGCATGAACCTTATGCTGAATGAACATTGGACACATGCTCAAACCGTATTTCTATAGATAACTGCATATGATACCTATCGATGTAGTGATGGCGTCAAGTTCACCGATGAAGGCAGGCAAACTTTGGAGTTGTTCCTGTAGCTGCGTCAGTGCTGATCGTCTCTTCTCCCAGTGTGCCGACAGCATCACTACGTCCCCATCAATGGCCTTAAATAGGGCACAGAGAGGAGCAAAATAGTATGACGAATCAGTTGTGTTTTTGGTGTCTTCTCGGAGTAGTAACCTTGACTAATTCATTTTTATTTTTTTAAAGCTGGGAGACTATTAAGGATATGAAAATGCAAAATTAAGCCATTTAAGGCCAAAAGTTTTAAGAGTTACCATCCACATCGTTTTCACAAGACATATTTGTTACCGTGAATCGAAGTGGGAGAAAATGAAACAATAGTGTGTCATCTGTGAGAAAGAGAGAAGAACTGAACATACCTCTGCAACCTGAGCAGAGTCTTTAGTTTTTTTGTGAAGCAGAAACCAACTCTCTTCGTACCTAAAATAACACATTTTATACTGAAGGCAAAAATCATACAGCGCAGTGCAGCCGGTCTGTCTGTGAGTACCTGCTCAGGATGTCTAGTCCAGCACCAAAATGAGGAAGACTTTCTTCATACCTGAGCAAGAAATATGTCAAAATTAATACTGTCATAACACAGCTCGGCATAAAGCATGCAATTTCTTTGAATACTTCAAGTTTGACATCCCAACCACTAATACTGGAAACGTTTGCAGAAAGAATTACCTGTCAGCAACAAAATACTGATTGTATTTATATTTGGTTGCAAGTTACATTATGTTCTTTTTTAACTGACCTGGACTTCCTCCTGCTGCTGCTGCTGCTGCTTTTGGATTCCTTTGATTTGTCCCCAAATGTTTTCAAGCTGTTGAGACAGGGGGGAAACGGTTTATACACATAAATCATTGGCAATAATAAAATCATAACAAATGTCGATACATACGACTCGTTTGAAGCAGTTATAGATGAAAGAGGAGAGATTCAAAGTCTCCTTTCATTAGTACATCAGAGGCATCGTGATCACAGCGTGCATGATGTCACGCTACAACTTAGTTTGACAATTCCTAGAGCTGGCTCACATTTCTATGCATACATCTACGTTTTGTGCCATGTGTTAAATTTTCAACACAGTGGTGATGACAGTGGTGATGAGAGGGTCATCGACTGTGTTCCGAATCCCTCGCTGCTACTATAATGTACCACAGGGTGCCACAAAATGGGACAAAAAGAACCCATCCATCCATCCATGGGAGATATACACAGGATGATACAGATCAGAAGGCGAATGGGTCAGCTTTTACAGCGACCTGTTTTTGCAGATGAAAAGAAAACATAAGAAAGTGCGTATCTAATTTCACTGAAATGATGAAGGAATGGTTTAAACATACATGACTAGAAAACGAATCTTAATTTGCCTATGTCAGCAATGTATAGTGACATACTGACAAAATCCCCCCTTTTCACTAGATGGCAAAATGTAAATATGTTTGGAAATACTGCCCCAGCGGGCTTATTATTTAGGCATCTGGGCACTGCTGCTTAAGTACATAAGTGATACGTCCCATAATTAATGTCATTTAACAACTACATTCCCCTTGAAACACATTGCTAAGGGAATTTCTTTGCATTTGGCAGCAAACTGTTAAGCTCCATTCTGTTTCACCTTCTTGACCCGACGTCACATGCTCGTCAGCTGAGAGCAATAAACAGGAATGGCGCACATCAACCGTAACAAACCATATCGTGGGTAGTAAAACAAAAAAGCTAATGATTGTAATGTTTTAAATGTGTTCGTTTTATGCTTCATACTCTTGACCAAGTGACTCTGCTAAGAGCAAACTTTGCTGCGTCGTATTTGTTGTGATATCAATGCAATTTGATTGCAACTCACACGCATCGACATAAATCAGACAAACCCTGTCGTTAAATCCTGTTGCACCATGTGAAGTCTTTCTCTGAAGTTCTCGAACATGATTCCACTATGAAGTAAGGATGTTGTCCTCTGAGATGAACCCGGTTAGCAGTACGGGCTCCTGACAACTCTGTTGTGAGCTTGGTACACAACCTGCGGTTCGTCTTCCGTTATACTTCTTCTTAGGTGAAAATGTAACGGCATCGAGAATCAATTACTGCCCCCTACTGGCTCAACGTGCTCAGGGCGGATTGCTGGCTGGATATCACACGGAATGTGACGTTTGTCATTCACTGTATAACATTAATATCACAGCGAGAAGAAAAAGAGAAAATATTAAACTGACTAGGACCTTTAATTTGATTTATCCTTTACGAAATCCATGACTTTTGTCTCAATAGTAAAATTATCTTGGGGATTTAAAAGGCATCAATAATTTTCAAATTCCTGCTCAAGCACCTCTGAGCAAGGCAAAGAACCCCAAACTGCTTGAAGGACAACACACACTATTCACAAAACATTAGACATATTTGGCAGGGGACATCCATCTAAGTCAATTTATGGGTTTTGATTTTTCTCAGTTCAGCTCCTTGTTAGAGAAGAGCAAGTTGTGTAAAACACACACAAAAACTGTACACATGCATTCAAAGATTTTAGAGACTGTTAAGCTTCCCTGTATAGGTTATAACGTAGTGCCTTTTAGGTTCATCTTCAAATTCCACTCAAATGTCTAACTATCCCTAACTTATTGTGAGACGTGTATCGTTTTGTAAATTTGATTGCTACATTGATATTTTTTGGGGAAGAATTATGAGCTCAGTTGCATTCCATACAGTATTTAGCATTTACTATACCTACTTGTATTAATAGCCATATAAAAATGCTCAGAAAGAGCACACAGGCAAATACAAAGACCAATTTTATTCATGAGCACATCACATTTGTCCACTGAACAGATAAGGAAATGTGCAACAGTTTAAAAAGCCTGTTCTACTGACAAGCTGGTAGTACAGCTGCCTTTGCCAAAAAAAATCGCTCAAGACAATCCAAACTTTACATCACGTCATGTAGCAGATGATTTTGTGGTCACTTGCAATACCACACTGAAGTCAAACAAAAGGTTTCCAATGAGAGTCAGAAAGATGTGTCAGAAATGTTCCAGGATGGGTCTCACTAAAGACATACATATATTTCAAGCCCAAACTATGACTTTTTCCCCTCTATTTGGGCCAGATGATAAACCGACATGTCTCCAAAATGATCATGTGGTATTTGCTTTGTTCAATGCATGCAAAGAGGCCAGAGCAGTGGTAGGACCGCTTGTAGTCGGAGACCTTTTTTTTCATATAGATAGATATCTATATCTATATACAATTTCCCAAACTCAAGTGGGTCAAAAAGAGGAGCCATTTTGAGGACTTAAGATAGCTATGATGAGAGTATCCCAGAAGAATGCTGCTAAGATGGCAGATGTGGCAGAGAAAGCTGGGAAAGAGCGTTAAGACACAAGGGGGAAAACTTATACATTCGAATGGAAAAATATCTTGGAAAACCAGTCCTGGAACTTTTCCAACATAGTATCCCTAAAAGTATTTGAACAGCAAGGTCAGTTTCTTTGTTGTTGTTTTTCCAAGTTCAGAATACCGGTTTTTATTTCATGGTATTTACATTTAGGTATGTTAAACAATTCAGGACAGAGTACCTTTTGTTAGAACCCACTCACTATTGAAGTCAGCAAAAATACTGGCTCGTGTGACTGGTGTTTCTGGTTACTCAGGTATCTTTGGGTTTCACCTGTGAAAACTACATTTGCTGTTGAGCAAATGAAAATCAATTGTGTGTGTGCTGGGGGTTGGAAACCATTTAGAACATTTTAAAAATTGCGCATCGCCAGTTCAACAATTTGGAATGTCCAGAGGAAAAAAATTAATATTAGCGTACTGAGCACAGACAAATATTAGAGTACCGAACAGAGCAGTGGATGACAGAAGGATGGTGAGAGCTGTGAAGAAACCCAAATGTCTTAAATACAACAAAACAAAGAGAATGACCATGCTGTTCCAATATTTTTGAAGAGGACTGTACCTTTTAAGTGGTACTAACATGCCAATACTAGTAAGGACCCTTAAACTGAAAGGGCAGAAAAGTAGTGTGATTTTTAGGTACAAAAAGAGATATTACATGGAAGCACCTGAAACCAGTTTTGTTATAGTGATTGTTCACTATATAAATTTCATATAAAGTTAATACGTAAGACAATTATATTGCTCAAATTATTTTTGCTGTACATATACGTAAAAATCACACATCAGAACAGACAAGTGTATACATGAACATAACATCCTATGTTACAGCGTTATCCAGTGTTGGTTTCAAATTCACTCACTGGCCACCAGATTTTGTACACCTGCACCATCTAATGCGAGTCAATACAAGAAGAGCTGTATCAAATATTTTCCATTTACAAAGATGTTTCATTGATTGAATTTGCAATTCCAAGATCTGTCCCCTACATAGTAGGGCCTACAGTAAGCTACACGTACTGTCAATAAAGAACTATGCTTTGCCGTAAACTTTTTGGAATATAAACTACAATTTTCTAAACATCTTTTTAATACTTGTTCTCTATTTTTATAATGCTATGCGTGATTGATTTATTGATTGTATTATTTATTCAACAAAATAACTACAGAATCAACACTATAATCATATTACATAATACGATGCTTGCTAGCATCTTGTTTTAGTTCCCTTGCAAGGTAAGTTAATTGAAGACTAACTTCTTCATAGGTGTGAAGTAAAAGGTTGGGTGCCCTGTGATTGGCTAAAACCAGTCCAGGGTGCAACCCACGTTCACCTAAAGTCATCTAGGAAAGGCTCAAGTTCACCAGGGAACCTAAACCGGTCTATAAAAACTGATGACTGGATAAATAAAGACCTTTTTTTTATTTGATTAATATCATTTTGGAGACAGCTCCCTAAGCAGACTCATTAGATGCTGTGGGTGTACAGTAATGATCATCTCCTCTATATTAAATATTACATATAGTAAACAATGAATCTGTAAACATGTTCAGCCACAGATCAGGTGTTTGTTAGCGCTTGAGAAGGATTCTCTGACTGCTCCTAGTTTGAACTGTTGAGGTAGTCGATTGGATCTGCCTAAGACGTTTTGTCGAGCCCTTGGAAGTGACAGAACAGCTACCCTCCTTTGTTGAGTCATCGGCCCAGCCCTTGGAAGAGTCAATGGCAGAACATTTGGAATCATCAAGAAAGCAGCTGCTGGCTGGTGACGTAAACATGACAATGTCTTTGCTAGCACCTGTTTTAGTTCCCTTTGGACTAGGTTTGGCAGAGTTATTCGCTGGTGGCTTGCTATGTACATATGGTGATGTCACTGAGTTGATTAGAGCTTTAGGAACAGTAGTGTGTCCTGCAGCTCTGATAACAGTCCTAGCAACTGTAATCCTGGGAATGGTTTTGGAGTTGAGAGCTGACCCCACTGTCAAGTTCCTCTGTAGCTGTTTTTCTCTCACATTTCTGCACATGACCTCACTGACTGGACCTAGGTCTGATTTATCTTTGACCTCAAGAGGAGTGATGCTTGCCACCGAACCCAATTTTCCAACATCAACTTTGTTCTGCGTGTCTGGGGTAACATAACCGTCGCTTACTAATTTCAGCTCTCCCATATGTGTGTCTTGTATAAGCTCCGCATCAAGGCTACCGGTGTTTCGTACCTCATGGAGAGCATGTTCCACTTGCAGATCTTCCTTATCGTTAGCCTCCGTCTCACCGTTATAGTAGTCACTACCAAGTTGAATATTCCCATTGGACTGTTGCTGTCTGCACTTCTTTAACGGATTGTCGGTAGAAAAATGATTAGGAGGAGCTAGAGTAGCATCTGGTGGGAGGCCTCTCCTTCTTCTAGACAATCTCACAACCCCGGGGGTCTCACTGAGCTGTCTGGTGGCTAAGTTAGTAGTCAATGGCATTTGAGCTGGTGCCCTGCTTGGACTTGTTCCTGAGTTCTGAAGACCTCTAAGAGTCTTGGGGTTTCTGTAGAACTTACAAACTGTTAGGCATTGATTGTGAGGCAGCTGGTGGTTGCTGTGTTGGGAGAGGTGATTGCTCTTGACTTCTGGTTGGCCACTTAGTTTATCGTTGAGGCTTGAGGATTGCTGGCTGACACCCCTAGTTTTAGGCTTCAAAGTTGAAACCGATCTGACAAAGGAGGTGCTATGTTCAGAAAATCTGGCAACCTTGGAGACCTGGAACGTGAAAAGATCTTTTAAACACAGTCATATCGGATATGGGTTGCTTCCGAATAATGTTACAAAAATATGGGAATTTTCAAAGTTGGAATATTTCCGTGGGAATTACCAGAAATTCCAATCAATCTCACAAACCTTTTTATTTCTTCTGAGCTGTATGGAGAAGTGCCTCGGTCTCAGGTGGTGTTTTGAAACGTCTTCTCCCCTGCCAGACTCCATACATTCATTCTTAAGCCTTTGCCCTGTCTCCTCCTTCCTCTCTCTCTCCCTTTTCCGCTGTGCCCGGGCAGTTAGATGGCAGAGGGAGCTTCCCTCTGCAGAGTCAGAGCCTCCAAAGTTCAGTGACCTACAATCTGGCCGCTCTATAAGACAACACACACAAAGTCAAATTAATATTCATAATAAGATTTAACTTTCCGTGGGGCATTTTGTCAAGTGGTTGGGATGAGAATCGACCTCTCCAATTTGCATTTGATGAGATGGGAACATTCTTATCACGTGTCAAAGTGGAAAGGCACCTGTTTGCATGATGGTGTTCTTCCTGTCAGCGGCAATCTGGGAGTGTATGGAAAGATGCGAATTCAAATCCTGTTCACTCAAGAAGGCCATGCTTCTTGGCAACGCTGCTGAACCTGAGGTCACAGTGAAAATTCACTTCATTTCGTAGTGTCTTCGACAGTGACCAGCGAAAGAACAATTAGATGCTAAAATACAGATCAGGTGTTAAAACCTCTTACTCGAGCGGTGTTCACACATACATTTTGATTCAGAACAAAGCACAACATACTCAAAGTGTGTAAAATTTCACAATTTGTCCTGGTTCACCTGGCATCAATTTAAAAAATTGCATTGAGATTATGAATTTCATCATGAAGACTTACCTCTGAGGCAGAGAAAAGACAGGAAGTCCTCGGTTTTAGGTCGACGTCTTGTTAGACTGGTGACTACTGCTAGTTTATGGTTGTGTCTACACTGTGTGGATGACATCAGAGGTGGACCAGGAGAGCTGGGTGGGGACTGGGCAAACTTTCTTTGCGCTTGCAGCCTTGGCCTGCATAAGCTAACAAACAAACTTATCTGAATTAAAGGTTAATTAAAAAACAAACAAAAAAAAAACTTGCATGTGAGGACTAAAACCCTTAGGCAAAATAAAAGTATGTCCTAGCGTCTTTCCATGTCTGACATGATAATGACAATTGTTTGTCCATCATTCTTTCATACACAAAGACACACAAAATAGTATGAAACCATGAGAAAAGGACAACAACACAAGACTCGCTGACCTCCTGCTATGTGGGTCGTCCTTGTCACAAAAGAGGCTGGCAGGGTAGTGCTCAGGGCGCGCCTCCAAGGACCAACTCCAGTTTGAGCTGCCTGACAGCGAGGACGGACACTGACCATTAACCATGGAACCTAAATCAATGGTTACAAATGTTAGTACCTGAACAAAAATGAGCAGAGAATTCATGCTCACCCACAAGACGACAAAATCACTCTGCATTTTGCTTCGTTATGCTACATCCCAAAATGAATGAAGTGCTGTATTGATACTATACTCTCATAATCCGTTTTAACAGCTTGGTTGTAAAATTATCTGACCGTGGCGTAATTTCTAATACAAATAGAGTTAGAGACTGAGAAATCATATTAAATTGTTACTGACCCCTGATGCCTTTGGGAGAGCGCGACCTCTTCCCGGCCTCGACTGGAGTCCTCGTGAGTAGCTGTACATTCTTGGGCGGCCTCCTATTTTTGACCGAGTGCTTGTGCTGGCTTCTCTGTGGTTGTTTTGTAGTGTTTGTGTATTTAGAGGTCAACGTGGATGATGAATTAGTCATTTTACGTGACCGTAATGTCCTGGTTGAGACAGCCTTATTGTGCGCATGTTCTTGTAAGCTGGTGTGCTGCACAGTTTTTTCTCGACACAGTTTTGGTTGCGTGTGAACGCGCTCTTCTGTCTGAGTTGTTTTGCTTTTTTGTGAATGCGTATCCTGAGACAACTTTGATTTGTGCACTTTGTTGGTATGACCACTATGCTGTTTTGTCTTATCTTGTGTGTTTTGCAGGCTGTGTGTTTTTTTCTGCATATTCTGCAATCTGTGTGAGATTCTTTGTTGCTGTGGCTTTTGATTTGACTTTTGTGGTTCAAGCGAAAGTGGAGCTTTTGATACGTGCTTGCGTTTGTGCCCATTTGCAGGTAAGTGTCCGTGTGTGGCACGGCGTGTGTCTCTGAATTCCCTGAGGGAGAGGAAAAGAACTTTGCGCACCAGACGCTCCTCACACCAAGGCATCCCATCGCTGATGTCCTACAGAGACGAACCACAACATGCAAGGTAATTTTGAGTTATCACACACTGCTCCAAACTCATGGACAGTATGCGGTCCGTGTACATTTTACTCACATATTTTTTTTTGATGATATTCCGTTTGGGTCTGTCTGTACTCATCTTGCACAGTTGACATGAATGACAGAAGATTTTTTTGCTTTGCTTTTTCTGTCAGTGTGTAAATCTTGTGTCCTGAAAAAAAAAAAGAGAACCCAGTAAATTGGAATCTTAATCTGAAATTAAAAATTGAAAATAATGCATAATTACCACCACCATTTGGTTTTAATATCAGTTTATTGACCTTTATGGGTGTAAAATTAATTCATTGTTTTGATATATGTCGAGTTTTAAGTCAATTTTATGAATTTTTAATGAACACAATAAAAAATGATTGGAAAAGGTGTATCTGATTAATTTGTGATTCTATTGTAAATTCAAATTTATTTTGTCCATCCATCCATCCATTATCTGAACCACATTTCCTCACAAGGGTCACAGGGAATTTATTTTGTATTTAATTCAATTAATGTGAAAACATGAGCACATATACTGTAGACATTTTAAGTGCTGTATTCACATTATGTCCATGTACGACAGTTTTGATATTTGACACTCACTTATTAATGTCTGTAAGTGAAAATGATCCGGTAAGTGAATGTTCATCACAACATAAAGGGTTGGAAAAGTGACTGAAAATATCTAACTGTAATTCAATCTGGATCACTACTTCTCTTGTCCATTGAAATATCCAAATTTGCACTCGTAATGAATAAATATCAATAGCTGATTTCAATCATTACATATTTTGACAGCAACGCAAGTCAAAATAAAAAATCTTTAAACGATGTTGTCAACTACATGTCAATGAAATATCGCGCACATAGATCTAACTGGACAACGTCTGATGATAGGCCTCATAATTTAGGGAGGCAGAGTTAATCATTGGAATAGGTTACTTTTGTCATTTTGATTGCACTTGCATTACGATAACGCAACAAGATTGCTATCTGTCACTAAAATCCATTCTACAGTATAACATCGACGTAAGTGTGGATGTCGACTTTGACGTCCGTCTATATACGACTCCGAGCAATCTTAAACTATAGGATGATAAGGGAGGTGAACTGGAGCGAACGTGTACGGCAAAATTCTGGTCGGAGTCGTTAAACAAAGCACGAATGAAACAATGGGCCGAAAAGATCACCCACCTCGAACGGGATAACCGGGCTAGCGGTGCTACATCGTGAGCCCTGCGCCCACTTGGGTTTGTAGCAGTAGCAGACAGACCCGCACGGACAAACCTGGAACAAGACACATTTGAACCCCCACCGAATACGGCTCGTCCGTGTGAAGGTTCCACACAAACACGGCCTGGCTGCGCGTGCAGCATCGTGCGCATGTGAAAGGCCACTCTTTTCCGGTCTCCCCCCTGGTGGGCGTGGCCTCCTTCTCCCGGCCGAGCCCAACGGGAGTCACATCGACTAATGTCAGCAACATGAACTCACTCAACTGTAATCTGAGATGATTATACTATACAGTATATATTATATCTTATATTGTTTTTTTTTGTGTATATTTGTACATTCTCGTTTTTTTTCGTGTTGACGTCCTCCTTTTAAATGATTTTTTTTCCATTGGAGCTCCTGTTTTTTTGTCAATGAGTCAAATATCAAAGAAATATATTTCCCTTTATATTTTTTTCCATTTACATTATTCAGATAACATGATTTTATTTAATAATCGGCTGTGTTACGCGAGTGGGTACTCATAGTAAAACAAAAAGTACAGCTACTTCGCGTTTCGTTTATCGCGGCTTCACTACATTGCGGATTATTTTTCAAAATTAAAAACACATTTAAAAGTCAAAATAAAACTTTTAAATTGAGGAAACGTGTGTCTAACCTTGAGGACAATGTAGTATTGCTCCAAATGTTCGTTTACATTCCTTTAGAAGTCCGTTTTCGCGTGTTAGCACGATCGCGAATTAGCATCTTTCCGCTAACTCGTTAGCCTGCCCAGTACTTCTCGCTGGTGACTGTACTTCGCGGATTTAACTTATCGCGGGTGGTTTTTGCAACCAATTATCCGCGATAAACGAGGGATTTTTGTACACAAAACAAAAACGATACCCTTTTTTTCTAAATCCTTTTTGTAAATGTTCGAGTTGTTAAATAAAATTCAAAAGCTTTTTTCTTTAAAAATATTATACATGAACGCAATTTTGGCTCTAGTCCAATCAGGGGAGCGCGCAGGTGTGCTAATGAAGCCGCCAGACGAGACTAAACGTCAGTGTGCTCTCTCCTGCTAGCGGCTCAACTCCAGTACCTGGCCGCCCAGCCCACATAGCTCCTTTTACTTTACTTTAAGTCATGTTGGTGTTTTCGTGGCTCATGGGGATATTTTGTTGCACTTCAGTCGTGGGTGGTCCGGTTCAGCACTTGGCTTGGTCAGCGGAGGCAACCCCGGTTGTCCGAGACGAAGCCACGCTCTCGTCCTCCTATGACCTGCCGGTGTTCCGGCACGCATCACAGCCGCTTGTGGCCAAAGAGTTGCTTCGGCCGGGTCCTCGTCAGAGCTTAATACCCGCCGAGTTGACTGCGCTGTTGTTCCCGCAGACCTCGCAGTACCCCAGCACACCACAGGCTCCACGCACACGCCCTGTGGAGGTTTGGTGCGGCTCCAATGAGATATTTGTGCGCGTGGACCGATTCCAATTACGCGCGTGGCCACATCCAGCTCTATACCGTCTTAGTTCGTGTCCGCCCAACACTGTGACCTCACAATTCCTCTTTTTCCACTACGCAATGACCGACTGTGACGCTGCATCTCAGGTAAACACACAAACACGAGGAACCACTTTAAAAGTCGTGGAAATAAATGTTTCATAGTGTTTTATAGGTATAACGATTATTGATGCATTGTTATTGTATTGTTCATGACTTGGTCACTGAGACAAATTGCATTTAATATTCCCATGGGGGAATTTGAGGCCCACAAATAAATTAAGTCCTGCACGGACAGATGGTCGGTGAATGCCCATTGACCTTTAAACTCATCCAACAATGTAAGATTTTCATTTCACCCTTTCAGGTTGTCGCTGGTGGTCAGTTGGTGTATTCTCATGTTCTTCACTACACCCCTCCGCCTCAAGGCTACATCATCCGTGTTCTACCACTGAAACTCCCCATCCACTGCTTTTACAACAGGTCATTTTAACGCTATCACACATGCTCAATCCCCCTCAAATAACAAAATAATCACTGTTGTCTGAATTTACTACATTGCCAAGCTACATTGTTACCTTAAAGTTCAAACACCATCAAATCAGCCACATTCTTTTGTTGAAAATGATATTCTCTCGGGTGTTTTAGTCCCAGATTGCCTGTAGCCATGACTGAGCTGAAGTCTAGTTTAGTGTTGGTTTAGAATTGTTTTTAGTTTTGAAAATGCTTCAACAATTTCAGTGCTAACAGGATTACTTCATTGAACAGAGGGTAATACAACATATTGGTGAATAGCTGAAGGACTAAAAACATGATTTTTTTCACAATGACTTCTCATAAACGTTTTAGTGTGACTGTTTTATGTGTGTGATGTTAACCTGACTTTCCTGTTTTAGGTTTCATTACTCTTACCAAGTTGGCTACACACCTCAAATTCAGCACACAACCTTCATGAAGAGTCTCCGAACGAAGTTAATCTTCACCCTCACTGTCTGTAACGGTAAAGTGGAGCCCCTATACAACATGCTTCAATGATACAATAGTAACTAACACAGATGGTCAATTCCAAGTCGTGTTTATGGTCGCTTCCCTTTTTTCACTCGTGTCAGGGATGCAATTTAGTCCTCGGACCTGCTGTTAATCCTTCGTGCGGTTCTTGAATCTGTCCTGTATTTGTGTGTTTGGCAGCTCAATGGGAGCCCATCTCTCCTGGCCACTCATTTTTCCTAGGGGAGCGGGTGAATTTTGTGGCCCAGAGTGGAAACCTCGTGCCAGGCGAGAGGCTCTTTGTTGACTCGTGCTACGTGACGCCCTCCAAAGACCCAAATAGCATGTCTAAAGTGGATATCATCACAAACTTTGGGTGTGTCTATCGTATGAACATGCACTTGCATTGTTGTCTATCGGTTGATGTTGCATTAAATGAGGTGCTTGCACTTTGGTTTTGCAGCTGTATGACCGACAGCCGGAGGGAGGGTAGTTCTTCCTATTTCTGGTCAAGAAGTGGTAACATGCTAAAGTTTTCGATGGATGCCTTTCTCTTCAGTGATGTCTCACAGGTGAGGAAAATATTTGGAATGGGGTGCTAAATTTTGTCATTAGTGCCGGGTGGTGAATTTATCTGCATACTATTTAGCCAGTGTTAACTCAAATGTTCACAAAATATAAGTTTTCGAAAACAGTTAATCCAAAATCAAGTACAACAAGAACATTAATTGTAGAAGTTGTTTCTAGTGTAAGACAACTTAATACTTACTGTAGCTGTTGTCTGTGTAGGTGCTGTACCTTCACTGTTCAATGTCAGTTGGTGTCACCACTTCGCACACCTCCAAGTCTTGTAACTACAACCAAACTACTGGAAGGTAAGTTGTTAAAATCATAGGTGATTTATGAAACAGTATAAAATAATTGCTTAAAGAGATTACTAGGTAAAATATTTTTTACTGTGTCACATTTACATTAATTTGGGGGACTTTCTTATTGTAAAAATTCTTTTTAAATGTCAAAAGTACCTAGGTCCCCCTAGATTTCTAAAATTCAAAATGTTTTTAAATTTAAAAATCTGCTGGTACTACGCTGCAAATAGAAATGTCTCACCTGCAATTTTTTTTTAAAGGAATGATTGTTTTTGTGTAATTTCTTAAATTTCATGTTTTCAGGTGGGAGGAGCTTGATGCACCACTGTCAATGTGCTCCTGCTGTGATTCCGCATGTAGCGACATGCAGAACTGTAAGTAGTCAGTTTTTTCATTTGTTGCGCAAATACTAGGGCACCACCGATTAATCGGCTGACCAACTATAGCCTTTCAAACATCTGCATATAATTGACACCCATTGAAATTAATTGAAGGGCGGGGGTAATAAATTATATTTTTTAAGTTAATTGGTACTTTTATGTTGTCAAATATTGGCATTGGCCTAAAACCTATCCATATTGGCTCTAATATATAACACATGCTTTTTATGTATGTCTTGGGGTAATAATATTAACTGAAGAATCAGAATGTCTTACTGTGACCACGTGGAGAGTTTTGAGATTTTATATGGTTTATGTCCTCAGCTGAGAAGAACATAGTTAGCAGTCCTGGCTGGCTCATTCGCCACAAGAAAGAATCACCGTTTTTGTCGGGAGATCCAGAAAAATGGGTGGATCAGGAAGAACACAGAGAACAAGCAGTTCAATTTCAAAAACCGGACAGTTTTCAATCACAGACAAAGCTAGACCATGAGAAGATAAAGTCTTATGGTGAGAAGACTTCTGTGTTCCAGTATGGAGACGAACAAATGAGGCCCCGTACAGCAATCGGAATGCCAAGCAACACAGACAACCAGGGATCAATTGAAGAGTATTTGACGATAAATGACAGCCACAAGACGGAGCCAACATCAGATGACATCGTTATCTCAAACCGTAGCCTGCAAGATGTGCTTGAGAGCGGAGAAGGTGCATTTTTTGCCAACAATGATTCTATGAAGAACACAACTTTGATTGCACAAAGCTCCAGAGTTGGTGATCCTGGTTCAGCTGAAAACATTTCCACAGATTTGATTCCCATTACTGAACTGTGTTCGAACAACAATAAAAAGAGTTGCTTGTCCAAGGAGGATGGAGGGAACACCAGTGCTGAGCACACAGATCCTATTCGAAACACAGCGTCTAAAACCACTCACCGGGTGCCGAGAGCTGAAGAAGAGTTTGCCAACAGTAAAGCTGAAAACGACTCTTCAGAGTTTAGTGAGGTCAGTCAATCAGTTGACAGAAAACTAAAAAAGAAACCAGAGCAAGTAGCCTATTATGCTGACAGGAAAGGACTTGATGGAGATGAAGTGCTTCAAGATCTTCAGATCAGAGAATGGGAATCAAACTCGTCTGCAAAATTCAGAGGCTTGGCGTGTGTTGACAGGTCTGATTGTAATTCTGGAATTGAAGGTGAAGTGCTCCAGCATGGTCAGTTTGCTGTCACACCCAAGACAAAAAAAGTTTAAGATGAATACGTTGGAGTCACTCCAAGTTCTCCAAGTTTTGAGGAAGTGCCTGATGATTCCAGTCACTCTGCTGTGATTGTCACAAGTACAGCGGAGGAGAGGAGTCATGTATCTGACAGAAAGCGGCCCATAGGAGAGCAAGGAGTTTGGGAGTGATGATTGACTGATCAAGTGAGGATGAATGCGCAAATATCACAGGGAAATGGGCATAACATTTAAATGGACTGTTTTTGGATTTTATACATGGACATCTCTTCTGAGACAGCTAACAGTAGTTCGGTGTTAAGAATGAAAAGAAATTTCACCTGTCTTGTAATTCAGTCATCTCCCAATAAAATTCATGCATAAAATTCCACCTATTTTTTTTTTTTTTTTTTACTGTTTTCGTCAAATCTTGCCATGTGCTGGTTTTAGGTGAAAAATGCCACTAAATTTGTTTCTGTACTGATTTCATGGCAAATAGTTCCTGCATTAGTTTTTGGACAAAGGTACTAAATTGTGATTCTGGTAGAGTAGATTGACGTCACTCAAACTGTGAAAAACGCATCTAGCACATTTGTCCAGCTCCACCAGCTGTCCATGCAATATGTGATAAAGCGGGAGCTGGCTTTGCTCTGTTCATTCTCCATGACCCTAATTAGGATGAGCAGAAGAAACCGGACGGAGAACAAGACCTTAGACTTATACAAATTTATTCTGGTTTGGATTGACAATTTTTTTTGTTCAATCTGTTCATTTGCGTCATAACAGATGTGATATAGCAGCAACCCAGGTATTTTAAACTCATGCTCACAGTGATGTGTGCCTTTTTTTTGAGCAGAAAACGTCCAATTCCATACAATTGTCGTTTGCTAGTATTACGCATATTCAAATTGTGCTACATGAAAGTGGGAAGAAATGATAAACAGGGTAGATACTAATTGGAGCTTTTAAATCACTCAAAAATAAAAAGGTATAAAAAGTGATTATTTGACCCATCTAATCCTTGAATTACGCAAACTGTAGTTAGACGGCTTACTGGAAACCTTAAATGCGTCAGCTGTTTATGAATTCTTCTGTGGTACTTTTGTGGTCACCTGGCAACAGAAAATGTCGGACAAAATTAATCATTGTCAATCAAATTCATATGAATGATTTTAAATTATTTTCTAACCTTTGACTTAAGGTTTCAATAGTGTTAACATACACACATATATATTGTAAAAGTTACCGTTTTGACTTCAGTGTAGTTTTCTAGGCCATATTCTCCCATCTCTCTGCCGTTTCCTGAAGCTTTATATCCTCCAAATGGAGCCTGGGCTCCAAACACATCATAGCAATTAACCCTGCCGAAAAAAAGACAGAATTATGGTGAATGAAAATGAAATACACAGTTTAAAATGCAAGAAACGGTAAGGGCACAATCAAGACATGTAGATATTCATATGAAACTGGTGTTAGTGTATTCAAATGCTGCAACACTTTTCATTCACAGCCCAATGAGATCTCATGTCCGATTAAAAAAAAAAAAAAAAAACATACTGTATACAGAGGATCTAAAGTTACGCAATTTGCCATTTTAGTTTTTAAACACTGCCAATGTTTCCAAATGTGCTTTCAGATTAATTACAGGAGCTCATTCAAAAATGGCAAATGACTGAATGATTATAAATTAAGTACACATATTAGTATGTACTATATTTCTACAAAGGTTGATCCGTCTTTGCTGAACACCCACACTTGGTATTAAAAGCATAAAAACAGTTTTGTCCTCCTACCAGACGGTGCCAGCGCGGACTGCATTGGCAATGTAGTTGGCCTTATCAATGTCCTTGGTGAACACGGCAGCAGCCAGACCATATTTAGTATCATTGGCTCTTTCTACAACTTCCTCGAGTGTCTTGAACTTTAAGATCTGCATTACTGGACCAAAGATCTGCAATAAAAAGTGCATGAACACATTTATGTTTCAACTGCTGAGTGGTTAATTATTGTCAGAATAAACTGTGTTGCTATTACAGATAAGTTCATGTAGATTTAAAGCATGGGTGGAAAACAAATCTAACACTAATTTCAGTTCTAAAAAAATGTCAGATAAAGAGCATGAAAAGGGTCCTTGAGAGGGCAGGAAGACAGTCAGGTGTACCTCTTCTCTGGCAATGGTCATGTTGTCCTGAACATCTCCAAACACGGTGGGCTGGATAAAGTATCCCTTGTCAGCAGCCGCGCTGCCTCCACACATGAGTTTGGCTCCTTCTCTTTTTCCACTGCTGATGTAACCTAAAATCTTGTTGAACTGCTCCTCATCCACCTGCACATCACGAGGGAGCAAAATAATGAGGTTCATGTGTGAGCCAGACTATTGCGTAATTTTGTTTGTGTTACAAAAAGCATAAATGTTATGGAAACCCAATTCGCCTCTGCTTATGTGTCCCTGCACCACAACGCAGCGTAGTGATCCTGTCAGAAGTTAAAATGTCATACGGGCAATTTTTATTTGATTTTTTTTAACACACTGGCGTAATCAATCCCTTTGCCACATCCCACAGGAAGACAAAAAAGCAAACTGTGTAAAGTGATCCATAGCCTTGGGATATTGACAAAAGCACACCAGAGAAATGTAAATACACCTGGGAACCGTTTTTCCTGAAAAATGCAAAGTATGTCTCCCTTGAAGCTAAACACCTAGGTGCATGAAATGTAAGGCATGCGAGTGTCACAGCCTTCAAACCTCTCGGTCGTAAAAGCACAAAAGCTCCATGCAAAGGAAAAGCACATATTGTGAGTTATCATTAAGTCAAAAAGAGCATTTACTTGAATTTGTGGCAGGACTTTTTGCATATAAATCTGATTTTTTTTTCAATATATGATATAGTATACTGTATCGTGGGGACAGTCAGGTAAGAAACTAGATCAAGTCTGAAGATCATCAATTCATGCAGAAGAAGGACTTGAGGCATGTTTAAATCAAGACAAGCCTTATTATCCTCATAATTATCTGGCACACCTACTGTGCAAATATATCTTAAGCAAAACATCCGGGCAGGTTACTAACTACTGGTGTAAAAAGTTGAATATTAATTGGTGAACATCAACAGCCATTCCATGCACACAAACTTTACCCCGGGACTAGGAACCTTTGCAGGATCTTAGCATGTTTTCTTGAGAATTCTAGTTTAATATTCTCTGCCTTGTTGCTTAACTGTCATATTTCATTTGGATAGTTGATTTTTTCTAAAGCCAGCTACATTGCAGTGCAGTTGTTGCTGTGGGAAAGCAAACAAAAAGATCTGTTTGACTGGTGGACTTTAGTATATAACAGAAACGAGAAACATGTCACGCTTTACAGATGAATGAGCAAAAAAAAACTTTGGGTGTCAAAATCTATGAATCATTGTATACCCAAAGCCTCAAATATGTGTTGCGGCAGCTTAATCCCACTATGCTACTGAATTTAAATTTGAATCATAAAGTTGGTACATTGGCTGCCAAGTATTTGTTTTAGGTGGTATTTATTTCAAACAATAAAACAGATATACCCACTGACAGTTTACTGTGTTTTTCTTGATCATATGACACGGTAGTGTTGTGAATATATTACCTGGGGTCCCTGCTCAGTCTTTAAATCAAAGGGGTTGCCAACTACTCGTCTCTTAGCTCTTTCCGCACTGCGTTCCAAAAACTCGTCGTAGATATCTGCTTGGACGTATGTCCGGGAGCCGGCACAACAACACTGGCCTTGGTTAAAAAACAAAGCAAAGTGGGCCTGCTCCACGGCATCCGCCACTGGACAATGGAAAGACAAAAAGTTCAGTGTTTATGCACAGACTAAGGCAAAAGTTCAAGAAAAAAAGAAATCACATTACATTTCCTATCCGAAAGTCATTGCATTATATTTTTAAGGTGTTAAATGCATTTAGAAATTCTGCTGTTTTGACTTTGGGCTGCTTGGTTGTTTACATTATAGTTTTTGTCAAGGTCATGTGGTTTGGACTAAAAATAAAAGTCTAAAGCACACATACATTTTGCATCAGACAAGATGATGTTGGGACTCTTTCCTCCAAGCTCCAGCGTGACCTTCTTCAGGTTGCTGTTGCCTGAAGCCTGTTGGATTAGATGACCAACCTGACGGGAACAAAAGTGTAAACATCTATTATGAGAAGCCAAATATCTACTTGCTTAAATATACTAATCAGAACGTTTGGCTTGACAACGTGAAATATAAACGTAAAGATATGATCAAACCTGGTTTGACCAACGTCAGTCATGTTCAATGTTTGCTCTTAGTGAATTTATTCCAGGAGGTCTTCTCCTTTTGGCTCAATTTGAAACAACCACTATTGATGCTTTGATATAATTAATTATTGGGCTAACTCTACAGGTTGCATATGCACAAAATGGGGCCAAAAAGTTACTTGCATGCAATCCCAGACCTGACCATTGGCATTTTGGAGGAAGTCACGAGTTGCAAATGAATAAAAACCGTAAGACATGATTATTTTGGAGGGGCTTCCAACCTCTGTCGATCCTGTGAAAGCCACTTTGTCAACATCCATGTGTCTTGCGAGAGCTGCTCCAGCCGTGGGTCCCATTCCGGGCAAAATATTCACCACACCTTCTGGAAAGCCCACCTGGAAATAACCCAGTTGAAAAAATATGGTAGACACATTGATAGAACGGACAGAAGGATATTTGGTTTTTAAACTTTGTGTTTCATTGAACCCCTTATTATGATCCAAATGCTATTCTGTCTCTAGGTCTCTAAAACACTGCTGTTAGTTCAATCATAAGTAAATATTTATACTGATTCATTTGTTCATTCATGACCTCATTTTCTTAACCACTGTAAACCATTACAGCGAACACAACGCAACAAAGTACCTCTTTTATCAAGTTGGCTACGTAGAGAGCGGTGAGTGGCGTCTGCTCAGCGACTTTCATCACCACAGTGTTACCCGTTGCAAGAGCGGGGCCAAGTTTCCACGACTGCATCAAGAGAGGGAAGTTCCACTGCAGGGAGAAAAGGAAGCGCAAACAGAACTTTACCACTTTGCATGCACTCTCAATGGTTTGATCTCATATAGCAAATATTCGGACGCAGCTTTATAAACAAAGCCTTTACAGTGAAGCTTAAAAGACGGCCATTCACGTGGCCCACCGCAACATTTCTGCACATCCTGCTATCTTTTTTCGCTGGGTGGGTTCCCAAATTAGCAGGTTTGGGAACACGTATCAAGTTCCCAGCTGTCACAACTTGCGGACATTTTGACTCGACAACATTTAGTGGCTATAATGGGAGATGGGTGGAGAATCAAAGTGCTTATTCATCAAGCCCATTATGTAGTCAAACAAGCAAGGTAACATTCCATTGTCAGTGTTATATCATGTACAATAATAAAATAATGTACAAGGGCGAGCTCAGTAAGTTAAGTGTTGTGTGCATACAATGAGTCATTCTCAAATGGGGCACACTAACAATGAAAGTGAAAGCCATTGCAAATTCAAAATGACAAAAACGTGATTTCGCTACATTATTTAAAAAAACAACAACATTTACATCCAAGCTTAAAAAAGACAACACTTTCATATGGCAAAGCACATCTCTGCACATTTCTGCTCCTATTTTTAGTATTTGGGTGAATCACCCGATTTTCAGGTTTGGCAACATGAATCAGGCTCCAAAATTTCACAACTCAAGGACATTTTAAGCACAAAACACACAGTAACAAAAACTGGAAGATGGGTAAAAAAAAAAAAAGGCAGAAATGTCCAGTTGTCATTCTAAAACAGCTTTTGAATATTGTATAAAGGTGAGTGATGATTTCGTGTACTGTGGTGCACCATAAGACAGTGGGTCATAGTCATGAAAATATCAAATAGGAGGTTGACTAACAGATTACGTGGGGAAATGATTTACTAATAGCCTGCAACGCAACTCATAAAAGGCGTTAAAGCAGTGAAGAGTTAATGGGAAAGGAATATTATGTTTTATGGATGGGGGGGCGGTCCAGTAACATGATAAATCCCATCTGTTATTTCACTTGTGCATTTAAAAGCCATGATACGATTCCCCAACGTTCTATTTTGGAGCTTCCACTGTATGAACAGAAACTGAAACCTTTTGTGTAAATTGAATTTAAACTGAACTGAAGTGAATGCGTTTGTTTCGTTCTCGCCGTTAATAACGTTTTTCGCAGCTTACCGGTATGATTTGTCCACAGACTCCGATGGGTTCATGTCGGGTGTAGCAGAAATAATCTCCATCAATGGGGATGGTCTTTCCCTCCCATTTGTCAGCCCAGCCTGCGTAGTACCTGAGAAAATCACAAAAGCTTTAAACAAGGGGTGCTTGCTCATTATGCTATGCAATAACGAGGAAGGCTCTCTGAGTCAGAAAGCGTCAATAAAAAACTCCTCTGCCTTCTCAGAACCAAACACTGAAGCACTCCAGGCTACTTATGACCAAAACACAATTAAGTTAGTACCTGAGGCATTTGACCACATTGGGTAGATCCACTGTGTAGGAAACAGCATATGGTTTCCCATTGTCAAGGGTCTCCAGTTCCTATGGGAACGCAATATCAAAGTCAAATATGTACTGTTGGTTTCGGATCCGCAATAACCTGCATTTTACAACACGTTTAAAGTTTTAATTCATCTGTGTTTGCGCAACAACTTTATGACAGTGTGTAACCATCATTTTCAATAACCCAGTTAAGATTTGTCATAATAAAAAATTATTTAGTGTGTGACGCGAATTTGTAAGCCTTATATTCACACAGAAGCTCAACGTTTTTAACTCTTTCTCTTTACAACCCACCGCAAGGTAGGCAGAATCTCTCTCAATCGCATCAGCCAACCGGCTAAGAAGCAGGCCTCGTGCAGAGGCGTCCATCCGTCTCCATGGCGACCCCAGCCGGAAGGCATCTCGTGCTGCTTTTACCGCCTTGTCAACGTCAACCTGGAAATATAAAAACACACTTTGAATATTAGTGTCATTATTAAAAAGGCTGCAAAAGTAAGTTACAACAATTGTCAATGAGAACTACAAATCCTCGATAAAGTCTGGTGTTTTTTGTTTTTTAGAAACCAATGACAATTTTCCTGGGTGAGCTGCTGTATAATCGGAATTTTATAAGGATACAACTTTATGTGCAGCATCAAAAGCCACCACGGTGGCTCCTGAGCAATGTTTAATACCCGACTGTGCCTCTGAATGAACATCTCAGCGCTGCGAATAACAGAGTACCCGACATTTTGGACACCTTCAGCTTTAAATCACAGCTTCTGAACAACTTCTATGGTCACGAATTTTTGGACGCATCTGTAAATCAGTCTGGTCTGGGTACTAATTTAAAATTACTTTATTCTGAATTTTGACTGCACAAAATAAGATGACCTGGTCTGAAAATAGGTCTCGAGTACGCAAAAATTCCTAGTACCATATAGTAAGTCCCGTTGAGGCTTGGAGCGTAGGTCTATTCCAGCTGACCTCAGGCGAAAAGCAGACCAAACTTTCAAGTTTAACACACGGAGTGGGAATTGAATGCACGCAGGCTCTATGGAGGTCAGGCGAGTGAAACAAAACACTCAGCGACAACCAGTCTGAAAATGTTTAACAAAAGACAATAGATTCGATAAACAATGGCATAGCAAGCTTGAGCTTACTTTCCCTGTGATGACATGGCGCTCATAATCTGTGTAAACATGAGCAGAGGTCCAAGTTCTTTGCAGTGCACTTTTCCTTTGTATTGCTAGAGAGGGTGGTGTTCGCTTGTTTATGGCAAGTCAAAGTCAAAGTCTGCTTTGCATGTTACTTTGTGTTTTTTTCGAACATTTTTGCGATTTCCAGCCATGATACGACTCCTCACCGGAATAGTTGTTTGCAGCGGTATGTAAACATGACATGTTTGGATGGCATTTGAATAAGTATGTGATTTTGTTTGAGGGAGATGGTGACCAAGCCCTACTGAAAATAGCATAAAACCACGAGTAATTGACACACCTTCTAGGGAGCGATGATTTTTTTTTTTTAATGGCAACAGGTGGATACAAAGATTGATTGTATTTTTTTATCAATATCAATGACCTATATCAAAGAACTGCAACAACAACTGTTGCTGTCAGCAACCATGTTGAGCGCCTGACTAGCTGTTGCTGCTTAGCGGGCCCCGTGAGGCAGCTGATTTTGGCCCACGTTAGAAAGCCCACATTGTTTACTTGACAGTGGTTTTTTTTTAGTGTTTTCTCAGTTTGAAACCTTTGAAATTTGAAGACTTTGAATACACTTTGTGCTTGCTGGGGAGTGTAGTCAAGCTTTGCTGTTACAGTTTGCTTTTATCGCTTCTATCACGTCTGTTGCGTTTAAATGCCACATGGCAAGGGTCTTTAATTATACAAGTGTGTTAAGTTCTTTTTGTAACCTGATTAATTTACTCATGTTTGATGTCTTGGGGGAATGGGGGGGGGGGGTCCATTGTACTTCCTACCTTCAGGCCCCTAGTGGGTCTGCAAACGGCATTAGTTACTGTTACATCTCAGCTTCTTATTTTCCAGTTTCAGTTCATAGAAAAGGATAGGAGCTCAATGAAAGCATTGTTTGCTTACCTCACTGGCCTCAGCCACATGACAGATAACTTCCCCTGTTGATGGGTTTACTGTAGGGAAGGTTTTCCCACTTGCTGCATCCTGCCACTTGTTGTTGATGAACAGCTACAAATATAAAACGTAAAAATCAGGAATACAGTGAAAAGAAAAGCATGCGGGAAAAAAAAACTTCGAATACCTGATTTTACAAATGCATACTAACACTGTTAGTTGATCTATTTATTTATTTATTTTACTGGGAGCACATTGCCACGTTTAGATTCTAGATATGTGACGATGTGCAGCAGTGGAGCCAAGTCCCATGACAGTTTATAGCCTACACTTTGGACCCATGTTTATTTGGTATTACATTAGTCGTATTTAAGTAGGTTAATTCCTCGCTGAGGATTTGCATTGAAAAATCTTATCTCAGACCGCGCACGAGTAACAGTCCAAAACTGAAATTAGACAGAAACTTTTAGTGTACCTTATTAAAGTGGACCTCGGGTTGGGTGCTCGGTGCGGGTATAGCCGCGGCGGAGAAGTGGCACGCCGACACAACCTTTACCCGGGGAAGGCTCCGAAAAACCACGGCACGCAGCATTTCAGCAAAGCTCACCCACCGCTAAGAGTGCACAAACTGCATCGTACTAAGCAGAATGCTTAGAGAGCTCCTCAACGTTTCTCTCTCCGCCTCTTCCTCCGTCACGATTTCCTGACCAATAAATGTTGCATATAATACACCCACCCCTTCTACTCCAGTCCACTAGGGGGCAGTAGGGTAACAAAGAGACGGCGAAAATTCAATTTGAATGCTAATGCTAACGCCGTGTCGTGTGTTGACGACGGCTTTTTGGTTCGCTGTTTGTTTGCCAATGATGTTGAGTATGTGTATTTGTCATGGTGTTTTAAAGAACTGCCACATTGGTTAACACCTGAATTGTAAATCTTGAGCTTTACCGTAATTTATGATAACAAGGGCGATTACTACCCACTACCACCATCATTAGCTAAAGACTAGCCTGGAGAGTACGACATTCTATTTCACCTCGAAAGAATTGCAAAAAAAAGGTAAGTGCAAATTAATTGACACTGTTACTTGGTTGCATTTGTGAGTATAAATGTCATTCAAAACATTAGCTAATGAATATAAGTATAGAAATTGATATCTTTTGGAGGTATTATTAGTCAACAACCTTAAATGTGAGCATAGTTTCTGTGTGAGTGATCATTTGGTGTAATGAAAATATGGTTTAATGCGTGATTTAACAGAGTAACGCGTGTTTGAAAATTCCCAAGATGATGTAGCAGCATTTCTAATGTTTTGTGTGTTCTAGCAATGGCGCTAAAATCTGGAGAGGAACGTCTGAAGGAGATGGAGGCCGAGATGGCACTGTGAGTACCGCTCATTCTGTTACGACTTCGTCCAGAGTTGCTGCATATATAATATTGTTATTACTATCGCCAGGACTGTTCTTTTTCGGGTTAAAAACAGTAGAACTTAAATAACCATCTGTAGAACGTGCAAAGGTATCCAATTCCAGTACAAACGTTGTGCGCCTCTTATAGGTTTGAGCAAGAGGTTCTTGGTGGACCTGTACCACTATCAGGAACCTCACCTGTTATGGAGGCCGTACCTGTAGCTCTCGCTGTCACAGCGCTACCAGTGGTCCGACCAATAATTGGCACCAGTACCTACCAACGGGTTTGTATTCTTTCACTAGTCAAGAGCTAATGCTAGTTCTAGGTGGACCTATTGAGGACCTCTAATCAACCCCCTCATATTTGGTTTTAAATCCCTCTTCTCTCTTTTCTTTCTTAGGTCCAGCAAACGCTAGACGCCAGAGGGACTTTTGTTGGACCACCCCCAACCTTTGTTGCACCAGGTAAATGTAATTCTCTGGGCAAACACTTACCCAAATATTTGTGACTCATGAGTTTGTAAAATAAAAAAATACATTTTCAGCTGCAGTCCCTCCAGTACGTGCTCCCCCGCCTGCAATGATGAGACCAGCCTTTGTTCCCCATATTTTACAGAGACCCGGTGAGGTTAACCAACAAAAGTCATTTGACTCCTTCAGCACTTAACTGATCTGATCCTTTTTGTGACGCTGTAGGCGGTACCAGGCTTCATCTTATGCGCCCTCCTGTAGCTCCTCCCATGCCGCGGCCTCCTCCGCCTCCGCCCATGATGATCCCGGTTTCCATGCAGAGCCAAACGCCTCAGGGTGTTTCGCCGCCTGTTCAGCACATGACCTCAGCACCAACCGTCAGTGTTCGTAGTCACTTGTGCACTTAAAGCTTCCCCTTGTTAGGCTCCTGGGCACAACACATTACACCCAATATGGTAGTGATGGAAATGAACAGCTTGAAGTTTTGTCAAGGTTTATTGGTAAGCCATAAACCGTTTCAACCTGTTCTGTTCTTAACGTGCCACCTGTTCTATCCCGTTTAGGTCAGCGAAGTAATGTCCATGGCATCCTCGCCGCCCACCAGAACAGCTGTCCCGACTTCCATCAAGCCGCCTTCAGTCTTCCAAGCGGCGCCCACCGTGTACTCAGCCCCGCCTGTCACTGTTGTGCCTCGAAGAAATGATGTGATGGCTCAGCGGCAAGCCAGAATGGTACTTTGCCTAACATGGCAGCAGACATAGTTTTCACTGTATTACTAACAAATATTCATAAGTGTCGAGCAAACGTTTATCAGCACCAAAATAATATCTAAGAATAATAATTTTTTTAAAATGTCAAATTTGCTGATTGGAAATAAATGCAAATGTACCGTATTAGTGTACTATGTACTAAAGTTGTCTGTCATGGCGTCAGGAGGAGCTAGCGGCTCGGGTTGCCGAGCAACAGGCCGCCGTGATGGCGGCCGGACTGCTGGAGAAGGAGTGCGAAGACAGCAGCGCCGTCATTGGACCCAGCATGCCCGAACGCGAGCCTGTGCGCCACGAGGTAACATGCACGCACATCTGGACCCCACCAGACTTTTAGCAGTCAAACAATGGCCACATCCTTGCATTGGCATTTTATTTTTAATAGGATGCTTATTGCATTTATGAAAAAAAAATGCAATACTGTGTGAGATTAGTCCAAAAAGTAGAAATCCAGAAAATAATTGCTGCCTTTTTAAAAACTACATACAAATGAGTCCACATCTTAAACTGTTCCCCAAAATTGTCAGTCTGTGTACAAACCTGTGGAAACGTCCTCGGAAGACAAAAAGGCCAAGCCAAAGTCAGAGAAGATGAAGAAGTGTATTCGAACGGCAGCTGGGACTTCCTGGGAAGACGCCAGCCTGTTGGAGTGGGAATCAGGTAACGACACTTGCCGTCATGACGAACGTATAAAGCGAAGGTTACTTCATCTAACCTCGTTCTGTGCCTCTTCATTATAGATGACTTTCGTATCTTCTGCGGTGATCTTGGTAACGAGGTCAATGATGACATCTTGGCCAGAGCCTTCAGCAGGTATCCATCATTCCTCAAAGCTAAGGTGGGTCTGCTGTGATGCTTGCGCTCAAAATCACTTAAATCAATAGTCAACATATTGAAATCCTTTGTTTTTCTAGGAGTGAACGATTGTATATCATACATATTCAGTGAACACCAAAAAAAACATTGGATATTCAAGTTTTAATTTTCTAATACACACGGGTTCAAAATTATGCATACAGTTTACCTTCGCTAATATTTGTTGAAAGTCATTAAATCCAAATTTGCAGTGCAATCCTTCACTTATATTATTTTTTGTATACAATTTTTACAGTAAATTTGGATCATTTTGTATGAGGTATTTTGTTTCACTTCTCAATTTCAGGTGGTGAGAGACAAGCGGACAGGAAAAACAAAAGGCTACGGCTTTGTCAGCTTCAAAGATCCAAATGATTATGTGCGAGCCATGAGGGAGATGAACGGTCTGTTTTTGCTTGGACTGCATATTTGGCAACTTTACAGCAACATTTGTCGGTCTTGTGTGTTCAACGGAAAATTGTGGTGTATTCCTCTCAATGCAGGCAAGTATGTTGGCAGCCGTCCCATCAAACTGAGAAAAAGCATGTGGAAGGACCGCAACATAGAGGTTGTACGAAAAAAGCAGAGAGAGAAGAAAAAGCTGGGCCTTAGATAGCCTTGCACACAGCATCGAGATCTCTGCAAAGACTTACCGGTGGATTCTTCCCCTCCTCCTTTTCAATAAAGTCCAATTTTCATGTCAGCTGTTTACTTTTTGTTTTTCTTTGCTTTATTTTCAATTCATTTTACCTTCTTACTCTGCACACAATCTCACCCAATTTATACATTCATCACCGTTTATTACAATCTTGGGCAGTTTGTGTAATTCTTCCTTTAGAAGTTACAACTTTGCTCTACTTGTGTGCTTTTCTTTTTGCAACCTTAAATGCTTGAAACCTTTACATCCCTTTGAAAGCCACTTTCTCATGCAAGTGAGCTGCTCACTCGCCAAGCGCATGTGCTTCACCGGCAACCAATTTTCAAGGTCTGTCAGCGATGCACTCCATCACCAGACTACATATTAAAAAAAATATTACTACACTGATGCGCAGTTAAAAAAAAAAAACTTACAAGCTCCTGCCATTGAATTTCCATTAAATTCCATTTCCTAACAACTCTTCCACAGCTGTCCTTGCACTAAAGATGACATCATTGACAGCCACGCCATCATAGGACGAGCCGGTCAGAGAAAGTGCCAGGTTGTTATTCTTTATGAAGCTGCGGCTGTGCCCTAAAATGCAAATAGACAACACGGAGTATGTATGAAAAGACTGCAGATGGCATAGTAGCATAATCTCAAATTAGTTCATACATACCTATTCTCTGAAAGTGCCCTTCATAATACTGAGGTATACAATCCTGATCAGAGACATTGTAATTTAACAAGTATACAGGGAAAATTGTAATAAATAAACGCAGGCAGCACTTCATTGTACCTTGTGCAGAGCAACCCAACTCCAGCTGGGTGCCGAGGTGACTCCCAGATGACAACGCACCGCTTCAGTGGCTCGCTCTAAAAGCTGCTCCTCTGTTACAGTATCTGGGGAGCCAAACACTTCTGGGAACCAGGCACCCCCCATCATCACCTTCACAGTAGTCATGCCCGCAAAGTGAAAGTGAACCCAAAGTTGCTCGGTATTTTCTTTACATTCTAAAATTAAATAAGGTTTATTGACATCGGGTGTCATTGCAATACATCTCAAATATTTAAACAGAACAAGATGGTAACTTTAAAGTTTTGAACTGAACAGTATATATGTATGTCAAGCTGTGTGATTCCATGACATTTCAAATAATAATTGAGTCAAAAAACTGCATAGTTCACCGGTTGCAAGTTACCCAAGCTAAGGTAACCTCAGGCAATATTTGAGACCACCTATTACCGTCAGTCTTGTTGATGGTCCGTCAGATCTGTTGTGTTGAGGAAACGGGACAGAGTCGTAGACCACACCCAGTAAACCCCGATCCTCTGATGATGGAACCAGGTGTCCAAATCCCTGACAAGAGACCAACAGTCACTTACCACTTTTTACTGTGTGCGCGCGGGTGTTAATGCTGTACTCACCGTGACCGGAAGTACCGAGCCCTCATACTGCAGACTCACGACAGCAACAGTGACACAGGAGATGCCCTGCAGCTGCTGGATGAGAGGCTGGCAGGAGGACGGCAGGACAGACGAGAGTACTGAGGGCACCGCACACACAAAACACTTTGTACCAATTTGTCATTTCACATTATGACTGAAATTGTTAAATAGGACTTTTTTTTTTAATGATAAAAACTTCTTTAGCACATCCTGAACCATTTGGACGTGTCCCTCTGTTATTCTGGCCCATTAGAATATGGTGAGGTATAAAGATCAGTGTTTGAAGACTGCTGTTTTATCTTTAAAAATATTTTTGTCAGGTGTTATTCTGGATTTAAGCGCCCCCTAGTTTTCAGTTACAGCACTTTTTCGGTTGGCATTCGGAATTGTAAAAGGATGTTGAGACATCATGAAGCTGACTGACCTTGAGCAGGCAGAGCAGAGATGATGTGGTCAGCTGTTATGATCCCATCCTCCAAATGGATCTGAATACAAACACATATGGTTAGAAAGTTAGGATTTTACAATGTCTCCACTGGAATTAAGTTTTGTACACAACAGCATAATAAAACAAACGGGATGTGTGTGCACGTGTTTGTGGGTTCCTTGTCTCACCGTCCAACCTGTAGCTGAAGGACTAATGTGTTTTACAGGTGCCTCTCGGTGTAACTGCACCCTCCTGCTTCTTTGGAGAAAGTCAGTGATGGACTCTGGGAGTTCCTCCAAGCCCCTTCTAAGGGACCACTGGGCCCACGACTCTTTGGTAGCTCTCTGGCTCAGAAGACCAGGAGGAACAACTCGGGTAGGGCCTGGAGGTTTATGCCAATAAAACATTAACATCCAATTTCCTTCAAATGTGCATGAAAGATAGATTTGAAAGGGGTTGGGGTGCATACCGGAGCCCAGTAGCATTCCAAGCGTCAGGGAACCTCTGCGCTGCTCTGCGTTGTAGAGGACGGGAAAACAAGAGCGCACACTTAATTTGCGGCAGTCTCCTGCAAAAACCCCCCGGCATAGACTGTCCACAGCAATGTCTGCAAGCTAGCACAACAAAGAAAATAAAGTCATGAGATGGCACTGTGGTTAATACATCCGTTTTGATGGCACTTAGTGTCCTTTCTTCTCACATCTTTCCCAAGCCTTCGAGACACAAACGAATGGATGGATTCGTCCTCCTCTTTGCTTTTCTTGGCAAATATCTCTGTGGCGATGCTGAACAGCAGCGGGCGTGAGAAAGGTGGAACCGTCCGGAGAAGTCCACTGAAAAATGCATAGTGTTCTCACTCCACACGGAGGTACATATTTCCATTATTTGTTTTTACTTGCCATCCTGTTAAAGGTGTCAACTGAGTTGGACAGGTTACATTAACAGTATTCAAATCATCTTTCTTTTTATATATATATATATATCAGAAAAGAAAAATGTATTTGAACAGGGGTGTGAAGACCTTTTCTATCCACTGTAAATATAAAACAAGCAGCACCATTTGCTTAACCTTTAAGAATTGCATGTTACTGTGTATCCTACATACGTGAACCTTTTGCTGTGCTCTCTTTTACCTTATTCCTGAAGGCATCTTATGAAGTTGCTTGTTGACATATAAATATCTGTTCTTGGATGCATCGTGGCTGTAGGTGACAGGCAGAATCTCCTCTGAGAGACCCAGGTCCTCCACCTATACAAACATACATTAGTTTTCAACAATGGACAACAGTGCACTCTAATGTGAGGGGTAATTTTCCATCCATCCACCATTATCTGTGCAACTCCAAAAAATGCATTTACACTATCACATTGGAGTCTCTTCAATGCATTTTACTAAAAGGGCTTACCATATTAAGGGTATTTCGGCCCACCGACCCCGCTGGTCGAATTCCTCTGGGTCCATGTTCAAATACCCCTCCATCAGACCTCCTGGTGGACCACAACCAACCTCCAAAGCGACCGCTTGACTCGAGTAAAATGACCTTGGTGAGAAAACAGAACGTTTGAGGAATATCTAATGGAGAAGTATAGCAATCCAGAAAATTGATTTGTGTGCTACCTTAGCTATCTGGGGGCTTTTGCAAAGATAGTAAGATGCTGCCAATCCCCCGATGCCCCCTCCAAGGACCGCAACAGTCCTCATTGGCTGAACACAAATGAGAAATGATGGCAAAACTTTGAAGAAAACTTGTGAGATAGTTTCTTTGAAACCACTATGGAGGGTGGGACGAGCCTGTTGATGAGGATATGAAACAGTTTCTTTATCAGACATCTCAGTCTGTCAGCCAGCTGCATGCAGTCAACATACAACGAAAATTTCACAGGCGACAATAACTGAAAATGTTCCGAGGGAGCAATAATGTTCTTTGACACTACTAAACCTGAAAGCATGTTAACAAAATAACACATTAAACATTTTTCGTGCTGCAATTTGACTTATACGAAGGTGGCTTTGCAGCATTTCCTCACGTTTTTTTCAATTGAGAAATGGTACACGAGAAACTTATTTCAAGCGTCAGTCCAAATTATTAGTTTGAATGTTAAAACTGAACGACTAGACAACTATTTTAACGGGTAAAAACCAGACTGCTAGATAAAAAAATAAACTTGTATAAACGGAAACGGTACGGAAAATGGATTTATTGACTTACTGTATGAGAAAAATCAGCCACCTGTCTGACAGTTACCTTGCCCTCTAATAGCTTCGGAATCAGACAGCACTGGACAGAGAACCTAAATAAATCTATAAACTTGCTCGACCTGTCATGACGGTGCTACCTCTTTTTAAGTCCGTCAACGGAAACAGTATTGTCACGTGTTTACGAGCTCATTCATAACAATGACGCTTACTCGCCATTGAGAGGAGTGAAGCCAACGGCGGCCATTTTATGTTGCTAATCTCTACGCATGCAGTTGTACCAATAAACATGAAAACATGTTTTCTGAATATGTAAACATTGCCTGTGCAGTACACAATTCACGAATGTTCTCCGAATGGCCGATGTAAAGAGAAAAGATGGCTCTATGAGAGGCTCTCATTACTATATACAAGAATCCTACACTGACAAAGTTATCGGTAACCGGCAACGTAAGAAGGCTGCTCTATGACTTCGGTCCCCAAGGGCCCGTAGTCCGTGGGTCTATGGTTGTCGCGTTCGGGAATGTTTTCTTAACGCACACTGATTCTGACTCTGATTCTGTACAACCGTTTTGAGAGTCAGAGCTTTGCTCAAATTTGCCTTTCACTTTCAGTTATGGAGAGGGCACCAAAAGCGTAGTGGCTGTGTGCGCACTAGGCGCTCCAACTTGGGACACAGTGCGCCAGTGTTGGCTTCCTTCGGAAATAAATGAGAGCGTAAAATCTCGCCTCCCAACGGTAGACTATAATAACTACAGCATGATGTGTAACACATTTCCTGCAGAAAATAACACATTTTTTGTAGTTACAAATAAACCGCATATCTTAGTTATAGTCTGTATTTAATTTGAAATGCTGTTTATATCAAACAGGCCTCCGTGAGCCTGTCCCTCGACTCATGAACACTGTTTGCTAATCGCAGTTCATGATGCCCATGAATTAATCGAATTGTGGTTGTTTTGTGCAGTGGGAATTTACACTCGCCTCTGGAGGTCTGCATATTATCGCTAATAAAATATTTTTTCTCACGATATAGACACATACGTAGATGTGAAAACCGACTTTGTGCTTGTGTTGACCAGATGAAAGGTCATGGTTATATAGGAATAAAAGCGGAGAGCTGATGTTTGTTTGACTTTGGTGTGCAAAAGTATACTCTTTATTCTTATTATATATTCCAACTTTATTTTGCCCCAAACCCTCCCCACCACCCAGTCCCCACAACCAGTGACATTCCCATGTCACCAGTTACTGTCACTGTTACAATAGCCAATCAGAGTTCACCTGCAGAAAGAAGGCAACCAAACAAAGAGCAGAAAAAAGGGTTACTTTCAGTTTTTTTCTTGTTAAATAGTAATAAATACATTGAGATGCAGTGGTTCTTACTTTATCCTTTTCTCTTAAGCAGAAGGGTTAAAAAGTTTTTTATTTTACTTTCTGTTTCTATTCTCTTTATTTCTTTATTGATCTGTGTTGGATCTTTAGCAGCAATCCGGACCAGTTGTCATGGTGATTAGCAGCACAGAGAGGAGGAGCCTGTCTGGAGAAGAAACAACAGGATGAGGAGGAGAGGAAGACGAGAGGATGAGAAGATTCCTGTGAGTGCCAGAAAGGCATCAGTGTCCTGTCACCTTCTCTTCCCTCCACCTGCCTCTCTCCCTCTCAGTACACCCGTCGCAACCGGGCCGAGAGTGACAGAGGGAGGACACCCACCCTCAAAAAAAACAAAACACGTAACACACAGGAGAGAAAATCCAAGAGTCCTGAATAACACACATGATGTCTTTCCTGTTGAAAAGAGTTGCGTACGTGTGTGTCTGTGTGTGTGCCATGACCACACCTCTAAACGCTGTAAATGAGAACATACTAATGTTGTACTTTGTAAACATGAAAAGTGTGCTCTCCTTCCACTTTCTGGCTCCAAATGGGGTGTAACAGAAAAGCAAGGGCCCTCCTCTTCATCCTCCTCCTCTCCAGGCTCAAAAAACCAATAGAACACGCAACTCCTCAAACCACAAAAGGAAAAAAAAAAAATCAATATTAAACAATAATAATTATATTAATAAAAACAAACTTGTCACAATCATTCCTTTTCAAATGACAGTCGCAACAAAAGACAAAAAGTAAAACAAGACAAAAAGGAGAGTTTTCCCAGCATCCTCCTCCTCTCATGCAGTACAGACTGTCTCCTCCAGCACAAAGTTCATGTCTTTGTCTCTGAACTCTGGCTGTGTGTATGTAGTTGTTGTTGTTGTTGTAGTTAAAATTGTATGGCTTTAGGGCATGGTTCAGGTTTTATCAAGAGTTGGCTGGCCCCTCGTCTGAGTCCGGCCTCCCTCTGCCCCCTGCAGCGGGGTTATTGTTGTTGGAGGCAGGGTAGTAGTCCTCAGGGGGCGGGGCTTGCGGCCCAGGGGCGGTGGGGGCCGTCCGAGTCCGGAAGGCAGACAGTCCGATTGGCAGAGCGAGGGGTAGGGAGGCAGAGCCAAACTGAGACGCCTCCATGGAAGACACCGCCCCCAGGTGGTGCAGCCCTAGGGACACGCCCACATCCATGCTGTCACTCATCTGGGGCGAGGACCCTTGCTGGCCTCCCCCGCTGCCGATGCCCGTTTGTCCGCCCTGTCGCAGACCGCGCCCGCCGTTCCCGTGGTGGGAGTAAGTCGGGTGAGGATGATGGGGCTGGTCCAGGAAGTGGCGCTGGTGTTGCTGGGAGGCGGCCGGCTTGTGGAGCAGCAACTGGGTGTATGCTGGGTCCTGACCCCCACCTCCACCATCACTGCCTGGCCACATCCTCATCTGCTGCTGGGACGGAGCCTGACAGGTACAACGGTGCAAACACAATTGTGAGACAATCCTAGGGTAAACATGAATACGATTTTGCAGCTGTGATCAATGTTCAATGACTTTTTGTCTCCGCGTGCTGATGCGTTGATTCGCAAGTCAGAAATTGCTTCGTAAGGCGACGCAAAGAAAATTGCGAGGCTTCGGTTCGCATCTCGAAAAGTTTGTAAGTAGAGGTACCACTACAGAGGTGCTCAACAAATTAGTTAGAAAACCTTGCCTTAATGTTCACAATTAAGATTTCTTCATGGACAATGCACTAATACTCGCCCACATGCAAGCCATTGAATGCAAATTGAGTGTTCAACCAAGAAGGTCTTCTAATTCACACAAGACATTTCAAAGTGATTATATTTCTTCACGAAGGTATTTTAACAGCTGGCATCTTGTCAACTTGGCAGAAAGTAATGAGAAATGTCAAGTAAACAGCAACACACTCCAGAATGCTGTTAGAGATGCTGTTTCAGGGCCACCAACTTGAATGGATGAATTTGATTTCATTTTGCTCGCTACTTAATCTTTGGGGGGAAAAAATGTAACCAAGAAACCTCTGGCACCTATCAACACAATAAAGAGTAAATCACTCAAACAAGTGCGACGTTGGTTTTTAAGCACACAAAAGATCTCCACTAATGTGTATGTCGGTACGTAAGCTTTTTTGAAAGATTCAAATACCCGACATGGTACATGTGAAGCCTTCAGTGATGCTGCTGAGTGCATACCTGAGGGCTGGTCATCTCATAGTCTGAATGTGTCACAGCAGAGTTGTAATATCGGTTACTGTAGCGATAATTGCGGTTGTCATTGGAGGAGCCACTGGAGCCACCTGGAAATAAAAGAACAGCTTTAATGGGAAGGAAAATTTATGATCGCGGTTAGCAAATCTACTTCACTGCTTCAGTAGCAGAGTTAATTTATTTTTTGAAGTGTGACCCTGTCTATGTTTACCAGAGCTAGAAACAGAGCTCGTAGTGGAGGTTGAATGAGAGTGGTCCATGGCAGGAGAGGTGGACGTTGATGAACTCGTGTTCGTTCCTTCATCTGTGGTCTTCTTGAAAAAGTTGTGCTGCAGGGCGTAGAATGGCGTGATGCGGCTTTTGGGGTCATAGTCCAGCATGCGCAGGATCAGGTCTGGAGGAAGACAATGAAAACATGATGATGACACCAGCAGCAGCAGCAAAGAAGTGTTTGGGAATGATGAGATAGAACATTCTCATGAAAAAAATAATGTTTAAAGTGTCAGAGGCTTCTAATGCCAAAGCCCCCCCCCCCCCCCCCAAATGGCTCATGTCTACAAAATCTTGCAAAAAGTATCTCATAATTGTGGGGATTTTTTTAATTGTAATGTTGGCCCCAGATGGATAGTCAGTGTTATAAATAAATAAATAGGAAGCTTATAAACCTGAAGTTGAATTAGTAGAAACGACAGTATCTGATTGCATCTATTTATTGCGCAGATATTTGTGCCAGTTTATAGTAATTCAAACCGTATGACGCATCACAGTATTAGCGTCTCTATTTCATTCTAAATTTATGTCTTGGCAGTGACTTAGTTCCAATAAATAATTGCACCACTGATAGCTCTGGACCAGTGGCTCACTGCTCAAGATTTGTGGAATCAAAGTTCATGCAGTCCACATTTGAGATCCCCAAGACAGTCCGCTGCAAAAGTACATACTTTAAACCAGTTGACAAAAGAAACAGACTATATACTGATGTGACTACATCTGAAGAAAAATACAAAGCAATGATAAGCAGCAGCAGCAGCAGCTTTTTCTTCAATTTATTTAACCAGTAAACTTTACAACCCCTAGAATTTGTGAAGATTTACCTTTAAATTTCAGATAGTCACAGGGGGCATGCCCAGGTTCCCCTGCTCTTCGTCCCCCCGGACCTCCAGTCTCCACACCCAAAATCTCATGAAGACGCCGAGTGGCTGGGGGCTTGTACTCCTAAAAAACAAAAACGTACACTCAAATAATTAGAGATGGTGGAGGTGATGGTGACTGTAAATGCATTAGTAAAATCCATCCGTCCATTCTCGGAACCGCTTATCCTCACTGGGGTTGCTGGAGCCTATCCCAGCTGTCATTGGACAAGAGCTCTGAAATGGTCGCCCGCCAATCGTAGCATTCATAAAATGCTTATTAAATTACAGAAATTGTGGAGTTGGCTCAATGAGTTCCTAATGCATTTCGCCCCACAGATAAATAAAATAAAATAAAAGTCTAATAAAATTAAAATCCCTTCAACTGAAGTTGAACATGTGTTCCACAACAGTTTTTAAAGGTGAAAAGTGTGGATGAATCTGAAATGGGATACCTTCTTGATGTCCTTGTTCTTCTTCACTGTCCACAGCCCATCGGAGAGCTTGTCAAAATACTTTCTGGCTTTAGGAGCTGCATCTAACATGTGGCTGGGAGGGACCCCCAAGACTTCAACAATTTTGTTCATCTGGTCAACCTAAACAAAGAGACACAATTTTCCATAATCAACAAGCTGAAAGGCGGTATTTAAAAAAAGGTCACAGTAATTGTGTGTTGTGGATAAACTAACCTCATTGGAGCCACTGAAGAGAGGTTCTCCTGTGTGCATCTCTACCAAGATGCATCCTAGTGACCACATGTCAATTGCCAGGTCATATGGCATGCCCAACAGAACCTCAGGGGAGCGGTAAAACCTGCTCTGGATATACTGATAGATCTGAAGGTAGCATAAAAAGGAGTGGAATTAGTTCACCATGCAATATACGTAAATCTCATTAAAGTATGGATAAGAGGCATTTTGACAATTTAATTAAATACTGTTATGTTTAAATCATTTGTTATTATGAGATTGCTGCTCACCCTCTGCCCAAGCTGGCAGGACGACCCAAAGTCAACTATCTTGATGGCAGATCTCTTGGGATTACACAGCAGGATGTTTTCTGGTTTCAGGTCGCAGTGGATAATTGACAGTTCTGGAGTGGCCAGGAATAATAATGCTGTGCACAAATAAATCATCGTTAATCGGAAGCAGTAGCTAAAGATGGAATTGTATCAAAAAATCGTTATCATTATCATGACCAAAATTATTACAACCCTATGCATTATTTTCAGAACATTATCAAAATAAATGATAAAAAACAACATTAGCCAAAGCATTTAAAGCTAACAAGATAAAGTTACAGATGTGTGGGAGGAAAAAACGAGCATGAAATGGATAAATATGCACATCCGACATTTTGTTTCACATTATTGTGACAGTACATTTTCATTTCTGAGTGAATAAACTCAAATGAAGGGTTTACGCAAGTACTGTATGAATGAAGGTGATCCAAAGTGCTCTTTTTTTTTTCCGTCTTGCCGGAAGTCAGCACTCTACTTAGTCCCATTCTACTTTTACGAACAAATCTATTTACATAACCAGCAGCATCAGGTTCTCGTCCTGCTTTGGTAAGACAGGAACAAAAATCTTTCTATTAGAAAGTCTCCCGGGGAGAGAGCCAGATTCAGCCTGCAAGACAGGACTTCATTAGCACAAATGAGGATAATTCCGGTGCAATATGAGCACACTTATAAGCACAGCTTACTGTGAGAAATACATGAAACCATGAAAAGGTTGGGTTTAAACAAATGCAGTCCCTGGTCAGACATGTCCATTGTACAGTGGCAGTATATTGGGGCTCATCGTGGTTGCCTTAACACTGCACTTAAAAATAGCCAACATTATGGTAAATGTGTGCGGTAATTGTGAGGATCTGTAAAAAAATAAATAAATAAAAATCGTTTGCTTCATTTAAACTACTACTACTAACTGACTTGTTTGGCTAAGATTACCCGCACGTTGCTCACTACAGTGTTCCTTGCCTGACATTTTGGGTGACTATATTTTTAGGCTGACCCAGCTATGGGCCAAAAGCCAGTTGGCTGACAGAGACACTGGTGCACTCATTGCCCTGGTGTGTGGTGTTTTTAGTAAGTGTGTGTGGGCGTGTTCTTTTGTATGACCTACCTGTACAGAGCTGCTGTGCAAATTTCCGGGTGAGGTTAAGGGAGACCCCTCTGAAGTTGGTGTTCCTCAACAGATCATAAAGATTGTAGCTCAACAACTCAAACACCAAACAAAGATGGTTCCTAAACATAAAGTGACGCTTCAGGTGGACTACGCACCCGAAACAGGCGCACACACACACACACAAACACAGAAGGGAGACATGTCATTGAGTGACATTAAAATAAGGTCGAGCAGATGCAGAATAACATTTGCGCCATTGACATCTGTGCACAATATCCTTCAAATGGCTATTTTTCTATCATTATGTGTAGGGTTAGGGTTTAAATGCACCAAATGATGAAAATACAATTTAAATATTTATTTAAAAATACGCACATAAAAGCAGACAGGCTACATAGCCTATGTGCATTTGTCGGGCTTTCCCACTATATTGCTGAGTCCCCCTTTCCAACTCACCTATGTAATATTTCATCTCAGTATCATGCTTGTTCATGAGCTCCAACAGGCGAAGTTCAATCTGTGCCTGGTTTAAAAATGCCTTTTTGTTCTTGATGATCTTGATGGCGACCCATTCCTGCTCATGGTGGTCATAGGCCTTCACCACCTGCGCACACATGGTCAACATGAGATCGGGATGGAATCGGTAAAGGGGATCTCCAAATATGTACGTGAGTTAAGTAGAAACTGTAAACTGAAGGTGTGAATGCTAGTGGTTGACTGGGCTGGGATAGGTACCATCTGACCCGAGACCCTGAACAGTATGGAAAACTTTGAGCTTTCACAGCGATGTTCCTTGAGCCCTCACCTGTCCGAAGGAGCCCTTCCCAATCAATGAGTCTATCTCATAGCGGTCCAGCCACTTTTCTCCATTTTTGACGATGTAATCATAGTTGTCATCATCGTAGCCGTCGTTGTAGACTTTTCTCTCCTTCTTAGTACTGCTATCTTCAGGAGGGACTTGCTGGGCCCGTCGCTTTTTCTTTGTATAATACACCTGTGGATATAAGAAGCTTAGTATCTCAAAGCAAGTTAAAAGAAACTCCACTTCCTCTTCTGCATCACATTAATAAGAAACATGATTATGTCATAATGCTACTTTATAATGCATCGAGTGGTGCACAAAAACTTGGCTGCGGTTCTCTAACATGCACCAGAGGTTGTTTATTTCCCCAATCCACTGACCTCATGGATGAACTTATCATCTGGGCTAGGTTTATCATTATTATGTATGGTATGCCATTTGAACTCAATAAATAAAGAAACCGTGTTTGAAGAAATTAAGGGTTTTTTTCCCCCCCTTTATCTTTTTTTCACTTTTTATTTCGTAATTATGACACCACTGAGCTTAGTTGCCACAGTTCTCTAGGGGACCGGTCCCAAAAACAAAAAGGGATATTTTCCGTTTGCCGTGTCATACCTCATTGATGTGCTTGTATGTTTTGATGAGGTCTACAGAGAGTTTCCGCAATGGGGCACTGGCAGGGTCTCTGAAACTAGGGGGGATCCTTCGCTGGAGTATGGTCATATCAGACAGCACCTACCAAGGAAAAGCAACACATTATAAGAGTACTTGTATTCTAGTGAAGAAAATACATCAAGCCAACACCCATAAATGCCCTCATAAATGTTTATTAATTTCCCATTCAACGTAGGTTCACCTCGCTATCCAAAATAATCAAGCAAACAAAATCATGAGCGTCATCATGAGAGTCAACTCTATTTTGAGTCATAGAACAGGGTTAATTAAATGTTCAATCTGTCTTTATCTGCTTGTGAATATTCGGGTAATCTCCAGCAGCACCTACACGGTTGTTCTGTCAGACTACCAGATATATTCGGTCGGTGTCTAAAACCGAACGAATGACATCACCCAGACCTTGCCCGATCATGGCGCATGCTGCTGGCTTGGTATTTCTATACACAATTTGGTAACCAATCAGTATTTTCAATTGTTTACATGCATTTGGGTAAAATGTATTTTTTGTATTAATTTGGGAATTATATATATTGTTGTGTATTTATTAGTTAATTAACACGCTGAACTCCTATATTGTGTTTGAGAGTATGCATATTTCCTATCATATTTTTAATAATATGTTTATGCTTTTAATAATAACTTATTTGAATATTTTTTGTACCGTGCATTTGAGTGAGGTGCAATACAGCGACACATATCTGAACAAGTCAAATGAAGACACACTTGAAAAGTGCCCTGTGTTTTGGTTTGCCAGAAAAATACATCACAACTAGAACATAATTGTAATGCACCATACCACAGTCTCCAAAGACTGGTGAGAATGACGTTTAAGGGTTAGACAAAAGCAACCTCTGTCTACCCCACATAATGACATCAAAGTTGGATATACACAACCTGGCCGTTGACTGTGGTCAGTTGCATTGCAAAACATCGGATACGTATCCAACCTAGGACCACGTATGAAAGTGAACCTGGTTGGATTTGCCAGACTGTTTCAAAAAAAATTAAATACAGGTTGTATAGTATATGGCAAAAACATTTGGAATTGATCTGTTGTGTGAACGTAGCCTATATGTCATCTTTGGTGTATTCCAAATGCGGCGTGGTAGTTTTTCTGTTGCACTGCATTGTCTTGCATATGTATTATTCTATTGTTTTTTTTCTCTGTTGAAATTTGCTAAACTTCTTTTTGGTGACCCATTTTCAAAACTTTTGTTTTCAGGCTTCAAAAAGCCTTTTCGATGTAAATGACAAATTCGTTTTCCGGTGCGTAGAATAAATATTGTGCAATGACATAAGATAATATTCAAGGTGAGACGTGTGTCAAATCAAATCCGACATGGCTAAAACAGCTGAACTGCCTCAAGCCATGTACCTCTGCCAAATGTATTTCTGGCAAGAGCACTTGCATTACCTGCTGCTGTTCGGCCATGGAGTGGATGGAGCTGAAGGAGGGGTGTGTATGTGTGTGCTGGCTGGTCATGGCTGGCTCAGCGAGGGAGAAGCCCTGGGCAGTAGAGGAGGAGGAGGAGGAGGAGGAGGAGGAGGTGGAGGTGGGCGGACATCCTGAGCTGCTTACACCTGAAAAGACAGAGAAGAGACATGATTAAACAGGGAATTCCCAACATTCAGTACTGATCTTTGTCCTCAAAATAGTTCCTTTTCTGTTTTTAACAATATTTATATTTAAAAAAAAAAAAGAAAAGAAAAAAGAGCCTTGGGGTTAGGGGTGCAGGGATCAAAGATTCCAAACGTAAAATCCAGGAAAGGCAAGTTTGGTAAGGCTTCATCCAATTACCAACAACTTCATGAGCACAATAGGCTTCATGACTGCCAAACAAAAAGTGTCATTTTGTTGCACACCGCAAATAAACTGATTTCATTGTATATATATATATACATACATTCTCTCGCTGTCTCTCTCACACACACTCTGTCCACAAGTATAACAATAAAATGAGGGTTATAGGGTGGCCAAGTCAAAGTCCAAAGTAGTAGGTTCACTGGGGAATTACTTTTTCTCTTAACATGCATTTCTGATGGAAAAAAACCAGGATGGGTGGAAAGGTTTTTTCATGGCACTAAAACATTTATTGTATGCGTGTGGTTTGAGCTATTATTACCAAGATGAATGTCAATACACACAAGCATTCACAATCATACCGCAATACAACATAATGGAAAATAAAAATATTTTCCATCTGTATCCAATTGTGTTAAAATATTGCAAATACATCAATATGGGTATCTAATGACCACAAAAAGCATCTATAGGAAGTAAATGACCACAAAAGGCATTTACAGGAAGTAAATAATGCTTTTGTGGCATATCTCAAATTAAAGACATACTTTGACGAGAGTAAAGATTAAGGAGAGAGAGTAATACAAGAAACAGAGCTAAAGGACAACAATCTGACAATGGAAAAAGCATTGTCATTACATTCCTTTAAACAAGCAAATCAATTATTCCAAAGGACATTGGAATCAATGAAAGTCCTGTAAACTAAATTACTACACTTTATTGCTCCTATCTCAGCAAACCTTAAAGACTTTGTAGATGAAATTATCACGTTTCCTCATCATCTCCCAAAACACGTAATGACATTCAATGTCAAATTAGATCCTAATCGTAAGCATTGAATGAATGAAGCATGACTATCATTTTTTTTTTTAAAATAAATATCTAACGCAACAGTAATTACCAAGTCAAGACAGTAATTTGCTGTGAGGAAACTTTCGTGTCAAACTCATGACCCTAGGGCGAGACCCAAATATTTTTTTTGTAGACTACTATTGCAAATCAAGTGTTTCATTTTCTTTATAAATTGTATTATTTTCTCCATTTTGGCAGAAAATTTGTACAAAAACTGGACTTTTTCTTGATCAATTTAACAAAAATATTATTTTAGTATTTGGTCACTATTTTCCATGAATTATGATTTCCAATCAATTTCTAAAGTGAATATGATGAAAGAGGGGCAATTGTATACTGCGCTCAATTATGGTCACAAACTAGGGGTCATGACTGAAATATCAAGACCATGGATACAAGCAGCCAAAATAAATTTCCTCACATGGTGTCTGGGCTCTGCCTTAGAATAGGGGCAACAAGGTCGGTCATTCAGGAGGGTTAGAGTAGAGCTGCTGCTCTTCCGCATTGGGAGGAGCCATCTGAGGTGGATCAGGCATAGAGTTAAGATGTATGATGGACACCTTCTGCTGAAGTGTTCCAGATGACATTCATTTGAACGGAGAGCTCACTCTCATTCAAGTGCCTGGACAATGCGATCCAGTTTTTGAATCGCCATAAAAACCAGTGGCCAAGACTTGCTAGTTGCCACTCGCGAAATCTCATGGCAGGAGTTCACACACTGCGAGTTTGCAGTGGAGGCTAGCACAATTGAATTGCTGTTGCCCCAAGCTTGTTGTAATGCAGAAGGCAATGGAGGCCAGACCAGAAAGAGGTCAACGTGCTAAAGGCAAAAGGGAAAAGTACTGCAAGTGTCACCAACAAACTTAATTGGAGCTCTTCTGAAACTAATACACACAATTCTACTGAAGCAGCAGGACCGATTGTTTATCTTTTCCGTGTTATCAAATAAATCACAGATGCATTGAGAAGTTAAGGACCAACTTCCTAAAAAGTATTGTTTTTACATCGTTGGCCTGTAGTCGGTCATGGAGTGTTCTGCTATCAAACAAGCAGGTCAGAGCAAGCATCGCAGGCTATACTGGTCCTTTGGGAAAGGGACATGAAGAGGCCAGAATTAGATCTGCAGCATACACCCAATTTATAAAGCTGAGCTTCTAGGTGTTAAAAACAGAATTCATGTCTCCCTAGAAAGGAAGATGGGTTTCACAGTAGCAAAACAAATGAATCAGGTTAGATGCTAACAAAACTCAACTTGTGTAACAATTACAATTTCTTTGCCTATTTTTTTTTTCCATTTCATTCAGCACTCTACATTTTTGCCAAATGCGTCAGTGATGAATGACTGATGTGTAAAAATATGAATTGCAAAAAATATACAAAGCCACTCACTCTGCTGTGGTGAGCAGCATACTGCATGATTTCATATCTGTGTTTACATGCAGAGAAAGAATTATCCAATCACTGTCACTGAGAGTCATTGTCGTGGTGCTCTGGGTCCTGGCCTGCTTACAGACGTGACACTGCTGGGGAGAGAAAAGATCTGCCTAGTACTGAGAAATGGGCATCGTCTTCTTTAAGAGGCTGAGAAGCACTCACAGAACTTCCTCACTGACATCCCCCCCTTCTTGCCATGCCATTGGTTGGGCCCCTCTCTTTCTCTGTCAGCTGATTGGCTGCTGGTATCTAAGGGCCGGCCGGCCAGCACTCTATAAATAAACTCTGTGCTGTCTCAGCAACCAGCCTACAACACTCATTAGCTATTTCTCTTCCTCCTCTCTCCTGCAATGCAAGTAGCTTCCAATAGCAAGGCTGGCTCTCAGCAGCAGGCTGATGCACTCTCCCCTATAGCAACCCAACCCACCCTTGCCCAACAAGCAACTCTTCTCCTCCCCTTTTCCTTCATCATCCTTACTGCTTTCTCAAACCTCATCTCCTACGACTGCATTCTGTGTTAATAATAATACACATCAGATTTCCTTCATACCCGCTTCAGAAAGTATCTGGCTTTACAAAAAAAATATGCCAACAGTTTTATGCATCAGACGCTGTTGTTGGGGACGCACAATGTAGCATCATCATCTAGGACAGTGATTTTTAACCGGTGTGCCACAGCAGATTAGGGTGCTGGGCGAGCTTTTCAGGTGTGCAGCAGGAAATTATGAATGTTCATCTAAGTGGTTAAAAAAGGAAATATTATAACAATGTGTCTTTGTTCATCAGTAGCTATACTAGCAACATAGTGACAGACAGAACAAATGATCTACTAGCACAAAGAACTAAAAATTATAGTATTGACAATTTGACATACATTCAGTAAGTATCCACATTTTCTATTAAGTTTGTTGGTGAGATTTTTCAGCCTTAAAATATAAGCCTTGAAAATGACAAAAAAGTCCTAAGCCAATGCTTGCAGTAGTCAACAATGTACTAGAGCAGTGGTTATCAGATTTTTACACCAAGTACCTAGCTCTCCAAGTACTAGCATCGTGACCAACATTACAATACAGTAGCATAGTAGACCTAAGTGCACAAAAAAACAGGCAGAGGTTTCATGAAACATTATCTAAATATGTTAACAGTTGATGACAAGTCAATCAAAATGCACTGCATGTAAACATTAAATAATCATTTTAAAAATGAAAGGCTGTTTTCAGATCTCAAAATGCAAAATTTCAATGCCTTCTTTTCACAAGTGCTTACACTGCGGTCATTCACTAGAACGATCTTCGTAGATTGCTGCCGAGTCTGGCAGGCTCTTTAAGCGGCGGAAGCAATGTAAACAAAAGCGGGGCTACTGAGCTAGGCTAACTGAGCTAAGCTCACGGAAATCTGAATATACGCTCATTTTCTTCACACATCAATGCTACTGTAGTTGAGTTAACTAACCCTGGTGGGGTTAAGCGCTTCAAAAATTGGATTGGACAACAAACAGAAACAGTGTGTCATTCATTACTGTCAAAAACGTCATTAATATTTCTTGGAATACAAACAGCCATGCCTCATTGGAGGTGATATTATTTAATCCTTTATTTTGGTCCTTAAGAATGCTTGGCTGAAACGAAAGAGAAACACTGTACATTAAGTGGTTTTCAAATTATGCTGTGTTCCCATTTTAAAACAATTATTTTGTAAGCAAATGCAAGGGTGCTAATACCAGACTATCCTAGTAAACAGACAAAATAAACTACTGTAAGGCTCCATTAAAAGTATTGGATGAAAAAACAAACATCCCTTCCAGTATTTACAAGGAGCAGATTCTGATGACCAAATGCCAAAATTTCTCAAGGGTGATGACAAGAGCTCTGCTATAAAACCAAGAACTCTGTACTCATACTACATAAATAGATTCTGACTCGTTTATAATGATCCCTTGAACACTGTCATCCATTAAACCACTGTCCATCTTTTTTTCTTTTCCTATGTGATGTAATTAAGTGTTGATACAATGATTCAACAATAACTTAAATAAATAGTTACAAATTCAGTTAAAAGTAACTTTTTTTAAATATAACTACCCCCTAAGCCTGTTGCCGGGTTAAGTATTATGCCACAGACGGAGCGTTATTATTTTTACTTCATTTCACAGGGATGGAGGGCTGGACTATAAAAGTTGAGAAATGGACTGCTTCCATTATGATATATAAGAAGGGGTAGAACCTGTAACACTAAGATATGGTTTTGGCACATGACTAATACTCTAACAACAGAAACTGTGTTGTGAGTAATCTTTTTAAAAATGCAGTTATGAACACTGCGATGAAACTGGGCTTCGTCCTTAAAACAGGACATCCGTGGTATAAAGTATCATAACTAACTTTTACACTGCAAGGGTTAGAGCTGCAGCTAAAGGTGTGCAACAACCTGCAGCTTAAACAAATATGGACAAAATATGAGGAGGATAAAATCATAAGAAGAGGACATGAAGATATCGCGTGGTGTTCGGCATAAAAGTAAACAAATTTCATCTGAGCTGTTTTAAATACGATGTTATCCGTGTCAAAATAAATCTGTGACAAGAGTTGAAGTTTGACATTTCTGCAGTTTGTCTTTTGCAATGCAATAGCCTTTAAAAGGCAAAGGCATGCAAAACAAGTGGATCTGAGCTTGACGTTGTGGCATAGTCAGTTATTTTGCATATTAAATTAAAGAGACACTAACACCGGTTGCATAGTCACGTGAAGCGCCTCACCAATCATGCTGCTACTGGTCATTGTTATAAACTGCCGGTATGTTTCCTGAGGGGAAGAGTATTTGCTGGAAACGGCACGTGGGATGACAGCGAGGCCCTCGTTTTACCAGTGCGGTGGAAGCGGGTTGGATGAGTGGTACATTAGCAAGGACCAGGTCTACGAGTTTGGTAACCTTTAGATGGTAAGCTGGAAAGTTCCAGGAAGCATTCAGGAAAAACACCGGCAGCTTCTAACAGTTACCAGTACAGGGCGATTGGTGAAGCACGACCGTGTCACATGACCGGACTCACAAGTTGTGAAGCAAACACATGGTTTGAAAGTAGACAGTAAACACTAGAGCCGATGTCTGCTGGTCGACGGATGGTTGCTCGACAAGCCTTGTTTGACCAAATTCTTATTAGCCGAGCAATCGCTGATGTCAGTTCCGCATGCACAAACTGTCAAACTGATTAGAAATGAAAATAAAAATATTGTAATGAAATAAATCTAATTTATTTTCTCAATGAATATAACAGTCGAAATAAACTCAAACGTGAAATTCCCCCCCCCCGTTTTTTTTACTTCACAACTGCCACCGACAAGAGACATCGTTACATCTGCTGGCCTTTATTTAACTTTTCTGATTTAGCATCATCAACCGTGTTGCAACTTGACACATTTCATTGCAGTCTAATTTAAGTTAATAATTACGATGCAGTAAGCCACTCAGCTTGACAACATATACGTGGACATCTCTCTGGATGGATTCATATACAACTGTGCCTCCCCACATTAATGGCCAACACTGGAAACTACAGTCTTGTCCTTGAAACAAAAGAAATGGAAGAGGTGCGCACACAGGCAGGAAGGAACATTGCTGCGCGACTCAATGAAGTGTCCATTCAAGTGATAATGCAGCAAATATGGCACTCAGTATGGATAGACTTAAACAATCCAAAGGTATGGCCAGATGTACAGAGCGTCAGGTGCGCTGGGCACACCCTGCAGCTCTGTATTAACACTGCGTTCAAGCAAGACCCCATTTGTTGCACTGTGACTGTTGCACACCACCTCATGGGACATATTAAAAAGTGACACAGAGACTGACTAAAAGAGAAACACGAGCAGAAAAATGTCCCTCAAATGTTCCGCTCGCTGAAATTCGACCCATTCAAAATCGAAACGACTCTTGAAGCAATGGTGACGTTTTAGGACCCAAGTACACCAAGAAGAGCGAGAGTGGACTGCAGCTACATTAAAACTGTACTGAAACCCATGATAACCCTGAGCTGCTGTCTGAAGAAGACAACAGTGCCCAATCCATGGTGGCAAACCTGATAAGATGCCATCTGGACGTTATGGATGATGACAGCGCCATTACCAAAGAAAAAAACATTTAAAAACAAGCTGGTTGAAGACATTAGGCGAACTTAAATACCAACTGACAGTGACAAGCGGTGTCTATAGACCTTGGAAGCAATAATAGCTCATTTCAATCTGCTCTTTTTCCTGAATAAAGAAAAACTCGAGGAGGCCTATACAGCTGTTGCACAGCTGGCAGGACGACGTAACTGGAGACCCAGGCAAACCTTAAACCGAAGAGGAGGAGGAGGAACATGTCTTCAAAACGTCGAAAAGCAACAACGTGAAAGGGATCGCTATACTGCTGTACGGAGACGAGGAAGATCTGGCATCCACAGAATCAAGTGAGAGATTCTGTGCCACAGAAGACACAAGAAGTACTTAGTACTTCATTCGCGTATTTTTCCATTGACGAATCTGAAAGCTGTCTTCTTCCAAAGAATGTGGACATGCTCATTTTTCTGGCGCACAAATCTAAAAACCAGAGACGTATGTAGGTAAGGATACTTTGATTCTGTCTGTGAGTAGGCTAACGTCTAGGCTGATAGTATCGCCGCCATACAGACACTTTTATATGCTTTATATGGTTATTTGTATTAATTAAGGACCAGTCAGGTAGCGGGCACGAGGAGAAACACCTGTTTGTTTGTTGCTTTCAACTAATCGGATAGTGTTAGACAACCGAAAGTCGACCGAGATTTGTGTTGACTACAGCCCTAATAGACACATTAATTTACTGAGAATAAAGCGACCATTGAATAGCTCATTTGCCCAGCTGTACATTTGATTCAGATTGAATGTTAAAGTAACAATTCCGAATTGAGCAATTAATGGAAAACAGTACACACATCATCCTCACACGTGGCGTTGAAACATTTGCACTAATAAATACCTTCCTCAAATTAACACCTTCCTTCAACTGGCCACACATCGCCACTCTTTGCAGAAATGCAGTATAAAGTTGTGGTGTTTTTGCCTGCACACTAGGGGGTCACTAACCTTTGCGAAGTTTAGCGCTTCGATTACAGGTACAGATTTATGGGAAGGACTACTTATTTTATACTTCTGGAATAAATTTGCTCAAATTACCTTGTTAAGTATGTGAAGCTAATGAATGTCTCAGAATAACAAATCAATACGCAACACAAATCTCTACCAACCTTACACTTTCAAATGATCAGTTCTTATCAGTAGATCCCTAGAAAACCACATTGTCCCGTCACTGGTGAGCTACTTTTACCACAGATCAGCCCGCACCACCACGCTAGTGACTACAGCTAAACGCTATAGAATGAAATAGCCGTTCTACAAATAAAAGCATTGCAGCACAAATTCTGTTAAACTGGGTGACAATAACTTGTTGGTCCAATTAAAAACGAAGCAGGGAGTTACTTTCAACAAAGGACAGCAGTTAGAAACAGTTTTACATTTGTAAAATTAGCACGCCCAAGGAAAAATCATGTTCAATGTACTATCTGCGCACAACCCATTTCAATTCGAGGTAGCCAGATGACCAAAACCGACGAACCAACAAAATGCCTTGTTAAATTTTTCAGACTGACGAATATACACAAACGTTGCATGTTCAAGAAACCAAATGTTTACTCCTCCTCGATTACATTGATAAACATACACATTCTTCACTTTGTTAGTGTATAAAAAAGTGTGCAAAAGTGCATGTGTGGGAACTGACTTTTATTGTCACGGTGGAGGGAAGCGGGGATCCAGGGTTGTGATTGGACCATTCTGCAAGGGGGCACAGTCTTGTCCTCGACAGATGATGATGTGATCACCATGGAAACACTTGGCAAAAGGTCAATCCAAAAGGGAAACCCAATCAATCAAATGATTTCACAGGTGGGCAGCCTTTGTGGGAGTCTTAAGTAACCTTCATGAGGCGCGTTTTCAATCCCAGAGTTTGCTCAAACAGTTTATCCAACTGATTCAGTCAATCTTGAAATGGTGGGAAACCAACCAATCAAATTAAAAGGCACCGTCTTCTCTAGCTTGTTTCTTTGTAACTGTGGTTTCTAAGGCAACCGATTGGTGTACAGGCAGCTTGTCTATCTTACGTAAAAATATAAAAGATGTAGAGTTACACTATAGATATCTCATTCTACATATATATTCTCTTCTGTGTGGTCAGGGGATGTGGGTAATATTTGGTTAGTTAGGGGAACCTTTGCTTGTTTCTTTGAAATGGAAGTTTGCACTGCTCCAGATTGCTGGTAACTTATTTTAGGTAGTCGAAAGTAGGTCCTATTATTTATTCTAGAATACTAAAAGATTTCTACTCTGCCACGGATCCTAATGGCATGAACGTTGTCCTGGGTCGGTTGAACCCAAAGTAGGAAAGAAGTAGTTCATCAGACATGATTAATTTGTAATCCAAAATGGGATTTTTCTGTCCAGAGTGGCCTTTCGCAATCAAATCCAGTGCAGCAGGGATTCCTAGGCTTGTAAAACTGTTTTGACCAATCTCACTCCAATTATGCATTAGGTTTATTTAACTTCTGATGTTGTCCATCCTCTTGTAAAACAATAAGCTGCAATTCCTCTTGAACCAGGCTGCCCGGCTTTCTGCTGGATGGGCTGATGGAAGGGGCAGAAGAGAAGGAGGGGAGTTGAATTTCTAGCTTTCTGCTTTTACCCCATCCCTCTCTCTAAAAATAGGTCCAATTACAGGCACTTTCTGGGGGACTGGGCACTGGTCAGTGTAGGACAGTGTAGAGAGAGGTTATCTCTCACCTCAAAACCCTGACACTCACTGTCATCTGCTGACAATGTCACATAAGCAGTACGGACCAAGCTCAAAGGAGTCTTAGGGGTTGTGGTCAATCAGCAGGCCATCAGAAGAGTGTAGCAGGCCTCCGATAGTCACATAAACCCCTTAATACCACCAGCGAATAAAGAAAAGCCCCACATACAATCCAGAAGGTCTGGCTGTCAACCAGCAGTTCCACAAACTCGACGAAACAAAATCAGTCCACTTCAGCTTGTAGAGTTCCACAAAAAGTTCCTCAGTCTGGATCTCCACCTCCACACGCGCCGCAACGTGTCAGGCGGCGGTGAACAAGGGAAGAAAAGCTGACAGTTTCGAATCCAGTTGGTTTTAAACGCCGAACGTTCCTCGTGTGAACATCAAAGGACGCTAGCGACCTGCCCGCCTATTGTGTTTCCAAACGGTGAGACAATCCGATGTGGAGCAACTCGCTACAGGAAGAGGTAATCACAATCGAGCACAATCCAAAAGTCCACACTCGTCTTCGAGTCCACCAAATGCAGTGAAGTTCCTGAGTTTGCTGTCAAGATACCCTGGGTTGCCTTCTTGGCGCGCCTCTTTCCTCCGCTTCCGCTCCCCTTTTCCTTCACTCGCGTCCTCGCCTTCTTGTCGCTGTGCCCTTCTGGGTGTTGAATAAGTTTAAATAAATAGTTTTTGTCGTAATCCTTCTAGGTGGAAACCTTCACAAGGGCAATCTCGAGTCATGTTGCTTGCCCGTTTCCCTTTCCTTGACCCAGTGTTTCTCCGTTACAGGGAATCTGTGCTCTCATCCATACTGCTCCCCACCCTGCGATTGGGGCTGTACCATTTTGCGCGGCGCGGAGGTGGCAGAAGGCGCTCTTTCGCAGACCCGCGTATCACTGCTTTTATCGGCAACAGTGACGCACTTGAGTAAAGCTGACGTTAGCGATGAGTGTTCTAACTTCAGATAGTTCAACATTAAAAGTCTGCCGACTAATTTTCGTGAAGCAAAAATTAACATTGCTAATAAATTGGGAAAGCAGGACAACAACCCTCTCTTCGTTCTAAGTAGCCTCTTCCAGATAGACCTCTCTCCTCGTCCTGTCCATTTATAGTAACAACGGAGTATATTTACTGGAACTTTATATTCACATATATAGACGACATTAACCCGTGCAACAATTTCAAGAATAATCTCCAGTATTAATACAAACACTTGCCACAAATACAATGGCATCTATCAAAAATTCCGCATAGAAGTGATTACAATAAAGGAGGAATTGCCATATACGTTCAAAAAAAGTACATTTACCACTGCTGTTCATGCTATTCGAAAATGAACACGCGATGTATTAAACACGTTCGAAGAAAGTACAACTGCTATTCCAATGAACACATTGCATCAAATGTTCTGGAAAATGCCTGCAGGTTTGACCACTTTGAATACATACTGTGCTGGTGCACAGATCAAACTTAATAAAACACATCTATGTGAAACTGCAACCAACAGTATTGGCGTCAACAAATAATACACAAAGCCGTTTTTATTCAGTCTTCTAAACTGTTTCTACTTCTCTGTACTGGGGTGAGGGCGGCCTCTCCCTCACTCAGCACGCACCCTCCCACAGACTCTGTTGCTACCCGACGCCATGGCAGCTGCAACTCCATTGGCGACGTAAAGTGTAGTCCCCGGGTCTGATTGGACACCGAGTCGATCTGTGGGAGGAGCACTTGGCTCGGTTTCCCAGTGTCTCTTCAAACGCCGCGATGCAGGAATGACGCGGAAATAGTTTGAGGATGTCAGGTAGAAGTGGAAAGAGGGAGGCTGGGGGTGGGCAAACTGTCGGGGAGCACAGAGAAGAGCGGGGCAAAGGGCCTCCATGCGCGCATGCTCACTACAGCTACAGAGATGTGACTTCCCCTCACTAACCAGCCAAAGCTAAAAGTTGTTCCTGTTGCTATCCGAGCATTCAGCTAAATCAGGCACAATGCTGCCTGGGAACAGCTCCGCACACAAACAGTGTCATAAACCAGCTGACAGCTCTCTGGCTTAAAGGGAAATTCACCCTCAAATACAGTTCACGCTGCATGATAATAAATGTGTGTCAAATTCACTTGCCTTTTAATATCGTTCATCTTATACAGTATCTTCAAATGGAATGCTTTTCAATGAGAGAACCTTCTTTGATAATACTGTCGATGAAGCTGAAACAATAAAATGACTAAGTACATTTTAGTCATTAGGTCATTAATGCCCTGCGATTGGCTGGCGACCAGTTCAGGGTGTACACCGAGCTAAAGAATGCTTGGATAGGCTCCAGCACGTCTGCAACCCTCGTGAGGAGAAGCGGTCCGGACTATGAATGAATGAATTAGGTCATTCATAAGAACAAGTCAATTGAAAGTATTTTATTTTTCTTGAGTTTACAGACTCACACTGGGATGTCAAAGTTCATCGCATACTTCCACAGCAGTTTAGCTGTATTTTTTTTTTCCCCAACCAGCTCAAAAACTACCGTCCGAATCACAGCACTCCCAAATGCTGACAGACAGCTGACCAGTCAAGGCTAAATAAAGCGCATGGCCTAATAACTTGCTATAATTACAGAGATCACATTTAAAGGCTCATTCTCATAAGAAACACAAACAACATTCACTGCCTATTTAAGATAAGATGGTAATCTCACACACAGATGTATCACTACAAGGGTTGTCTGCTTATGAAATACATAAAGCCCAGCTCAGAGTGATTGGCTCTGTCTGATCTGACTGGGAGCAAAGACACAAACAGACTTCCAAAATTCCACAACAGTTTATCAAGTATTATAATTACAGCAACTGTTTCTTTTATTAGACTATAGTATGCCTTTTTGGATGAATAGCTTTGTAAGTAATCACAAATGCCTTCTTAATTTATGACATGCATCACTTTGCTATGCGGAAAATTGATATATCTTTTGCAATAACATAACATAAAAAAACACATTGAATCACACCTAATTTTTTGTAGATACAATAACTTCATTGAATAATATTGTATTCTCTCAGTCAAGTTGTTTTCACATGGGCTTGCCATTCCAAAACTACTACCAGATAAGCAACAGGTGTCCACGTGTGGGATTGTTTTTTATCATGCCATGGCACAAACACATGGCTAATGGAGCTGGAGACTATCCCAGCTGAATTAGTGCAAATGACGGGATACATACTCGACTGGTTGCCAGTCAATTGCAGGGCAGACAATAATGAAATAAAAACACTACTCATGATTAACAATGAGGATGCGTAACTATAAAATAATTTGTTTCATAGCTTAAGTAGTATTTTAATTTTAAAAACTGCCAAATTAGGATGACAAATAGTCATTTATACCTAGAATGTAAAAATATCATTTATTTGTTCAATTATTAGATAGTTAATATTTCAAATAAAGGATATGGGGGGCGGGGGGGGGCGTTAAATAACGTCTTTTAAAACTTGTTCTAGATAGATACTTTATACGAGGATTATACCTTAGCAATACAAGTTATACCGGTACATTTCAGATAGAGATAATTACTTCAAATAAAAATATCACATGGGCAGTAATGAATGATGTTTCTTTTGTTCGGTACCAATAATTCAATAGTATCATAATCTTCCAATTTTATTTTCCAACAATTTACAGTTGTACAGAACACTGTGGTCGTATGCTAATATTCTGGTACATTGAAGTGAATTCATTTAATCTAGGGTTTTATGTATGTGGGAAAGAATAGAATATATAAGACAATGCTCATGGTTTGAAAAAAATAAATGCAATCTAAAAGTATACTTCTAGCATCTTGAATTAGGGACAATGCAGTCATAATGCTTGATTTGTACTGCTTCGTTGTTGTTTTTGGGGGGGGGGGGTCTATTATAATACCAAATATACATATATATATATATATATGAAGAATGTATATTTTTCTTCCCTAAAAGATTCAGTGGCTTCCACTAAATTATGTTCATCTGTACTAACGGTCAGACAGCAGAGATTACAACAGTACTGTGAGGAGGCAAGCAGACTCTGACACTCACGTGCCTTGCAGCAAATTTCCACCCGGCAACTATACGCTGTACCATGGCAACAGCTCTGCCATTGGTCCCCGGTGCGTTTTCAAATGACCAATGGGATGGCCAGCAGCGGGTGATGCTTGTTGCTAGGTAAACACGATGCAGAGGAAAGATAGAGGAGCGGAATTACCATGCTGCTACTGCAGGGTGCTTTCAGAGCGGAGTGGAGGAGCACTTTACATGCGGATATATCATCCTCTTTCTCAGCACTTGGCGGTGCCAGAGAGACAAAAACAAAACCAAGGAGGTATGACACAGGCATTGAGGAATCAAATGTAGGACGAGTTAAAGGCCTCAGGGGTTTCCGCCTTGGATGCAATGGTTTGGGGTGCTCTGCACCTATGCATGAACAATTAGATAGTTAGTCATGATACTAATATGTAAAGCATACTTTACTCATTGATTAGGATGACCAGTTTCGAATAAAGCAAGAGAACAACATTTATTACATCACCAACCATGATACAGCTATTTCGCAGCAATATTATCTGCGCAAAGCTTTCTATGATTGTATATAATGTAGAAGCTCTCTGATCAAAATTTTAGTTTAATGCTAAAATTTAACTGAAATGCTATGCAGTTCACGTTTTAAAAAATGTCGCCCCACCCCCAAAGAAACAACAAAAAATAGGTCGTTATCATTTTGTAATGAATGTTAGAATTTATGTTACTATGTTGAGTTACTTTTGCCAGAAAGTAGATGCATATTATGCTTCTCGAAGAAGCCAAATGCGTCGCCGCAAATTTTTGGATAAAAAGGTGAATTCATCATATCAGTTCAAAAATACTAGAAGTAGACCGCTCACTAAAATTGAAAATCTTTCAATTAACTATATTTTTTGAATGCACATATGAATGTGTACTTGTATTTTCAACCTAATATTATAATACTACTAGCACTAGCTAACTTAATAATATTAAGTTAATATTACTAGTAGGCTATAATGTTTCTTGTAACTGCATGGGAATGACATTCTGTAATCACACAACAGCCCATGGGGTGCAGCTCGCAACTCAAGTGCATTGGTTCCCGCAATACAACTGCTGCAATTCGGCTTCTTTTTTTCGATGTTAATTCAAACACCAACAGCGCAACAAGTTGCCAACTTGCGCAAGACATTTTGAAATACTAGAGGGAGCGCCACTTTAAAGGCCATGAAAACTGTCCTTTTTACATGGTGGAACTTTTTATGAGAAAAGAAAATGGGCTTCAGATGCAAGCTGTTGGGTAAAAAAATTAAGCTTGCCCAAGTAATTATCAAATGCATTTGCAGATAATGAAGCTACGCAGTAGAACCTTAAGTTGCAGATGTAATTCTTCCCATTCAATTGTATGGAAATGCAATTAATCTGTTGCAGCCCCAAAACTAAGTTATACTTACTTTTTTAACCAATGTGGTTATAATAAATAATACAATATATATATATATATATATATATATATATATATATATATATATATATATATATATATATATATATAAGTGAAATCACATTATTCTAAAGTATTAAAATACATAACTAAATATTGCCACTAACTTTCCTAATTGGGGAAAGGGAGAAGGAGGACTACAGCTTGTACATTGAAAGATAATAACATGAGGAAATTCTGATCCATATTGCTGTTGTTGTTTTTTATTATTGTCTGTTTTTTTCTGCTGTATTTTCATTTGTGCTTTATCAAACACTTGATTTTGTCTACAATGATGTTATTACTAATTTATATTTTTCATTTGATTACTGCAGAGGCAATGGTGTCTTTACTTCTGGTGACCGATAAGTGAAGAGTGACTCACACGGTTTGTTGTGATGCATTTTTGTACTTTGCTAGTGTAACTATAGATAGTATTTACAAACCACTCAACCAATTTGAAACAGAGAAACCCTACTACAGGGTCAAGCATCCTCCCTGCTGTTGTGATGGTATCATGTCAACATGGATTTAAATACTGTATTTGATTCATATTTTTCCTTGTTGATTAATTCCACCAAAAAAACGGAGTGAGCCCGTAGGCAAAAAGAGGCTCAAACTAGCCATTCCTTGCAAAGTCAATAAAATATATAATGAAGCGATAACTGACACAACCAAAAGAAGAACAAGCAGCGATTGGAACCCAAGAATATTAAAACTGTAAGGCATACAAGCTAAGCACTATGACTACATGCTGCCATCCATACAACCAAAATAAATAGTTCATACAGCTGTCTGGAAATACTGCTTTGGCCCAACTCACAAAACTAAATCACCAAAAGATTTGATGTATCACAGGTAAATGAAAATGGTGAACAATAAAGGACAATAATAGCAAATCATTTGAATCATTTATATTTTAAAATGTTTTAAATTATAAATTTTAAAAAAAATCATTTGACATTGGCTAACGCAGCAATGTGGGAATTTTTTTTTGACATGGATGGGTCATATAAAGAGTCTCAATGCCAACAGACAACTGGCCTCAGATATTGATGTAACATATACAGATGAATTACTAATTGAAAAAGTTATCAACAACTAACAATCTATTGATCTTGACATCTTACTGCCTTACAGACTAGTTTTAGTCTTATAGACGATAGTTTTGCTAGCGGTGCACAGAGTGAGTGTGAGAGAGTGAGTTTGAGAGAGACAGACAGACAGGCAGACAGACAGACAGACAGACTTGCCTGTTGCCTGGCAAGAAACTTGTTCAGCGGGAGACCCACAAATAGAGTCCCAGTAAGGACAGGTGGAGGGGCTCCATGAAACATCCCACTTGCCCAAATTACCACCACAGAAAGACAGATTGACAGATTTGCAGTGAGTCAAATGAAGTCATGCAAGATGAGAAGCTGACCCCACTTAAAAAAAGCATCACGTGACAAAGTAGTTGACGAGTTGACTGTTTATGTGGTTTACTTCATCTTGAGACTCATACACTTACACCACAGAAGTGTTTGTACTACGCCTGATGAGTTCTTTATAGTACATTCAACAACTACAGTAACTGAGGACAGTCTTGCCTGTACCAATATGGAAATAAAATGAATAATCAAATTACATTGAGTAAAGAAATAAATACAAATTGCCATATGTTACAATCTTACTCCTAACCTAAAACAAATTTTAAAAAAATAAAAAGAAATAAAAAGGAAACAAATATTGGAAGGGTTCTCCCCAAGCAACACCTGTTGAATGCTATAAAATTGTAGCAGGAGTAGGGCTGAAAGTATTACTGTTTTTTTTTAAAGTTCGTGCTATAAAGTATAATGATTGGTAAAATATGTGTTTTTAAGTTTTTATACTTTAGGTCAAAGTTAATTTAAAAGAATTCAAGAATTTTTGAAATCCGCATCAAAAGTATAGTTTGGACACTTGAAGCCATTCCTGATTAAAATTTGCTGTTGACCAGTGTTATGAATCAGTTCTCAGTTCATTCTTTAACTCGCCAGTAAATTGGCAAAAAGGTTGATCATCATTTTCCAAAGTAAAAGCAGATGTGCCCAAGTATCTTATTTTGAAAAACCACAAAGATAGTCAGTCTGCTGTCATGGAGGACTACTAAAATCTGAGAATATTTACTGTTGAGAGGTTCAAATTCCAAAGATTTGGACAATTTTCAATTAAATGAGGTCTTCAAACGATCAAATAATTGTGCTTTTGTTATGATACTCCATAAACAGTGCACAAGAATGTGCAGTTAATGAATAAGCTATTGAAATAGACATTTGCGCATTCTTGTGATCAGATGGGTGACTGGCTTTTTTTTCAGTTTTTAACTCGTGATCTGTACCAAAAAAATTCTGATCATGTAAAGTTACATTTCATAGGAATTATAGTATAATTTTATAATCACAGTTTGGGGGTCTATTTTAAAATACACAAGAATTGTTCATGCACAAAACATTTCTAGCTAAAACTTTTTATATATATATATATATAGTTTTTAAAGTTTTTTAATAATGCCTCTTCCAGTACTTTTGCTAACTTAAAAAGTGGATGGCTCTAATCTAAATGTGCTCTGTCCTGAGTTGTTTAACACATCTAGATGTGAATACCATTAAACAAAAATACCCAATGAAGGCTTAGGTCAGAAACTCACCGCCCGCTACAGCAATTTCATATATACCAATGGATGAAATAGTGACGCTTGTATCGCACTGCTCACCAGAGAGTTTCGGACGCCAGAGGGTGACAACAGCTAGCCCGGCCGAGGAGTAAATAAGACGGAAGTCTCCGTTCAGTATGACCTCGCTCATAAGTGAACGCACCTGTCAAGCAATAAGTGCGACTTGCAAAAATGTTCACCCCCCCCAAACTTCACTGTTTCATCTGTTGGCACATGGAATCATATTTATGGTTAAGCATTGTTGTAAAACTACTTTACTTACTATATTTTAGCTGTTATGTGGTTACATTTTTTTATAATTTTATGGCAGAAGAATTGCATCAATTGAATGCCACCTGTTGTAATGGGAAAAGCAACGGAGGCCAGGCTAGGCAAAGCAAGTCTAGGGGATGAGGTGTCAGGCCTTTCTGGAGCATATAATGGAAACACGGCTAAAATGTCTTATGGTCGATTGAGACCAAGGTAGAACTTGTTGGTTGTAATTCCCAAAGTTCGTTTGAGAAAACAACACTGGTCATTCCTAAAAGAACACCACACCTACAGTGAGTGAAGCATGGTGGGGGCAACATTGTGATTGAGGAATGCTTTTTTTTTTTGCCTTGAGGACTGGTCAAGGTGAAGGAAGTTAAAAACGGCACACATCCAATTCAACAAAACAATGGCTTCACCAGAAAAAAAAATAGTTTTAGGTTTGGAATGGCTCTGCCAAAGTTCAGACCTGAATCTGATCAAACATCCCAGTGGTGCTTTGAAGAGGCCTGAAGATGCCCTCGCAATTTGACAGATTTGGGGCATTTTTGCAAAGAGGAGTGGCAAATATTGTGCCACCCTGATAGTCTCCTACCCCCAAAATACTGGTTTAATAGAAGCCAAACGTGTTGCAACCAAGTTTAAGCAGAGTTGAGCATTCCGTCAGACTGCCATTATTTCCTTTTGCGTTCCTAAATCATATTCACAATATGAAATATGTATATGCTCTGAACGCCCTTTGAGGTGAGGTGTTGTATCATTTGATAATAGCACAAAGTGAATCCTGCATTCAGGTAATTTTTCCAATTTGAATTTTTACTTATCACAGACACACTGTTTAGCTGTATGAAAAATGAAATGAAAGCGAGCATGACAATCAAACAAAAAACAACAGTGAACTGCTATGGTCTTCTGTAGTTGCTTTGTCTCATTTGATTTGAAAGCAGAAAAAAAGCCAACTAAAAAACTGATCACTGCACCAAAGTTGTGTGACACGTAACATTAAAATGAGGCACAAATATGACACACCACTTTCCCATTATGTGTTTATCATTACAGAGTTGGATGATTTGACTTGGTGGCTAGGTTTTTTTTTAACTATGGGGAAAATATTCATAGAGGGTACAAAAATGTCCCAATAATGTCCTTAATAAAATACTATGGCAACAGTCTGTCCCTGGAACAAATCAGGTTGATTTAATGGATGACCGCATTTGGCCAAAAAGGTTGCACTGTACAGTGCCATTCATATCAGGACTCAAGTTACATTATAATTTGTGATCAAAAGACAAACTTTACATGGTAAACTCAAACTGACGTGCAATATTACAGCAGAGCGTGGCACAAACACAACCCCAATCCTGTCTACATACAGAAGAGGCACTCAGATGTGAAATCTTCTGCCCAAAATTTCAGATTTTTAACTGAACATGTCGGTTTGTGTTCATAATACGAGCGCTCCGATGACTCTAGACTTTTGAAGGAATCACATCTTTGGATGCAATTCAGGAAGTTCATATGCCAACCCAAACAAATATAGACAATTAGAAAATCCTGTTGCTTCTCAGCTTCCTGAGAAGCGTCAATGTGATCTGTAAGCAAGGCACCAAACCTCGTGAACTTAGCTCAGTCACTAGTGACATCTCTCCCTTCTGTAACGCGTAGTGTATTTCTTCATTTAGTGTAATGCATGCAACTTGGAAATACACTGCTTGTAGATCAGCGTGAAAAGTGAATCCCTCACTCCTCATGATAATAAACATGAATGCAATCAAATGAATCGGGATGAGCTCGGCAAGACTGGTCAAAGACGAAATTCGGTTAGTTGAGAAGACACAAATGAATATGTATTGCAGCATCTTGCAATGGCCAGAAAAAAAAAATGTGCTAAGAAATCTCAGTGAGCATCAGGAATAACCAATACAAGCAATCTTCCAACAAGTACAAGGAGTAACCATCTCCCGGCTCTACTCCAGGGCAGGGTAGGGGCTGGAGCTGATGCGGTTGCTAGGCTAGCGACTAGCATTAGCTGCCATGGCAGATGTAATGCTGCGGATCTACAGAGGACAGCCGGGGAGCCGTGTGGCTCATACGTGACACATCAACCGGCGTAAAAAAAACCGTTAATAATAATAATGTATGCCATTTAAGCATCAGTGTTAGTCGTATTATGCCGACATAATGCACAATTCCACATCTCTGCCTCCGATTTGTTCTGCCGGCAACCTCTTCCACGTCTGGTGTCGTGCGCTACAACTTGAGGCAGGTCCGCTGTATCACTATTACTGAAACTTGCCTGGACACACACGCATACAGACACGCACACGCACGGGCGGTTCAATCAGAGTATTTACGACTATAAGCACTTGCTCAGACCACTCACCAGTAGGTTAGCCATTAGAAAGTCTTACAATTAACGGCATGGAGGCGGTGTTAATAAAGCTAATCTTAGAGGACTCCGCATGACGTGAAATCTGGGTGACAGTCATTCATCATATTACGCGTCTCTGGTTCCGTGGTTATGCGAGACTGTCAAGTCCGGGTAGTTAACCAGTTATATAGTCCGAAGCAATCTGTTGTATCGCAGCCAGCCCATTTTCCGCTGAACGTGACCCTTCTGATGAGCGGTGACAGAGATGACAAGAGGCCGGCTGACAGAGACCACTAACGTTATGCTACCGATTGCTGATAAGACCCCACATTGATCGCCGTGCACAAAGATTCACACGCGATTAAGAACCTATCAACCCAAGTTTCATGCAGGTGTATGATCAAAAGAAAAAGGAGACCGGCGACTGCTTACCTCAGGCGGTGTGTCGAACCAAGTTCCGCGTAGCAGCCATCTTCGGAACCCCACTCTCTCTCCGTCCACAAGAGCAGAGTCCCCCTCCCCAGTTGCCCCTCTTCCACCAGAGAAATCCCAATTCACGATAGAATAAACTAACTATAAATCCCGATGATATTGATTTCCGGCTAATTCTTCTTCTTCGGAGATCGAATGGAGCGCTGTCGGAGGGGGGGCTGTTAACCGGCGCAACTCATTTAGCCGTGCCTTAGGGGAGGTGAGCAGCCCACCGCCTCAACCACGGACACCTCGAACCCCTATCCTGCCAGTTTCTCCATGTAATCTTCTTGGCCGTTTTCTCATTGAACGCATACGATTAAATCATTCCACTTTCACAGCAAAAAGCACTTGGTACAGCAACTCCGTTAGCTTTTGACTTAAGTGAAATGCTAACACTGGGTAGCTATTAGCCGACACGCTAGCTAATAAAACAGTGACATTGGAATTAAAGTGGAAGACAGCCTGCACACTGCAGGCTGCTTAGCCTTTGAGGGCTAGCCGATGGACTGGTTAACCATAAAAGCGAAAATTGAGGAAAAACTTCCCTTAATTTTAGTAAGCACGGCTAACGCTAGCAGTAGGCTGGACAGCCCCTCCGTGATGTTAATATCAGTCGAAGGAGAGGGGCTGCATTGGGGGCGCACTCCCGATGCCAAGCGAGCACGGTCCCGCGCGTTCCAGAGAAATTTCCCACAAAATGGCTGCCAAAACAAATCCACGTCGGATAGTTGCAGGACTCCAAGAAAATATTTTTAGTCTTGGGCAAATGTCTCTTATTTTCAAAATCATTTGGATAAGTGTCATGGCAGCTTAAATACTAGTGTTTGAAAAAGTTTGGAAGCGATTAAAAGCCCGGCTGGTTCATGCAGCAACTTGCAATTTCAAGTCAATCAACACGTCGTCAGTCTCGTCCCAAAACAGTGACGTCGTGGCCTTCGATTTTGTTGTCGCGGCTGTGCGGAGATGACAAGGGAACATTAAGACACGATTTTGATGGACGTCTTCTACAGTTACACCATCAACTGGGCGACCAAATAAATTTGCTTTGGAATACTCCACTGCAACATTCCACTACATGAAAGCACGCTTTATTTACAGTGTGAAAGGTACATGTCCCTTACACAGGCAAAGATCTTTCATCAGATCCACAAACTATATGAAAAACGATTACACAAGCAACTGCTTCAAGTTTGTTCCCGCCTTTGAGTTACTTGACATCTGATTAGAAATGCTATAAAAATTAAATGTCTAGCCTCCTTGTGTTTTCTACATGGCAAATGACTGCACCACCCTGACTGGTGAGACTTTAGTTTGAAAGGGCTTCACAAGCTGCCACGTTTGACGGTCCATAGTTATTTAGAAATTAACTTTATATATACCTGGTTGTACCCAACATATTTTGTGGGGTCAGAAGCATGGGACCAAAAGAAAACAAATGATTAGAATAAAAAGTATATTAAGAAAAGATACAAGATACTTAAAAAAAAGGTGGGGTACAAGCTGGGCTCGACGCAATTTTTCAATCCCAAACAGAGTACTAATAGACTCATATGTGTATTTGTAAGTGTGCAATACAGCTATATTCAGATCACCTAATTTTACACCAGTGGGTCACCAAAGTGTACTGGGCCCAAATGTTTTGTAGCACGTCTTGAAAGTTGAGTTGTTGCGCAGTGATGACGTGAAAAGCCAACAGCCAAAATTGACAGAAAAGCATCAAACATATTCAACATGATACAGCTGCTCCTGAGCGCCAACATCTTATTTCTTCTGTTTTGGTGGAGGTCTGAGGAAGGACAGAAAAAAACGCAACATTAAAAACTGGACAGTAAAGAGAAATTTGAGAGCCATATTGAAACAGCTGTTCAGCTCTGCCTACAGTAGTAAACTGGCATGAATAATGAATATGGTACGTGACAACCGTTTCAGGTCATATAAACATAGCAATATGTCCAAACATCAGTATACATCATTGTGACTTGGATGATACTCATCACATTTGATGGCCAGGTTATGCAGAAATCCACATAATTGCAAGGGCTTCACGTTTTCTTACTAGTGTAAATACTTTTCAGTCACATTGCCCAGCCCTATCTCATTTGAATGTTAATTTCACATTACCAAATCAACTTCAATATCAGCTCAAAATCAAAGTTGCAGTTTGCTCCAATTAGGCTTTCATGGGTATTATTTTGATCACAATAGAAAAAAGAAAAAAAGACCGCTTCGGGTATAAAAGCATGAATTCCATGTTTGTCATAGTGGACAAAATGAAAAAAAGAAAATTTCTACTTATGTTTTAATGCATGCCTTTACAGTCTTTATGCAAGTCTATGCACTTCTACATTAATAGAACTATCATGAATTGAACCTTTTAAACCCTATCAGGACAACACTCATTTAAAAAGGACACAAATCTGAACAAAATGCCACCATATGAAGAGATGAGTAACAATTAAACCATATGGTGAGAGCATAATTTGTGGACTTGCAAATACTGTATTTTCCCCTACATATTTGATGAGACCGTTTAGCTTTAAGGTTGGTCCACCAGATGGAGCTGTTAACCCCAGTAGGGGAAAGAAAAAGGCTGCAGTAATGTTAATTATCCTACCATCTGCAAAGTACTTAAGGGAGAAGCACTATGCTGGTCATGTACCTGTAGATGCCCACTACCACAGCATGGTCTCTTTCATAAGGCTCCAGTGTGAGCTGTTCCTGTGGTTTCATATTCTCCGAAGTCATCTTCTTCACTTCAGAGGCAAACACAGCCTCTGGTGCAGCTGTCGAGTCTATACAGTTAGCCTGTTTACATAAAGACAGAATATAAATATTAGACAGGGTGTATGTTGTGTCAGGGCTCGAAGCTTATTTTTTGCCCAAGTTGCCCTCGGGCAAGTTGGAGAAAATTTTACTTGCCCGAAACAAAATTTTACTTGCCCGAATTTTTTTGGAGTGGATTTTTACTTGCCCGACACATTTTTGCAATAAAAAAGACAACACTATAAGTTTTGCCTTCATATGCCTTCGTATCCGCCAACCGGAAACAAGCTCTGCTGGTGCGCAGGCGCAGAAGAGCCAGGGACGAGTGAGGGAGCATGCATTTAATTACGAAGCGCTTTGCCGTTATCAATGTATTGCAGACTTACACGAGAAACTAACCGCTCCCTAGAAAACAAAATGTCGGACCAGAAGCGGCAGAAGTTGCGAGAAATTATGCACAAAATCGTGTTTTTACAGCTTGAAAACATGGTATTATGGCAGGGCAAGTTCGGGCAAGTGAGGAAAAATTTCTACTTGCCCCTCTGCCATCGCTACTTGCCCCGGGCAATCGGGCAATCGTTAGTTTCGAGCCCTGTGTGTTTGACAAATTTAAGACCCAAAAGCAGTGAGAGTCTTTCCCAGACCTTTCTATTTTGGAAGTTCTTTAAGAGGTGGGTAAGTGAGTAGGTATCATACACGGTCACATAGTCTTTCAATATAGTTTGAAAATTCTAGCTAACTTAATTTTCAATAGATTTTCTTCTCATCTATCTCATGAGAAACAACACAAAGTTTTCACTGTTGAGAAGGACTGTAGGCGGTCATCAGTATACCTTAATAGAGATGACAAAATGTCCTCCATTCTTCAGGAAGTTGTGAGCATTCAAAGCAACAATCCTAGTCTGGTCTGGCTGCGCAACATCAGCAAAAATTACATCCACCATGCCTGAATAGGAACAGAGCATATTTTACAATCTTGTAGATATCAATCACTGTGCGAATTGTAAGAATCCTCAAAGATAACATTACATTTTTCTTAATAAAAACCACACATAACTAGGGGTGCACACAACTGACTAGTCAGCCTCAAGTGCATAGAGCAAGAAGGATGCAATTTAAGCAAAATTTAAATAATCACAATTTGAAAACAATTTAAAAATATCTCTTCCAATTGCCCCATCAAAAAGACTTTACCTATACACACTTACCAACCAACATTCTGTACTTGTGTGGGTGACGAGCATCTTCAATGATGGGAATGATATTTGTGCGTTTCTTTGCCACATTGAGAAGATCACGACCTGATCTGTGAGAGAACTCTACAGCATACACCAGGCCCTCCTGCAACACAATTAGTTGTATGTGCATATGCTGTTAATACATTATTTCATAACATGTGGTAATTACATCCGCAACGAAATAGGATTTTTTTTTTTACATTATTCACATGTAAAGCTAAACTTTGACATGCATGTTGTGGCAACGATAGAGAGATAGGACTCACCGGACCAACAATATCAGAGACGTGAGATACTGTTGTACCAGAGGCAGCCCCCAGGTACATGACTTTTGTTCCAGGTTTTATGTGGATCTGGTCAACTCCGCCTAAGATGGCTGCGGCCAGCTTCGAACGGAATGGATTCCATGCTCTGTATTCAATCTTGGTTTCTCCTTCCTAAAGAAGAGAAAAACAAACAATGCAGAAGTAGTAACGCAGATTACGATACTGCAACAGCAGCGGAAACAACGCACGTCAGACTCACCTCAACACTCATCCTCTTCTCTCCATAAACAGATTCTCCTACTACCATGTTTTTGGTTACCAGAGCATCCTCCTTCCCCCTGCAGATGAACACTCCTAGGTAGACAAATGAATTAGCATCATTTGGGGGGTCACCAATATTTTTGAAACTGAGATATTTCTTGGCTACCGAGTAACGCGAATCGCGAAGCACAACCGGGTCTGAAGTAACTAATACCTGGAGATGGTTCCCACCCCAAAAAACAAAACAAAATAAATGATGAACAGTGATTCTGTGAGTAACGAACGGCTAATATGCGCGAATCACTGTATTGTTCTGCACCCTGCCTCTAGTTTATGACTTGTAAATGAACACGTGATTTTTGTTTATCCTCGCTGCCATTATTTGCTTAAAAAACATGCTGCCGTTTGTGCTCTTTCTGAAACAGGATATCCTGAGGGGAAAATATTAACAAAAGGTTATGAGAGTCGTTGCATGAAGCAAATAATCTGAAAGAAATTACTTTTAAGGGCAATACATAACAAATTTAAAATACTTGACCATTTCGACATAACTGGGGCACATTTATAATTGAATCTCTTACTACAGACATTTAAAGTAGGGCAGCACAATACTGGGAAAACATGGTTATTGAATATAGCAATATCAATATTATTGCAATATTTAGCACACCCACAACTAAAAAACTTCTTTTCTGATGTAATCATTACATTTTATGCATTGCTCTGCTATAGTGGGGGGTTTACTGTACATTGATTTTACACTGGGATAAAGATATATTGCTTTTTTTAAAGGGAAGAAAAAACCTCACCACCATGTTGTTGACTATTATGTTTTTTACTGTAGGTGATTGGACAAATTAACATGGAAAGCCAGCTATTTAGAAGTAGGATAAAAATAAAAAAATAAATAAATAAAGAATCACCTTCATGTCTATGTGGCTCCACCAAGACTTTCCTTCCTCCTCCAAAGCCTCCTCGTCCACCCCTTCCTCTCGGGGTACCTCTGCCTCCTCCCCGGCCCCTGAATCCTCCTCCTTCTGGAGACCTGAATCCACCTGAAGGGAAACAAAGTTACATCTCTCACATCAAGTTGTAGTTACAATTAGTTACTATTGCACAGAAACAAACAAATGTGTTTTGCAGTGAACCAATTGAAAGTGAATGTAAACGTTGCATCCCTTAATAAGGCCCATGAAAAGTTTGTTTTATATCAAAGTGTAATAAAATAATCACATTTGTAGACTCTTCAACATCTGGATTCACATTTAATTTTAACTGATTTAAGAAAGCAGAAAAAAAGACAAGTCCATTTCCCTACATGTTGCAATCTCGAATTCCTCAAAGTCTTACCTCTTCCTCCACGGCCTCCACGATCACCGAATCCTCCACGGCCTCCACGATCACCGAATCCTCCACGGCCTCCACGGTCACCGGATCCTCCGCGGCCACCAAATCCTCCACGGCCACCAAATCCTCCACGGCCACCAAATCCTCCTCCACCAAATCCTCCACGACCTCCTCGGGGACTGAATCCTTTAGAAGGAGCACAGACCGTGGAATATCAGCAGAAATCACACGTGTGTATTTAGATTGTATTTCAAAACCGCAACAGTTAAGACTTACATATGATCAATGACCAATAACCATATAAACAAAATTGACTTGAACGTGTACACGCACGTTTCATCAGTTATACTAAAACGTTGTCAATTAATAAAAAAAGAGACGTAAGATTTGTTTCAAATCTGTTAATTGTATCAGAACTGTCTTTACAGGTAGTTAAGAATGCAGTTAATATATGGCTCTAACTATTTACATTGCTCGATGAAGATACAAAGAAAATTACATTTACCGCGACATCAGATTGACACGTATATCCGTGTATTTAGTTTTGGTTTTTTTAAGATAGTATACTTGACATTGTGTGTGTATTTGGCTGTTCGGTGTTCATAAACTGTGCAACACGTGAGTGAAGTCATTATGACGGATGAGCAGTTATTTGTATAGCGGCAATCAATTCATATAATTTATCAAATACGGTGCATCGTATATAGTTTATAAAGGACAGTGCACCGTCGCAAACAAAACTATAGACGGATTTAAACGTTTTACTGTAACGCTTGTATCGTCTCGTTAGCTTTGCGAAGAGTCGGGGCCACGTGTAACTTCGTGAATTGGGATAGCGATTGAAAATTTGCGATTTAAACAACGGACAACAAGTTACGAAAAACAATGTTATTTTCTTTACCTGGCCTCATATCTCGGTCTGTTTTTGAACAGCTGAGTCAACACTCAAATTTTCTGTCTTCTTTACCAGTTCTTGAGCGTGTAGATGCGACGCACATGTGCCACGACCGGATGCACAGCACAACTTCTTCCGTCGCTCCTTCTTCTTCAGATTTTTTTCCCCTGGTCAAAAGGCTTTTCAAATCTGTATTGCCCCCTATTGGCCGCAAACGCTAGACAAATTATGCACCGTAAATGAGTATTTGCCCAATTAAGCGTAAAATGTTTTTTAAATTGTGAATTAATTAAGTAAGAGGAAAAAAACGCCTTGACGCTATCTGGCCTTTTTTGGGGAAAAAGTGTTTACACCCTTAACCTAATAGCAACCCTCAGCACGAGCAACTGATAGCAAGCGATTTCTACAGGAGTTTTTCTACATCTACTATATGGAAATATTTTAATACATACTGGTTATCCTGTTTTATGTTTTCGTACTGGTCTTGTTAGTGTTACCGACAAATGCAAACCAAGTTCATAACAAGAGCATTCGCTTTTAAGAACGCAATCTTGAATAAAAATTGACAAGAAATGAATGCACTATTTCATGAATTATGAGTAATTTGGCGCATGCGTAGTCACAATGAGTACTCTTTCTTGTTATGACGGAAGTAGTCGGTGTGGGTTTGACACGTCACGGACGGACGAGGTTACTGAATGAAAGATGGCGAGCACCTATAAGAGTTTTAACTTGTAAGTGCTGGGAACATTCACTTTGTTTTATAGTACAAGACAATGTAGGCATTAGGGATCTGTTTTACTGGCAGGTTAGATCTAACCACTTACAGCCTTGTACTGGTTTAACGCGTACGTCACGGGTTCCGCGACGTAAACACGATTGACACTCGACAAAGTTTTATTGATCAATGTTACATTTTTTGGCTTTGATAGCCGATTTAAGTGTTGTAATGAATGGCATAATCGGTTTCTCGATCTGAATGTTTGTTGCTGTTGTTCTACCAGTTTTAGCCGCATTTTCTTTCAGCCAATTGATACGCTTCCTCCTCTAGCTTGTTTCTGTTAAATTGCTTTCTTTTGCGAGAATGAAGCTCGAGGTGTTGGGCGCCCTTTTCTGCACATTACAGGCGCACCACAGCTGATAAATTTTACATCGAGGCTTGTGACGATGGATCTGTGGACGTGTTGGCCATCGATAGGGTGTCAACTGAGATGACGCTCACAGGTAAGCATTCAAAATCGGTCAACATTTGTGAGATCACTCTTCATGAATGAGTTAATCTTCACAAATTGAATGATATTTAGACTACATATTGATTTCTTGTGCACTAACTACTGTCCTCGGATGTCCCATTGTCCACAGTTAAGAGGGACATTCCTGCATCTGCTGAGACCAGACCAATATGTGGACTCATGGGGACCATACGCTTGGTGGCAGGTAGTATGTTAAATGATGAACTGGAAAATCGTTGGTCTTTGACAATTTCAATATCATCATCCTTCCTGGTTGTGTTAGGTATGTACCTGATCATCATCACTAAGAAGAAGAAGGTGGGGGACCTCCTGGGCCATGCTGTATGGAAGGCTCTGGACTTTGACATAATCTCCTATAAGAAGACAATACTGCACCTAACAGACAGCCAGGTAGACGATTCTTATTTGACTGCAATGATTGTACTTGTGACCCAAGTTTTTAGTCAGCTTTTGATGATATCCGTTGTCTCTTGTGTCATTCATGAATATTAAACAGACGTAAATACAATGCGTGCATTGCTATAGGCACGATTTTTGCAGCATGGTGCAAAAAGCCTCTGTTGTGTCCTGCGGTGTTCACTTTTCATTATTCTACAGATGCTAGACAACAAGAGCTATTTGTCAATGATCAACAACGTCCTACACACAGACAGCTTCTACTTTGCAACAGACTACGACTTGACCCACACTCTGCAACGTCTGGCCAACACCAGTCCTGAATTTCACGAGATGAGCCTTCTTGAAAGGGTGAGTTTCCTGCGTGTTGTCTACTCATTCTACAGAGGGATGAGTTTCCACTGACCTCTTTAAAAGAGTTAAGAGCAAGTTTGCATTCTAACCCATGTTCACATACAGTGGGCTATCTTATTGAGCTTAGAGTTTTGGTTCTGTCTCCATCATAAAGCCAAAACCCTGTTCCCACCATTTTTTTCATGCATTTTCTAGTGTTTGTATTGGTATTAGTGGGTAAGACTTCTCACATGACCATGCACTACTTTTAAATACTTTTTAAATTAGTGTACCAACCAGAGTAATTTTTACATTAAAGTTGGTTCTAGAGGAACATTTTTGTTTTGATCGGTCGTCAGACCTTTTAACAGTGGGAATGGGAAGAACGCAAACAAACTTGTCATTAATATCCTCATGCCAAGTAGGAATAACCATGCTAAACTATTAGGAGAAACAGAAAAGGATGTGTAGAAAAGCTTATACTTGTAATTACAGGCAGATCAACGTTTTGTCTGGAATGGCTACCTGTTGAGGGAATTTATTACACAGCCTGAGGTAAGGCATTTGTTGGCTTCTTTTTGGATATAAATGTGAGACTCCGCATGTCACGCGTCTTATATTTCTACAGTTTAACTTTGAAGAATTTTGACTCCTAGTGCTGAAAGTTAGTCTCACAATCTTTCCTGCTTTTTTTTTTTAACAGTTACACAAGTTTGTGTACCCAGTTGTCCATGGATGTATCCTTTGATTATTAAAACACTTGGGTGGCAGCTAGGGGGGGGGGGGGAAATTGTCATCCTAAGCCCGTAGCTCTGACTCCTGACCTTTACAGTTTTATTTTCTTAACACTCATGTTGACCAGTCATCACAATGAAGTCAAGCTGCATCAATGGGAAATTTTTTGACTGGAGTATCATCTCCAGAAGGAGCTGTTTCAGGGCTGGTGTCCGCTACTATGTCCGAGGTAATAACACTTTTAGCCACACTGTACTGAATGACAGTATCATGTCATTGGGCAGTAATAGTTTGATGGATAAATATGGTCACAAAGATGAAGAAGTTGAAAAAAATAGTAGTGTGTTAATCTTGTTAAGATTGACGTCCACTTATACTTACAATAACTCATCCTTCGGTTTGTATCTGTGATGTTTAAACATCATTTGAACTCAAGTTCTTTTTCCAAGTGAAATTCAGGCACATCCAGTGGATATGAGGTCTACTTGTGTATTGCTTGATAGGGGCCTCAGGCCACCATGTTTGTAACTTCTTTTTTTCATTGCCAGGCATTGATTCAGAGGGCCATGCTGCTAATTACGTGGAGACCGAGCAGATAGTGCAGTACAACAGTGCCAAGGCTTCCTTTGTTCAGGTCAGATGATGAATCCCCATTGGAGCGATTTTCCGATGTGTCATGAAGTGCTGTATTTGAGGAAGAATAATCATCTGTCATGTACATAAATGATCTCTTCATTTGGAGTAAACACAGTTAGTGGCACACACTGAAGCAGGGAGCTACTTAAGTACCCGCAGAGCAGATTGGAGTGTCTGTGTCTTGATCAACGATACCACAGCCAAGTGTCCAGGATGTTGGTGGGCGATGGTCTTTAACCAGGGTCCACAAATTGGCAGGCGGCAATCAAACATTCAGCTCAGCTGCTTTGTCTCTTGCTATCTAAAAGAACTTAAAAAGTCAAGCATTTGATAAATCCACCAGGAATAATGTTTGATTTGCTTCATAAAAATAATCGTAATCATAAAGTACACAGTGATATCAGTTTGTTTGATCTCCTTTTCAGACAAGAGGCTCAATACCCTTTTACTGGTCCCAAAGGCCCAACCTCAAGTACAAGCCAAGGCCACAGATCAGCAAAACAGTCAACCACGTAAACTCCTCTTTTGCATGACTCTACCTACTCATTAAAGACTTTTATTTTGGTAGTTAACTCGTGTGGTTTGTCTTTTCCTGCTTTTATTTGCTTCAGCTGGATGGATTTCAGAGACACTTCGATTCACAGATAATTCTTTATGGGAAGCAAGTCATTTTGAATCTGGTAAGTTTACGTGTGACTTAATTGTTTTTTGTGCTCACTCACATAACATACTTAAATTGACCTAAATACAAATTATTTTCCCCTCTTCTTTCAGATCAACCAGAAAGGCTCAGAAAATCCACTTGAGAAGACTTTTGAAAAGATGGTGGGCAGCTTAGGAAACGGCACCATCAAGTAAGAGTCGTCCATTATACACGTTACTCTTCACATATGGCTCAATTAGTCTTTTCGCTCAACATATGGTTTTCTTCAGGTACATAGCGTTTGACTTCCACAAAGAGTGCAGTCGGATGAGGTGGCATCGTCTGCACATCCTGTTGGACATGGTTGCTGAAATCCAGGAGGAATTTGGGTCAGTTTTATTCTGTTTTTATGTTTTAGTAGAAAGGTTGTAACCTCACACAGCAGGGCTGTTAATATTGAATATTTTTAGAATTGATTATTTTACTGATTATTCCAACGATTAATGGAATAATAGGGGAGATTTTTATTTTGCATGAAAGTGTTACAAAATCATTAGAATTTTTCCCCTGTTGTTTATTTTGTATCGTTTAGTGATAAAAACAACTAAATAATATTCAACAATAACAACCAAATGTTTTGAAAATGATTCAGTTAGAGGTGCGGTTATTTTTCAAAGTAAAAGCAGATGTTTGCAAATGTCTTGTTTTAATTAACACACAAAAATAAATTGTTTTTGGATGAAATTAGAGGATTTGGACAGTTCTAAGGTAAAAAATGATCAATCAAGTGTTTCAAGACAAGCAAACAAATCCTAGTCCCTGAATTTAACGCCATGAATTTGCCACATAACTGAAATAACAGTGGATTTGGGGCGCAGGTACTTCCTGGTGGATTCAGATGGCAAGGTACAGTTAAACCAAGAGGGGACGTTTCGGAGCAACTGCATGGACTGTTTGGACCGTACCAATGTCATTCAGAGCCTGCTGGCCAGACGCTCACTTCAAGCACAGCTGCGGGTAGGACGCCTATGCTACAAGCAGGAAATAAAGTTGTCAAAACAACATAACTAGAGATGTCTCTTGAATTAGTGACATACATAATAGAGGTGTTGGTGTAAACTACTCCACTCTGCTTGAATGATTTAACTCATATAATGTATTGATGTTGTACTATACTCAATGGAGCAAACAGTTACAGTATATTCCAATAGATGGCAGCACAGCCATGTCAGTAAAACTAAAAAAAAAAAAATAAGTGATTTGTGGTCAAGTGATGTTTTGTTATTCATCACAGAAAATGGACATCCTCCACATGAACCAGCCCATTGAGGATCAAGCAGACTTTGAGAAAATGTACAAAAATGGTGAGCTGTCACACCGTGCTTTTAGTTATTCTTGACTTTATGTAACTACAGCTATTTACTCTCTTCAAGTCCTAAAATTAAAAGTATGGTCTTGCCTTTGACGTCTTTTCCCTGCAGCTTGGGCTGACAACGCAGATGCATGTGCTAAACAATATGCAGGCACTGGAGCATTGAAGACCGACTTCACCAGGTTTGTTATTAAAAACAGTTACTTTTACACATTGGTCAACTTCACTGCAGCTCACCGACTGAACAATTGCCAACATTGTCAAAGTGAAGTGATGAATAATAACTTTAGGTCGATGCAAGTAGCGACCTTATACACTATACACTTCTTCTTCTTTAGAACAGGCAAGAGAACTCAATGGGGGCTGCTGATGGACGGCTGGAACTCCATGATTCGATATTATAAAAACAACTTTTCTGATGGATTTAGACAGGTACAGTATGTCTCAATTACTGAGACAAACGCAACCTTTTTCATTCATATTTATTTTACATTGCAGTTAGTGTATAAAAAAGGCTGTATGAAGGACCACCCTCTGACAGATTAAATCCAGAAGTGACAAACCAGCTACACACAGATTGAATTTGGGATCTTTTGTGTCAAGTTAGGATTGGGAGCTACAAATCGCTTCAACCGAAAGTTTTGATTGGGTTTCAATCACAGGTACTTTAAATGGTGGCAATTGTGTGCTGATCCCTATTAAACATTTAAATGCGATTGCTTAATTCTGAACACAACCACATCCCCATTTAGAAGAGTGCACATGCTCTTGTGCAGCTATATTGATGGCTTTATGGTACTTCTACCTCTTGTTTTGCGTCACTTGAGTTGTACAGACTATAGATTAACCAATAGTGGCGGAAAAGTTTGAATGGTTTAGCTTGGTTTCATGTAAACGCACGTGGAAGGATTTTGGACCGAGACAATATTTTTTCTAAATTCATTGCAAATAACTGAGACGAAGTTGTGGTTAGTAATTTAGCATGTTGGCTTGGCAAGAATTGGCAAGTTTCTCATGTCACCACATTACAAAATTAATTCTGACCTCGATATCAAATTGGCCTCCTGCCAAAAATTGCCAACTTTGTTGTCAATGCGGTGGCCAAAGTACAGGACACCTGCTCATGAACTTGTGATTTAGCGGCTTCATAAAGCATGAAAACAAAAGCCGAACTTTGAAGTTAGTCATTCTTTTGTATTGATTCTATTGTAGCCATTTCAGACTTTATTACAGGTGACAGTCCTAACAACATGCACATGCAAAACACGTGGAGCTGGATGGAATGCATCACCAATCATCCAAGCCATGAGAGTCCACACATGATTTGTACGCACAATGAGATTGAAAAATAACTTGAAGCGATCTGAAGAATGTCATCGCTATTCAGTTCAACTTGACTGAAGACCTGCAATTTTAGTTCAGCTCGAAAATACATAGAGTTGTCTGCGTTACTCTAATAGCTTGGCTTTTTTTTCTGTCAACACTACTATAATCTCTTCCCAAATACAATATACTCTGTCTAATGATCACCTACACTTGCCTATGCAAAACAATTATGTAAACAAAGGAACGATCAAATTGAAATCCACGTACATTTTCTTAGACAAAGTAATATAATGTATTTTATTTTTACTAATGGGTTGACAGTGCATAACTGTTCAGAAATTTCACTAGCCCTGTCTTAATATTGAAAGCTTTGGGTTACAGGACTCTATAGATCTATTTCTTGGTAACTTTGCTGTGGATGAAGCTGATTTGACTACACCACTGCGTGACCCCAAAGACTGGAAATTTCTGACGGTAAGACTTAGGCAAGGTAATGCAGTTTTAGTTTGCCTTTCTTTTAATGCAACTTTTTTTTGTCTTTTTCAGTTGCCTATCATCATGGTGGTCGCATTCTCTATGTGTATTATCTGCTTGCTAATGGCTGGTAAGACAAACAACATTGAAGTGTGAAAAATGATTGCAGACACAATATAAAGTACGTTACTTCCTCATAAATCTGGCATTCCTCCGTAGGTGACACATGGACGGAGACTCTAGCTTATGTCCTGTTCTGGGGAACGGCCAGCGTGGTTACATGTGGTCTCATCCTCTTCAATGGACGTGACTTCGTCGATGCTCCAAAGCTGGTCCAGAAAGAAAAGATGGACTGAATGTGTGCGTGTGGAAAGCAGCTCCGCCCTAGCGAGCTCACCACCTCATCCTCAGCCTTTTCATCGCTTTATCCCCAGCAGCAACATCATCAGGCATGGAGCCTTTACTAGTACACAGGGGAGAGTTGAGGATGTCGGTGAGCCAGCAGGGCCGCCTCTTGCAAGACAAGGCACGCAAAACTGTCTGCATGGACCTGCTGCTATCCACACGGCTCTAACACAGAGACAGGACAGTCTGGCACAGGCTGACATGTACGCTGAACTTAGCTCTTATTCAATGTTGTCACTGTACCTGTTTTTAGAAGACAATTGTGGGATTTATATAAAATGTCACTTTTGCCCCACTCATTGGGATCAAACTCAGAAAAGCTGTAAATTATTTACTGTATGTCAGGTTTGCCTTTTCATCTATCTATCCATTTTCTGAACTACTCACGATGCTCACGAAAGTGCTGGAGCCTATCCCAGCTGGCAGTAGGCAGGCGACACCTTGAACCGGTTGCCAGCCAATCACAGGGCACATACACAGACGAACAACTGCCTGCTCTCACACTCACACCTACCAGCAATTTGGAGTGATCCATTTTTTTGGGGGATGTGGGAGGAAACCGGATCACTCGGAGGAAACCCACGCAGGCACGGGGAGAACATGCAAACTCCACACAGGAAGCCCAGAGCCGGAATCGAAACCGCAACCTCCACACTGTGAGACGGACGTGCTAACCAGTGCGTCACCGTGTCACCCTTGCCTTTTCATAAAGTACCAACATACATGGACCACCCACAAGAATGATACCCAAGATATGATACCCAATAACAAATCAAATATTCTGCTTTGACAGGAATTTTAGTTTGGATCATCACTGTGCTTCATCATACTGAGAACTATTAATGATAATTATCAAGTTAACCAGAAATGGACACAGTTCTGATTCTGAAATCTGTTCACAACATTGTTAAATGATTACTTCTAAAGTGTCAACCAAACCAAGCATTTTATACTATGGCAGAAAGTTAGTTAGCCCCCAGCTAAAGAACATTGATTTCTCCCTGACATTGTCACATTATTTTCTAATGCTATGACACAATACGCTAGTTTGTATCATACGGTTGTACCAATAAGTCTGGGAGAAGAACCATTAATGCACGTTTCATCAATAAGAATGTGATTATAAAGTTTCTCCTAAAAGTTATAACTTTGATTTTTCTGCATCATGTTGTCAGAACCATCCATGAAATGAAAGCAAAGCCAATCAAGACAGAATTTACCTACGAAATGCAAACCTAATCTCTAAAATAATGTACAGTAAAGTTTGTTCTTTGGGAGTCCTTTCTTACTCCATACAGGAATCCTGGCATAAATCAACAACAGACTTTGGGTTTGCAGATACTTTGAAATAGACTTGGCTCTGACACAAGTGTAGTTTTTGTCTATCAACAGAATCCCTGTAGTGCTCAGTCCGTCACTACCAACAGGGAAAGACAGTGTTGATGGGCTACCCTGTTTTTGGTCAAGTCTTCATTGCCATATTGTTGGTGTCTGTCGTCAGCTGTGTTCCCCTCACAGCGCTCCATGTATACTGCATGAATAGGAAATGTTCTATAGTACTTTTGCAAAGAAGGCCAGATTTGGTTAGATTGAAATGTATAAGGGTTAGATTCAAATGTATTCAGACTTACATTCCTCGAACCATTACCATTGTAAATTAACTTGTAAATATGTAACTATATCCTTCGCTACCTGCAGATATGTTTATATAGCAAATGAGAATCTGTTGTCAATCGCATTACCAGGATAGTTAAAGATTAAAATAATAATAAATTAAATACAAACGAACGATTTGATGAAAGTTGGATTCATTTTTTATTACATGTATTGAGTTTGTTTCATTATTGTTGTATTAATGAGAAGGGAGATATTGGTTTTTCGACTGCAGTAAACAGGCCAGGTTGTATCATGTCCGATTTTTTATCCAAATTAAATCATTCTCCGCTTTATCTTTTTAGGTTTAAACCTCATACACGACAGAATACATCATAATCACAAAATAACAATCCATCGTCTTTTTGTTATTTGCAATCACTGTGAGTGGGCGACGCGGACGTGCTGTATTGTTTGTAAAGTAGACAGAGCGCTTACCAGTACTTCCTCAATTATTTTTGCCTTTTGCAGCGTCACTGACAGCGTCACTGATTTTAGTCTTCGGTGTGCGGAAATTTGAATGAGGAAGTGTCACCGATTATCTTGCAAAAGGACACTTGTGTGCGTGCGCGTGGACAGGGAAGGGACGGGGGAGAACGCGCTCGCACCCGATCGTGATCGCTCACTCACGTGCGCGTTCCCGTTTGTACGCGTGTCATTTCTGTGGCTTGGAGGTCCCCGCGACAGTGGGCCACATATTATGATTTTCTGACACGATGCTTTGGGCCGGTCTAAATTTAGACACGGGTCGGATTTGGCCCGCGAGCAGGACTTTGCGTCTCAATGAATAAATATGAACCACATCTACAATCATTCAGGCAGACGATGTTAAATATCAACAGATTTTAATGTGCTGTTGCAATTAATGTTTCAAAATATTATTGAATTATATTCTTTATTGAGTCTTTTGACGCAGCTGTCAACTCAAAATTGTCAGCGTTAAAAAACTATTTAAAAAAAAAATCTACAACTAGAAACAACCTGTGTCAAGCATGACATCTTTTGGCCACCCTCAGACTTTACACAAACACACGCACGCGCGCACGCACGCACACATTTCTTGTCATTCATGAACAATTTAGCCATTTAGTCATGGCATAATTAATATACAGAATATAAGAAAGAAAAAAGTGGAAACATTTCTCCCACTTGCCACATGGAGGCAGTAGAACCCTTTAATATCTGACAAAAGATCACTTGTTGAAGGGAGTCGAGTGTTTTTATTTTGTATACATGTTTTAAACTGTAAACTTCAAAAGTCAACTACATTTCAGGGCTTGGGGTTATGGTTACGGGTTGTAGTCTTGGTCAATTAATCTTAACGGAACAATGACATTTCTTTTTCTCCAGGCCAATAAAGAAATAAGGAAACAATATAAAGACTAAAATGCATTGTCAACTTTATGATGTGTTTGATGTATCACAATATCTTTTTATCATGTGATCGTGAGATATAAAACTTTAGCATTTGATTTGGTGTTATTTAGCAGATATAAAATATTCATTACAATGCTGAACTTGTGGAATTAATTAAAAATTCCTTTTTAAGGGGAAGGAAGATAAGACTGTGAGGAAATGGCAAGTTTATAAATGCCACATGCGATAAGCCTCAGATATTGTGGGATTTAGAGACCTGCTGGGCCCAGGTCAAACCTTTGATTCATAAAAAAAATTCTCTTCTTTGAATGGAAAACTAGTTACGATTCAAAGGTCAGTGGTGAAGGAACGCAACATAACAAAATAAGGGTTACTGCAGGGCATGTTGTTAACTGAAGGCATGTTAACTGAAATGAATACGAATACTACAAATCGACAAAAGTATCCAGACACACTTTTACTTCGGTAAATAATAAAAATCTAGATAATGTCAGCATTAACTACTTTAAATAATACCTAGGAGACTTGAAAATGATTTAATATTCTTGCAAGGAAGAATGTACAAATGTACAGAACTTAAAATGTGATTGCTGATTAAACACAAATCACACAATTTACATTCAGTTCCATTCTGCATTTCTATTTTGCGTCATGATAGAAACATTCTGCCGTTCCCACAATTCAAATGGTCGAGTCCTGTCAATCCTAACATCCGTTGTTATCAGGGGAACCGTCTTACTATTACTAATCTTACTTTAATATTTCACTTCAAAGACAACAATTCCACTAGTTATTAAAGTCTTTAATCAAAACATTCAACATTCCACACACAGAGAAATGAGTACATATATACATACATGCTACCACTCATATTGTATTCCATGAAATACCTTTTTTTAATGGAAAAAAAAATGTATACGAGATTCCTAACATCAAGTCTTGTCTGAATATGGAGGATTAAGAACGACGTGATAATAATATTGTATATTTGACAATTTCAACAAATGACAGCTATCTACAGTATATTTCATGTTAAAACGCATAGGAGGCAATATTGTCAGTACCTAATCATACTTTACACAATAAAGGGTATTTCAAATAAAACATTTATAAGAAGGAAACTACACCAAATGTTGGGACTGTACAAACAGAATATTAATATATCATATACGTATAACAATGTACTAGTAATAATACATTAGGTGGAAACAATTTACAACATCAACAAATATCCGTTTTCCAAAACAACTTTCCAGATGATTTGGATCATCTATAAATGTATAGATTTTCACCACAGTCACTGTCAATATTGACAATTGTGCATTCTAATTAATTTTGGACACAGGGACAGAGGGAATATTCCACTTGAAGAGAATTTGGTTGGCAGGTTGCTCCAGGAAGTAATTTTAGATGCTCCAGTTGGTGCTTGAGAGCTCATCATTATGTTCCTATTTCTCCTTGCTATTCCTGCTTGTAAACAACACTGCGACGACTACATCCTTATTTCGACTGGGAGTAATATTAGCAAGTCTACTGCATGTTTCTTCCAAGAAGGGAATTATCCCTTGCTCACACAGCGGTGAGGAGTGTGGTTTTATACCCGCTGTGACCTGTGTAAAGTGCCTTAAGAAAGATAGAAAAAAAACGGTCGTAAAATTGGACCACATCAACAAAATTGAAAAGGTGCACTTATCATCTACACTTAGGTGCTCTAAGTAGATATGGTGTTGACCGATTGTCTATTCTTGACAGAATTTGATTGTTTCCTGTTCGTGCAGTACACATAGAGAGCCGAGAGGGGAACACAGCTGACGGCAGATGCCAACAGTATGGCAATAAAGACTTGACCAAAAACCGGATAGTCGGTCGCCACAGTCTTTCCCTGAAAAATAGATACAATGGACATTTTTCTTTCTGCAATTTGTAACTTCATGTTGTGCAATCATCAGAACACTATTTATGTGCTAGGAGGGAATCAATGTTTACAACTTAAGGAACCAGCTCACACAATGCAGCAAACTTTTACATGAAACTAAATACAATGCAAGTAAAGGTACACCAATTTGTATATTGTGCTGTAGCTATAAAAAGTTGGAAGCTGTAGCAAAAACGTAATGCTCTGTGCACACATTTAAATTAATTGAGAGTTTGTAGTAAATATATTAATGATAATAATAATAATAATAATAATAAAGTTTACCAGCTCCTTGTTCCATGCTTGGTAAGTAGGTGTTCCTCCTCTGATATAGTTGACAATATAGAAGACAAATAGGCATATTAGGAGAAGAGGGCTGACTATGCCCCACATGATCTTCAAGTACCAGTTTGGAGGGTGGCCAAGCATGTCTTCAATATCTTTTTCAAACCTACAATAAGCAGAGCATCCTTTCAGCAAGAATTTTCTCATCATTGTTTTATTGTTATATTGCAGCAACTAGATTGGATAAGGCATAGAGAACAATACAAACATACAGTACAAACCTTTTGAGTCCATAAAGGTAACTGACAGTCAGAATCTCAACGAGGACAACAAAAAGCAGAGAGAAAGATGCTCCGTATTCATTAAATATGGTAAACCAATAATTTCCAGATGGGGTGGTAAAGGCCAGGCCGAGAAGCATCAGGATTAGACACAATGTCCCTGACGGGAAAACACAGTTCACAAAGGTGATGCACAGCACAAGTGAAGCGAAAAACAAAAAACATTTTGAGATTGCAATGGACCGTTTGTCCATGCGCCACATTCTGTGAACAGTATCTTGGTGATTCCCAACTAGCATAGAACAATAAAATGCAAATGGAAATACCCTAATCCTCCTCTAATTAATCTCCAACATGTTTTGGGTCTTGGCCCATAAAAGGTTGGGAAATACTGCAATACAGTTTGAAGTCAAGTTCTACCTCAACAAGTTAAACCCCTTTGATTGCCTTGTTTTCCACATTCTGAGCAGGTTCGATACAAAACGCGTGAGATGGCTAATCACCAGCCGGTATGCGCACAAACCCAGCCGGCGAGATCCAGCCCAATGATCGTCATTCAATAAAAGCTAGACTCACTATTGGCCCAACAGTGCAAGGCAGAGGTGGGTGACTCAAGTCACATGACTGGACTCACGTCAGACTCGCGTTGCCATGGTTAGCACTTGCGACTTGCTTTGCAAAAACTTTCGAAAGACTTAAACTGGCTGACTTGGCATTTACGTAAGTGACTAGACTTGACACACAAATCTGCCACTGCGATAGTTCGCCTATTTTAAATCAAGCCACAACCCCAGTTATAAGAGAGAGGATGTGCACACTTATGTAATCCACTTATCTATTGTGCTCTGTCATGCAGAACTGTATATGACTTTTTATTACCATGAAAACCGGTATGTTCTACGCATCCTCACGAGTCTAAACACGGCGTTATGATTAATGTTGCGTTTGTGAATGGAGAATTAAAGCGCCTGTTTTTACCCATTTTAGTGAGTGGCCACTTTGTTCCTTGCTGTTGACTGAAAAAGATGTCACAGTGCCTAAGGGCTCAGGTAACAGCAAATCGCAGCTCACCTGTTTTCTGGGTTTGGTCATGTGACGTTCGCAAGCTGAGCCCTTGGCATTGTGATGTCCATTACAGTTGACAGTAAGTGCCGGTACAAGGTAAAGTGGTCAACCCCTAAGATGGATAAAAGCAGCTCAATTCATATTCCAGAAATGCAAGAGTAATCAAAATGTTGAGTTTTGTGTAGTGAGGGTGCATGTAGCCGCCACTGGCTACTTTGCATACTTTCCATGCAAACTGTTGACAAGAAACTCATGATCTCATATAATGGCATGTACTTTTAAACACAGCATGAAGCATCTCAAACCAAAACAAAAAGAAATCTGTTATGCTATATTTGCAACCACGAGCTAACCTGAGTCAAAGTATAGTTTGTAACTAAATACATTTTTGGATTTGACGCTTTAAAAAGAAAAAAATAAATAGCCCACTAGGCTATTTGATCCGACACAATCATTTATGTAAATAAATATCCAAGAATTTATATCATGAGGACTGATACAGCATTTTATGTAGTGCAGCAAAACCGAGAAACCTATTTTTACAGCAGCTATTAGGTGAGTAATCCAAAATTGTATAAGTAATGTGAGTAACTGAACAATAGCCATCATTTTTTTTTTTTTTTTTTAATCAAACAATATCTATCTACCCAAGTCTTACCGTTTAACACCTCATTGCTAACTTTGGACAGTATCTTAAAGTCTCGTAGTGGGGTGGTAATGGCAGTCAAGTTGCCCAGCATGCTGCCCAATCCCAGAAGCAGAAGCATGAAGAAGTACAACACTGACCACAACTGAGGCAGGGGCATGTTTTGAATGGCTTCACTGTACAGGATGAAAGCGAGACCAACCCCTTCCACTGCCTGAAACAAATGAGGAGACAAAAAAAACAGAGTTGAGTGATAAGAGTTTATGACTCCAATCTACCTTGATTCAGACCTTAAGAAGATTGTGTATTAAGATGAACTTTACTCAAGAAAAAAAATGTAAAGGGTAACTACTGGCACGGTTCTTATCAAACAACTCTAAGTTGTGGTTGTGTATTGTAAATGATCTTTGATGCTCTCCCACCCCAGCACAATCACGTAACAGAAGCATATAGGACTGGATCTCATCAGAAGGGGTTTTGTACCTAAAGTTTGACGATAAAATTCTGCAACAATCTGTTTCATATACAGCACACTGTACTTTGATAGCAGGTTATTTCTTGTTTAGTGCTTGTAAATTTTCTGCAAGTTTTAAGACCAGTTAAAAATTGCTATCAGCGAGAAGATTGAAAACAAAACTGTTATCTCTATTTCCAACCCTCACGGTCCCGTCCCGTGAAAATCAGCCACTGCTCACCATTTTCCCCTCTACAGCGGCCCCGCAATACTGAGTGTGTCTGTTGTTACCATGACAACTGGGTGCTGAGAACGGGGATTAAGGAAGCTTCGACTTGGGAAAGTGTAGTATGAAGAAGAGGGTATATGTCCATAAAAGATTTTAAAAGATAGATAGATCCGGTGCATGCTGACCGAGATTTACGTATGAATGATACTAATGAATACTCTCAGCAAGAATGAAAAGTGTTGGCCCAAGAGTTTGCTTGGCTGTTAATCATTCAAAAATCGACACATGCACTAGCGGAAGTTTGTTTCCTCCAATCGACTTTTAACTTTTACAGGCACTAACCATGCATTGATAAAAACAAAGCGTTTATTGTGCACTAATGCAAGAGTGGAATGATAAAGACCTTACCGTGTCTAGTTCATCATTTAGGTCACAGGCTTCCAGTTTATTGCCAAGTTCAGCAAACTGCTCCGGGTACGTTGCATTGAGTGTTTTAATCCAGTCAAACACATTGTTTATGTTGATAGTGTCCTCCGCCAATTCAAAAGTATTTAGCAGCAAAATGCGTGTCCTGGAAGAGACGACACGAGTACTGTCACTCTTTAAATACAGACATTTGACAAGTACTAAGCAGTAACACTCCTAAGACTAATTAATGAATATTTGACTACACTCACTACATTTGGATCATCAATCATAAACATAGATGAGCAAGACATCCACTCACCTCTCCAGGCAGTTCTCATAGTTAACCGTGGCTTTAAAGCCATAAATGGAAAAGGTGACAATGGAAGCAAAGATTGAAGTTCCACTGTTGATGAGTGAGACGATGAAGGCCTGTTTCTCAAAGTTGTTGTTGTATTGATTGTAGCTGGAAAACGCTATGAGCGAGCCAAATCCCAAACCCAGAGAAAAAAAAATCTGAGTAGCAGCATTTATCCATGCAGTGGGATTGGCCAGTTCTTCCATCTGAAATCATGTAAACATCGTCATATTGGCCCAAGTAGAAACATTCATTTCAAATGATGGCATTATTAATCCATGCTTACCTTAGGCGTGAACATGTACTTGATACCATAGATGGCACCAGGAAGAGTCAAACCCCGGATGAGGTAAATAATGAGGACCACATAAGGAAATGTGGCAGTGAAGTAAACCACCTGCAGACAGTCAAACAACAAATTTTCATGGTGTGAAATCTTTGAAGAAGTCATTCATTCTGTGCTCTTTTTGTCTTTGTTTGGAGCTTCATACAGAAAATATTCCAAAAGAAGGACCCGTCTTAACAAGTTGTATGTAGAGAAGAAGAATGTGGAAAAAGAAGACTACAATGGAGAACATTTAAATTAGAGCACTCATGTTTATTCAATCGAGTCAGCAGTTCTTATCAAAGGCTGAGCAACTACTATATTTTTTGTTTTACAGTATGTCACCGCTATGATTGCACTTGCGGTGTGGCTGCAAACTTCTCTTACCTTCCCAGATGATTTTACTCCATGGATAATAAAGAGGTAGGTGATCACCCAGGCCAGCAGGAGACACAAAGCCTGACCTGTGTGGATGCCTCCATTCTCTTCAATCGAAGAAGACGTGTTCAGTGTTTGTCTAAAAAAGAAGTATTGGGTCGAAGAAGCCTTTTGGCACTCTTCTACAAGTCCGGTCTGGTTGGAATTAACGGGACACTCTGACCAGGGCAGGACAGACTGTGAATGTAAACCAATGAAAGTCATCAGAAAGGAATGAATGAGTTCAGAAATTCATACAGAGTGTATTTATTATAGCTCACTTGAAATGAGTGAAAGAGGTACCAGAAGCTCCATGCATTGATAATGTTGTAGTAGAGGCAAAGATACACGGATGCTACAACACTCGCAAGACCTGAAATCAGAGATTTAAGATGAAAATTGTTTCTGTGCTTATTTTATAGATGTCTCCGGTTGACATCATGTAATTTCCCCGAAACGATTGCTAGAAGTGAGGATAACCCCTTGAAACAAACATCAACGGACATTACTACTTTGATTGGTTAGATGCGGAGGGCAAAGTTCATAAGTATGCACGTGTTCATGACAATAAAGATGATTCATTGCTAAAGGGTAATCAATGCTTCATCATACAGTGAGCAGAGCAGTTGTCTAAAAGTGTTGTCATCTATGTTCTTATTGTATCTCCACATGCACGTGTCTGACATGGCTCCTACCCAAAATGTATTCAGGCTGAAGTATATGTCGTATCAAAGTATTTCTACAAGTACTGCTGTTGTACAGTATCAGCATCAGCATCGCTACTGGTACTGTTATCAGTGCATTCCTAATCTAAATCAATTTCTCCCTTTTGCATCTGTCTCTAAAATGGAACTTCTAAAGTCCTGCAATTAGGAGTTTAACAATAATTTCAGGATAAATAATATCTCAAAACATGGAGGTTGAATCATCAGGTCAGGCATACGCAAATCTTACATGACTTCAATATACAGTATTTGATTAAATTGAAGTTTAGTAAGCATCTTAACAATTCACTACATAAGGGTGGCCTTTTTTTGTTATTTGTGTGATTCTACTTCCTAATGACGACAAGGAGGAAAACTGTGATGATGGTCATTGAACCCAAAAAGGTTACAAAACAGGAGAGTAGTGCTACACTCTACACTGGGTGCTTTGTACAATAGTTTTTGTAACAAAAAGTCAAAATGGTATGCACATGCAGTTATCCACCTTTTGCAAGAACACTACAAATCCAAATCAAGGGCATATATTGTTGTGTTTTACCGTCAGCCTACAGAACTCAAGAAGTTGGTTAATTAGTTATGTATCATCTCTAAATGTTGTTTTGAGGACTTACCCACTCCTCCCAAATACGGGTTAATGGCCGACCAGGCCCCGATGCTTCCCAAGCGCATCTTCTGACCAATGGCAAGCTCCATATAGAATAAAGGCACACCCTCAATAAACAGCATCACAAGATATGGAATCAAGAAACCACCTATTGGAGAAACCCACAATTAAATACATTATTTACTTGACCTATATACAGTACAATACTACATACGAAGAAATAAAATTTTGTGTCTTGAAGCTAGCCCAGCTTCTTTATCCCATTTTAATGTCACACTGTAACTTAAAAAGTTCCCAAGATCAGATTTTTGTAGATGAGCTACTCCCCCTCTTATAATGCACAATTTGTATATTGTCCAGAGTTTGTACCGCTGTATTGTCTCCCACAAGTAGCCCTTCAATAAAAATCTTTTTTATCTTATGAACTTTGACAATTAGCAGTTAACTTGGGAAAGCCGCTAATGAACTTATGACCACAGAGTGAGCAATACGATAAACACGGGAAAAATAAGTGACAAAGTGACACTGTTCTTTGCTGTTGGCTGACAAAAGTTCAGAAATGTGCAGGTTCAATTTGGCAAGTGGCACTCTCATAACATTTTCTCAACTTCCTTTTCTTTGTGTTTATCATTCGCAAAATAGATCACCCACACACAAACATATACTGTATAACATAAATATAGCAAGTTGTCAATGTAGCATTGAATGTATGATTAGTGTCTTTATTTTTACAAGCGGTATTCATTTCTCAATCTATTTTCTCTCGTTCATTCTGCACTTGTCATGTTTGTGTATCACTTAAACTGTTATGTCATGAGGTCTTATCGCCCGCTTCTACTGTGGAGTCCTTAAACAGGAGAGAAGCTGCAGGCTAAAGGGAGCTCAGTCATTAGTAATATCACTCCATGCTTGGGACTTATCAACTATATATAGTTTACGATGTTATTGAGAGTTACAGCCTGCTTCAACTTTGTATCAACTTGCACTCTGGTAAGGATTTGTTTGAAACTTTTACAACCCACCTGACATTACTGGAAGTGTGCCTTATTCATTTTTATGAAATGCAAACTGATGGTCATCACTCTTCCGTGTTTGTTGACACCTGAGGCCGTTTAGTTTTAAAGGAAAAATACTGAGGTTATCTGCAAAGTTGACCTTGAAGGCTTGGAATATTGATCTAATGTTATTTAGATGTTGTCTAATGTTATATTTTGTTCTTCGGTGGTGATCCAACAGCAATTGGGGAAAGGACAGTGTTTAGTTCATTTATCTTAATTCAAAATAGACATCACACACCTAACAATAAGCGAGTAGAACTAAATACTTCCAATGAGCAAATAAGACTAATATATTATTCATAACACAAAACAAGAAATGAATTATATTGGTATATAATTAGAAATGATCATGATGTTAATTGAAAAATAGGAAAAAGATTTTAACTGAAAAAAGTCTAGTCTAGTCCAGTAATATAATACAGTATAAGGATTTTCCCTAATTTTAAGTTATATGTTCACTTTATTATTATTATTATTATTATTATAAGTCGGCTGAGAAAAGTGTTCAGCATTGTATTTAACAAACAAAGCTTCAGGACGCTAAATGGCAAATAGTATTGTTTATTAATTGGTGTATTTTATCTATTCATTTATCTGACAGTTTGTCTATATTTTCACTACTCGTTTTCAAAAGAACGTCCTTATTAAATACTCGTTTTAAATTTTGGGACGAACATTTATTGAGTCAAATTACTGCGTGTTTTTTGTTGTTTTTGTTTTTAACTACTACTGACATTTCACTACTTATTTGCGGGAACACATTCCCTATTAAATTGTCAACTTCATATTATAATGACAGCTCGATGATTTTTGGAATAAGAAAACGTGCGACTATTATATCTACACGCAACAAAGCAGCGTCACAAAAAGGGATTGAAAATGACGTAGTCAGTCCTCACCTCCGCCGTGCATCTGGCACAGGTATGGGAATCGCCATACGTTCCCCAGTCCGACCGCATAAGACACACAGGCCAACACGAACTGCAAAGGACTGTCCCAGTTGGGTCGAGCATCTTTCTCCATGTCCGCGTCTTAAGTGAACGAACGTTTTTAGCGGCTCCTCAACAGGTTGTGTGAGGCGGCTGATCGCCTTCAGACTCTTAACAACGCTGATTGTAACTTGAATGGTGGGAGGAGGCGGGGCCTCCAAGTGGACACTTTATTATCCCAATATAATTGTTTTATTTTATATCAGTCTTGGGCCACTTAGAATGGGTCGACATTGAGTCAGCTCTTATCTGAAAATGAAGTAAATTCCACAATTAGAGGCTGACGGACATACATATATATCAGCAGACCACATTGATCCCACAGAAAATTAAAAACAATAAAACAAATAATGACACTAACTCACTATGATGTAACCATGGAGGAACCTGACCATTGAGGAGTCTGTGTTTGTAAAGTGGTATCGAAGTCAATCAAAATGTCATCATTTACAGATATTATATGCTTGGCATCCATTACTAAAGGTTGACCATTGATGATGACGCTGACAGGGAACTAAGAATTCCCAAAAGGTCAAGAGAGGATAAAGCTCTAATCACCACACATAACCTACATCTGCTTCAATGTGGACATTGGAATTGTGGCTGTACATTTTACGAGTCACAGCCATTAAATGTTTATATGTTGAGGTGAAGTGGTTATGTAAATCTAAGGATTATAAACCTGGGAATTTAACCTTTGCAAGGAATTCTACAAATAGGGTTATATAATGCCTTATGACTGCTGGTATAGGCTCCAGCACGCCTGTGACCCCCATGGAAACAAGCAGTACAGAAAATGGATGGATGGTTAGATAATGCAGCTCCACAAATGTTAATAATATTGTTTCTTGAGTAAAAATAATTCACTTATGGTAGAATAAATAAATACATATTGTATTCAGAGTAAAATTTGAGAGCCTAGAATCTTCAGCTACCTACTTTATTTATTTAATAAACATTTTTGTAAACATGCCAGAATCAGCCAGAAGCGTTATGATGGCCAATGTATCTAAAATGACTGTGGATGGTTTCTGAAGTTTCTCATCCCATCATGTAATGACTCCTTTAGCATTTATCGTGTGTACAAAAGTTCAATCATTCTTAAGGGTTTAGGGTTTTTCATCTCTGCAGGAGATCATGTGTTGACTGTGATTCTGAGCTGCAGCTGCATTTGTTTTGGATTTCACCCCCCACAGACGGGGCAGATCTCTGCCTGAGAAAGTGCACATCTTAGTTGCACACATGGTGATTATTTGTGATTTTGGCACGACCATGTTTGTGTGTCTACGAAGACAGCAAGAGAAAATCAGTAGGGACAACATTTTGTATGCAGAAACTAAAGAGCCACCTGGTTGGCTGATGACGTGCGTGTTTCATCGGCAGATAAACCATTTTACAGAGAAGGCACTACTGTGCTTTGTTTCCATAATATTTCACAGCTTACCTCTTTGAAACACTTCAAATACTCTCAATGAGAGGGACAGCTGGATCTTAGAACAAGCACAGCCCTCGATCTTGCAAATTGATTTTTGTCTTAATGTTAATTGTCAAACGACCCCCAAGGACTATAAATGACAGCACACTTGACACCCCACTTTATTTTAGCCTGTTTGCCACTACTAATAAAACAAAACAACAGTTTGTTGTATCAGGTTTCAGATAGGTCGTGTCTTTCTGCTTCTCTGGCTCACTGAAGCTCCAGCTCAACCATCAGAGGTAGAGGACCCTCATACTTGTTGGTCTCGATTGCTCTTAGCTTCTCCTGGTAGTCCTTAGGCAATCTGTTTTGCTCTGCTCCCATCACAATCACCTTCAATGGGAAAAGTCAAATTATACATGGTCTATATAATCATTGTGTTTGCTGCGATTGCCATTTGTAATGTTGCTTGTACAATTACTATAGACTACAGCTTGGATATGATTATATCCTCAAGACAAATTTATTTTGCAATACCCCGAGCAATTCTGCTGACTAACAGTATGTTGTCGCATTAACCGTTTGGAAACTTCAATAGCCAACTTTTTATACAGCTTCATTGTCACGGAAAGGCCTGGAACCTATTTGACCCCGACCAGTCATTCGCGGGGCATCTGTGCAGGGGGGCATCGAGTCGGAAACAGCGTCATGCTAACAATGAAAACCACTACAATACTTTTGGCCCTGAAAATTAAAGATAAAAAAAATACCCCAAAGGCAAACTATATCTGGCCTTGCTCCTCTGGGGGATATTTCAGGGTGCCCCCCACCCTCCCAGCTCCGCCAGTGCACACAGTGGTCGAATGCACACATTGTATCCATATACAGTAGAAGACAAAGCCTTACTGTCTTCATCTCCATTCATCCTCTCAGCCATGCGTACATTATTTGAAGCTCTCAATTATGCAAGAGAACAATCTGGGATTGTCACAAACAAACTGCGATCATGGAGCGCGCCAAAGGTGTGTGTGCAACTGGTGCGACTGGTTGTCAGGTGACGACGGATTGAACCCTTTTCTAGATTTCCGTTTTCTCTTCCAGCATGAATGTCAAAACATGAAAATCAATATCATTATTATTAGAAGTAGGAAAATATGTACAAAAGTTATGCTTACCAGTAGGTACTGTGGTGATGGTGGGGCATACACACAGCTATTCATTAAGTAGGTGCGGCAACAAAGCTCCCGGCTTTTTGTCCTTACCGATATTTCCACAGGGCTGTACGCACCCAACGTGACGTTCTCTTGACTGTGTGTGCACATTTGAACACACACAAACACATCATGTCAGTTTCAAGGGGAAAACGTTAGACGTTGCTCGCGAGATACTACGTCACCTGTCGAGAGATTTGAGGTCAGACTTGTTCATCCTCCATACCACCCCCCACACTTCATCTCCTGGACTGTGCTCTATGGTGGCCACACCTCCATGCCACCGCTCACAGGCAAGGCCTTTATAATTCCCAAATACCAATTTATAGTCCTGAAACAGAAATGTGTTTTCTATGTTATAAGAATAAAATGTGGGACAGCTATTTAATCATACCTTTAATCTGGCCACACAATGTAACATTGCGGACGGGTTCTTGAGCTGCAGTCGCTCCTTTAGCAGGTTGCTTCCATATGCAAAGTACAAGAAGGTGCAGCTATCCTCCATGCTGTATCCGGTTACCAGAAGAAGAGTCAAATAGTTACTAATTTCAGCACTCAGGGTAAACTAACGGTAACAGAGCTGGGTCCAAGCTCCGTGTGCAGGGCAGTATGGTGCAAAGGTGAAAGAGGGTCAGCTGGACTGGGATAGAAATGAACCATCCGACGGTCGTTTGCCCGTATGACTCCTGCGATTTTCAGACCCCTGTTTATTTCTCACGTGCGTCCCATTCTTGAGTACGGACTGCCTGCAGTATTCCCATTGACCAAGTACGAAACCGATATGCTGGAGCGTGTTCAACGTCGCGGTACGAAAACAGTCGCAAAACTTCACCAGCTTTCCTACGAAGATCGACTGGAACAGTTGAATCTCTTCTCTCTGGCCTACCGTCGTCACCGAGGAGATTTGATATATACCCGGCGCATTCTCCGAGGCGAACTTGGTGAAGACCTGAGGGAGTATTTCATCTTAAATAATGATACTTCGACACGTGGTCACAGTTTGAAGCTATACAAACCGAGGAGGTTACGCATCCATGGCGACGCTACTCTCTCTACCCGTGTAGTTAATAGCTGGAACCGCCTACCCGAATCATGTATCACAGCCCAGTCAGAGGAAAGTTTCAAGAGAAGTATTGACGCAGTGTTTACAGACTGAATGGTGAAACTGCCGACCGCGGTATCGGTACCGACTTTTTTCCGACATTTCAACCGCGGCTTGGTAGCATCCCTTCAACGTCCGGGAAGTGAAGGAGCTGACAAGGGACTCTTCCCTCTGCTTTCTACCTTTCAATGAATCAATGAATGAACTACTGACCTTCCAGGACACACAAACTATTCTCATGCTAATCCGCGGGCACTGCATCTGCACCCAGTTGATGTTCACAGAGTGCCTTGGGGTTAGTCATTGTTCAAGTTCATCCAAATTCAAATACAGTGGACCACTTCTAGTAGAAAGTTTATAATTCATGGCATGCTTTATTGCAAATTAAATGCAATCATCTCGGTGTGTTTTTACGGTATACAGTTATACGGTATACAATTTTAAATTTTCACACCAACCATGGTGTGCTGCAACATACCGCGAAATACAGCAGTGACCTCTACTGGAAGAGACGCGGGATATTTGAAGTTTTAGTTGTTCTACAATGTAGAACTATACTGAGTATAGGCTACAAAACAAACTGATGAATAACTACTTTTGAAATAATAAAGTTGGAATGTAGTTGTATTGAAATATAGTGTGTGTTTAATTGGATAATATACATGACTCATCTAAATTTAGGGGTTTGTAGGTTATTGTTGGAATCTGCTCACCTGCTCTAGGGAAAAAACATTTGAATAGTGACAAAACTTGGTATTGTTGTTGTTTTTATTACAACCAACATTTATACAAATGTGAAAAAGTATCCTCAGAGGAAAGTTTAAATTAAGTCCACCAGTCATGGTCATGGTGGAACCAAACGAGACGTTTGGGTTACTTATTAATTCTAAGAACGTAGACATAAAAACATTTGGCACACTATGCAGTGCTGTTTTCATTACTGTATTAATTTGAATAAAGACTTAAGGTCGCACATCTGGTGTCATTTCACTCATTTACATTGGTACAGTAATCTCAAAAGCATTAAAGACACAACTATGCACCCGTCCGTCCGTCCGTCCGTCCATCCAGCCAACCTCTGAACCATTTCATCCTCACAATCAGATGGAATTTGTCTGAAAGCTTTGCTGTCCAATTTCTCTTTTTGCGATTGATGGCAGACCCTCTTCTTTGATTATTCCACTTGTTTTCTGAGATGGCTTTTGTTCAATGAACTTTCCATAGAGGGTTGTGGTATACCCAATCTTCACCCTGTATAAATAAATAATTAATTCCTATCTGCTTTTATTGAGAAGGATTCCCTGTATTTATGATATTTCTCACCTCTTTGATAAAATATTTGGGTTTCCAAGGAGTTTTGGTGGCAGCTCTCTGTTTGTCCTCGCTCCGTTGCCTCTCTTCAAGGCGCTGTTTGTGTTCCGCGGCTTCATCCATCCTTCCTGCCCGCAGTGATGCTGTTACATGCTGCCAAAGGCGCCTAGACTCAGCACACAAAACATGCGTGGTTGCTATTTACACACCGGAAAAGCTTAGTACAGCTTCACTTATTGCGTCTCCTATTTTTTCTCAAACAAATAAATTCAAAACCAGTCATAGTGGAGGATGCTGCAGCCAACAAAATGTTCTGCATTTCTGCAGAATCTATGTCAGGTTTATTTGGTTTTTGTTGTCTGGTACATAAATGCCAATCAGGCTGCCCAGTGGGAGGCTGTGAGCAGAATCTGAACATTTGGAGACTAAGCACTCAGGGCAGTCATGGAGTTTGTTTCTGGCAAATTGGGAAGAAACATGCACATACACTAGTGGCCTGCCAGTGGTCACTTTGTACTGGCAGAACACCTACAAGTACTTTTTGTATAAAAGAGAAAAAAGTGGCTCTGCAGTCAGTCCAGGCCTCCCTGTCATTTTATGTTGCTCGCCCACAAATGTTTGACTTCTGTTCAAAACTAAAGATGGACAAAAGTCATGGTAACCATTTCACTACTTATGTTTTGGAACATATTCTACAAAAATTGAATAATCACCAAATCTTTGTATTCATTTTTTTTTCTCATGCATCCAATTGACTCACCGTGACTCATTTTGTTCCTGCTTCTCTATTGGTCTGATCCTCTTTTTGATGACGGGCAGCTTGGAGGTGTCAATCACTTTACTTTCTCCGTTACTGTAGGTAAACTCCAGCACGCCGTTCCACTCGCCTTGGACTTTGCACACTACGTTTCCTGTTTGATTGTGCTTGACCTCAGCTGTTACTCTGTAAAAGGGAGATTTGTTCCATTGAGAAAAACATTTGGAGTGTTCTATCACAATGTTGCTGTTTTTGTGATTGAGTCAAAATCATGGACAAATATTGCTTTGGGCTTGTCTTATAGACAAAGACAATAGGCTATTAAAAACTCATCCAAAATGTGTGTCACCTACCGGTGAACTTTCCCTCCATAGAACGGTTTGGTGTGGAATGTAACTGTGGCTGAGTACCCAGTTTTGGCGCAACTGATTGTAACCTTTCCCCCCAGCTCCACCCAAGGCACGGCCAGAATGGAGCGAGCGTAGGCACAAGGAAGTGTGAACACATATTCTTCATCATGCTCTAGCAGATGCAGTACACCTGGGAACAACAGGGGCGGAGACATGGGTGGATGAAATGCTCTGATAAGGATAACCGATTTTTCATTTAGATGTCCAACAAAGTGGACCGGAACTGGTTGCTAACAATGTCTTCGAGGAAAAAAAAAGAGAGCGCAAAGAATTTTAAAAGTGATGCAGTACACATCTTTATTGAATTGAACTGAATCAAAGTTCAATACCAAAAAAAACCCCAAACACAAACAGATTGATTTCCCTCGATGGACTAAAATATTTCACTTTTATCCTGTGGTGATTCTTTATCCCATTTTTTTTCGTGTGGTTGTTTGATTGATTTTATTTACAGTATTTATAATTGTAATAAAATATGCAATATATTTTGTAATAAAAGCGATTGTTTGCTTGGTTTTGTGTTCTTACATTTTATTATCTTGAGTATTTCTAATTTAATTAATTTAATTTGGATGCCTTTGTAGCACTAATTTGACGACCCCAGGAAGACCTTGGTTGGGAATCACTGTTCTAAAGCCACCATGAATAAATAAACATTCTTTATGCACAGCTTTCTAGCAAGGGCAATTGTGTACAGTGTCATGTTTCAATTTTAAAATGCAATCTATATGTCAAAGAAAAAAAGTAAAAAAAAATATTTAAGAGGGTCCATGTCAGTTTAGCTCGACCTCAATTACAGTATATTGCGAGTTTTCAAACGTCTGCCTCGTCCCTATAGTGCGCACTTCATACTTTGCCCCCCTTCCTCCCTGATGCTTATGTAACAGCCAGCTGTCTTATGTCCAGGTCAAATGTATTCACATCTGTTTCTTTCCCCAAGACACACATGCGCTCACACATGTACACACAAACACACAGACTCAACCAAAACTATGTCGAGCAGAAGTCATGTATGTATTGTTTAATATCTTCAGCTATATAATATTATTATTTGAAACACGTGAACTTACCTTTGTGTACATGTGCATTCTCTTGATTGCATATATAAATATAAATATAAATATAAATATAAATATAAATATAAATATAAATATAAATATAAATATAAATATAAATATAAATATAAATATAAATATAAATATAAATATAAATATAAATATAAATATAAATATAAATATAAAATATATATAGATACCGTAATTTTCGGACTATAAATCGCACCGGAGTATAAGTCGCACCAGCCATAAAATGCCCAGAAAAGTGAAAAAAACATATATATGTATATAAGTCGCTCCTGAGTATAAGTCGCCCCCCCACCCAAACTATGAAAAAAACCCGCGACTTGTAGTCCGAAAATTACGGTATATAGAATGTTAAATCCAAAGTGAAAACACTATAATGGTTATCTTACCTTCTCCAACCATTGAAACTCCAACAGACATTCCCAGGAATTTGCTTTTGGTCCATACATGAGTATTCACACACATCCCCTTCTCCTTGCACTCGTAGTAAAAGCCTGATACAGGCGGGTGGTGAGACACCTGCTCTGCCACAAAGCGAATCTGATAACTGTCGGGTTTAACCCCACTGCAACTTTCTGTCCCCCTCTGTGAAGAGTTTGAAGTCGTGACTGCTGATTTGGGAGCAGTGCAGCTGCTGGCTCTAAGGGATCGAACACAGTCCCGAGGCACACACCAAGTACAGTGGAAGGTTTCACCCAGGATGGGGTTGTAGGGCTTTTTGGCTACCGCGCCCTTCCGGCCCTCATGGAAGCCAGTAAGATAGTACTCAACAAAGCGGATGATGCGCTCCTCTGATGTCGATCCAGTTGTGATAGAGAGGAAGATGTCAGGGTGAGCCATGAAATTGGCATACATCTCCAGTAGAGAGCGCTTCTCTAGGATGAATGTAGGGAGGACAACCTGTGAGGGAAAGAGAAGATGGAAAGAATTAAGCTATTCTATTTGATTAATTCTCCATCTATTTTCTGCTGGGCCAAATTAAGTTTGCGAGAGAGCTGGAGCCTATCTCAGCTATTTTTGGGTGACATTGATATTTTTGGAATATGGGCGGAAGTTGTAATACCAGGAGAAAACACACTCTGGCACAGGGGGAACATGCAAACTCCACACTGGATTGTCAGTGCTGAAATGCAAATCTTGTATCGCAAATGCAAATTCTGCTTAGCACATTGATATATTTTTCTTGGATGCAAACACATTCAAATCTAAACAGGCAACTGACAAATGATGAGGTAGTTACGGGCTGAGCAATTTGGAGAGTTCAGTGCCACTGTTTCCCAAATTATCTTATTGACTATATTTAACTGACATGTGTGACAGTTGCCCAAACCTCTGGTATTTGCAAGGTAACGAGACCAAGCCCAGCAAACAGTGGAAATCGGCGAGAGATTGACCCTTCCCCCAAAATGTTTGAAAATTCCCTTTTTTTTCTGCCACAAAATGTCAAAAAAGCACTACTTTTGTCTAAATGAATCTCAGCCATGGACGATGGGAAACTGTGGCAATCCATGGCGCTTCGAGGTCAACTCGAGTATGCGCTAGTTGACTTTGAGTGCAATGTAAATGTGAAGCTCAACAATGTGGGACGATCGACTGCGTACCGATCGTTGTGTGCTTCGGGGTAGTTACCCCTCTCCTGTCCCTTGCTGCATTCGCCCATGCTTCCTAATTACATGTCATCGTTTCATAATCCATTACTGCAACTTCCCTAGATGTGATTAAATTAAATTCATTCTGCTTATTTGTGTGATGCAAGGTGGTAGCAATCATTCACAAGTGGCAGCAGGAACAACTGCATTGATTATACTTTACATCACACGTAGGCCACAGGGCATTCACACCAGTTAAAAACTCTGACTTTGAGAATCGAGCGTGACCGAACATTGCCCAGATTGCCCTGTACCAGTGGACCCTGAAACAGCTACCAATACGATCCAACTAAACACAATCCACTTTCTCTCTCGCATTCTATTTTGGGTTGCAGTGGGAGCTCGAGCCTAGCTGATGCAGCAGATGGGCCGATGACGACTGATTTTGGGAGTGGATGACTCTGTTGACACTTTCTGCCGCTTGAGAAGCACAGTCTAAATCCTTGTCTTTCTTGTATTCTATTCCATCAGCACATTCTTCTAGTGATCCAGAGCAGCGGGCCATTGATAATCACATTAGCTCATCGATCTGAAAGAGTCACCACAATCACCTGAGCAGAAGCCACGTGATTGCAGCATACAACCAAAAGCCTAAATGTTGATAACAATAACTATAACAATGGAAACTTGATTGACTTTATCAGCCATGTCCCCTAAAATAACTCAGCTGCATATACGTCATGTTTATACAGAGGCTCTTACATAGGGAAGATAAAGTCATCTAAAGAAGCCAAGGATGAGAAACTCACCTTAGTGAGGTCCATTCCAAGTTTGAGCTGGGACAGCAGATGGAGGATTATACTTCGCTGCTCATCGAGAACTCCCAGGTCCTCCTCATCGTTGTCTTCTGTGTCTGTGGTCTCGGCACTGGGATCCAGGCTCTCTGGGCTGTTGGGCTTTCCCTGCAAAAGCACATATTTTGCCAATGCTTTTATTCAAATTAAAAAGCTAGTTTGTTGTTCTGAAACATTGACTTGGAAGTTGCAACCCATGTTTGTAACTCCTTCTAAAAATGCAAAACTACTGCAAATGCACACTTCACAATGATTTTTGAGCATTCTGACCTTTCTTAACACGAGCACAAGTGCGGTGAAATAACCATTCATCAGTGTATAGAGTACCATGCCAAGTTTGCTCTGTAAATTACTGCAATCTGTAAACACACCATTCGTACACAGAACCACTCACTTGGCTCGGCTTGAAGTCAGCCACTGCAGGCAAAGGAGTCCTGTTGGATTTCATGTCCAGCAAAGTTAAAAAAAAAAAAGTACAGGAATAGGTAACGAGAGACAGAATGTCTGCCTCTTTGTGTGTTTTTGAGCAGCAGATTAACACTGATGCTTATGATGGTTTCTGTCTCGCCATCCAGCTTTACACATAAGCCCCGCCCCTTACACACTCACCATGTACAACACAACTCGTCCTACTTTAATAGCTCCCCCTCACTCCATCAGTCTTTCATTGCCCCTAGGCATTCTGCCTACTCTGGACTGGTTTCACTTATTTATTATTTTAACGCTATTAACGGCAATAACATTTGTTTTTGCTCTCTTTTGAAGTCTTGAGAAACAACACAGGAGATACATTCATTAAAACATATCCTGATAATTATAAATACGAACAATGGATTCCTCGTTGCAAGTTTTACTTCTCGTTTCATCTGTAGCAATGTTAGTGGAAATAAATAAAAAACAACAGTAGTTCCACTTGTCCCTTATAACGACATACAAGAAGCAAATGTCAAAAACATTATGCAAGACACAATTTAACACACAGCTTCCTTAGTTAGGTAACATGTCTATGAATATAGACATAATACACTATTTTAAAATGATACTAAGTGTAGTGTGATGTCTGAGTTTTCGCTTGCCTCACAGCTAAGACCTTGCTGATGTGGCTTTTATTTTTTAAAATTGATTATTGTAAGTGATTTGTTACTTTATCTACTCAGCCGACATCACAACAACAGAAACGATCATCTTCAGTTAACGCTACCACATTTTAGCCACAACCAGCAAATAGCAGAACCAAAAAAAGAGATGCACATATGACCTGAGGAACAACTTCTTCTGGGAAAGTAGATAACCTGGGAGTATCTTCAGTCAAATTAATAACCAACGATAAATATGCTTTCAGACAAGCAAGTACTGTAGTGTGAATAAAGTGTGCAGATGTAGCTAGGTGTAGAAAATACAACAGGAACTGAAATCAATTACAACTGGGGTGAAATTTTCAGATTTGGAATTTCCGGCCATTTTTCACCCAGATGTAGTAGTCGCAGACCCCTTGATACTCTGCCACATGTTTCTGTTTATATTAACTACATATTTAAAGATAAATCTTCCGCCAGTACACATTTTCATTTGTCTGCTCCAATCTGTTTATACTGCATTTAAAAAATGAAAAATCTAAAAAAATAAAACTACATGCATATTCAAATACTCAAAGAACACATTTATAAAGCAACTTTCAAGGGATCTAAGAATTGAATTTTCAAATCGAACTCAGCCTTTAACATAAAACTCTCAGTAATGGTTAGGGAAACACAGAGCGCCCCCTGTTGATAGATACAAATTTAGAAGGATCAGAAAGGTTGAAAGCACGTGGAGAGACTCTGACAGCAGTCAAGTACACCTTGATTTGCTTCTAAAAACAAATCAAGGCCAAATCCTCTCCTCTGCAGAGCTGCTGCAACTGAAATTATTTGTCAGTCCCATTTATCTCACAGTGTTTGCTCTTTACTCTTCCACATGAGGAACATCCAGTTAATGTGTTATGAGGGCTTGGAGAGTGTGAAATTGTTTGTCCATCATTTCGTGCTGCAGGACTGACAAAGAGGTGCACTCAGCCAGCGAATGTTTCAAGCAAGATTTATATATACAGTGGCTTTTATTTTCATTGGTCGGAGAGTTGTAGTAACAATATTTGCGGCCACTACAGCTTCTTTTTGTATATATAAATAAGAACTTTGAATGAAAATGTGTCATAAATGACAATCTTTAGGCTTGTTTTGTATTTCGAATACAGTGCACACAAAGACTCACACACATTCTCAAATATTGTCATCTCCCTAACTATTTGTTGCAGCTCTGATATGGTGTAATTGAACAGAATGTGCGATACCTCAACGTGGTGCTGGGACTGGTTAGTGAGCGTGACCGCTTTTGATGCATCATTTGTCATCTGCTTCTGAGGAGATCTGATCCATCCAGTCGAACTATCTGCAGAGTGATACCAAATTAGAAAACGAAGAGGACTTCCTTAGTCATTGAAAGTAAAGTATAAATAGGCAATTTTGTATTTGTGGGAAGGTAGAAGCAGCACTTCTTTTTGGGAAATAAATTGTATTCTATTGGAAAATCTGTTTATTTTTCTTTTAAATGGTGATATGAAAATGGAGATTGCGGTCTCCAATGACTAAACAGGGTCGGTCGCACAAGGCTTACGATCCTGTAGCAATACGGTAAAAATTTACACCTGATTAACACCACAACAACAAAAGTCATTCATATAAATAACAGTGGTCATCAAATTTGTAAAAATGTTTAAATCGGAGATGCAGGAAAACAACAATCTGACCAGAATCATCTCTCTGCTCACCTGTGTGACTCTGGATGTGGTTGTGGTCCATCTCTTGACTCCTACTGTAGCTACCATGTTTGGGACTTTGGCTGCCACTAACATGGTGAAATGGACTTTGACCAGTTGATTTGAGGCTAGCGGGTTCCATCTGGTGCACGTTAGGGCTGCAGCGCTGACTCCAGGACTTGGCTCGCTCTGCAGGGGCTGCCTCGCTTAAACTCATCGAATGGTGGTTTTGGTTCTGGTTGTGGGCCCGCACGTTGTGGTGGAGCAAAGTGAAACACTCACCTAAGCAGCTCAATGTGGCTGCAGAAGTAGCTTTTAAAAGGAGTAAGTCCTAAAAAAAGATGACAAAGCCATGAGAGGCATGGTGAACATTTTCTTATTTTCCAGGAAAAAAAAAAACTATTTTGGGACATCTCGCTGATAATCTTCCTTCTTTGTTGTCAATATAATGGGAGTTGTCAGTGAAGTTAAAGTTAAAAAAGTTAAAGTTAAAAGATGTTCATTACCTCATTGAGACAGGAGAGCGGTCCAGCTCTTGGGGGTAGAGTTTCATTGGAGTTGACCAGGATCTTCTGTTCCTCTTGTGCCGCAGTAATCCCCTACACACAAACAGACCGGATAAGACAATATTGCTGGTGGCAAACCTGCTATTCGGTGTCGAGTCTTACCATCAATATTTCAAAAAATAGTGATTAATTCACCACCTGCAAAAGGTTCAGTATTGTAGAATGATATCAACTCCAACATAGTTCCTTGGAACCTCAAAAGTGTGTGTGGCAAAGCACTACGACACATGAACTGCGACAACTAATTTCAATATAGGTCCAAAATGCCACAAGATGACGCTGAAGGACTACTATTTAAATTAGACTGGGTTTTGGCCTGGGTACAAAACCAGCCATAGATGAATTGTTAATTTAAGTTCTGTCCATGACAGAACTTTTTGCAACCCTAAACAGAGTAAGCGGTTTAGAAAATGAATAGATGTCTGTTCTTGCTGGGCACATTTGACCTTTTAACTGTCAAACAAACCAATGATAATCAAAACAGAGATATTCTTTCATTCGTGCTTGGTGGAGGTAGAAAAATGTCCAATATTTCAATGATGTACCCAGGCAGAGCAATGGAATTGACAGAGAAGAAGACTCATATGAGGAGAAATAATGAGTGTTTCCTGTGACCCTTGAATGTAATTAGGACTGGCAATGGCTTCCGAGTACCTCAACTGGGACATGATCTTATTTAATGAATAGAGATTAACTGTGATGATGAATAATAATCACATCCTGCAGTAATCCATGAAACAGTGCGCTATTGATTACACTAGTATTTTTTTTATTCTCAAAGAAATATTATAAATTACTCTAAATGGCATCAATAACAACGGTGGTACAGTTTTCGCTGCAATCTGAAATATTTTCATTTCCAAGTCAGGTTTTAAAAAGGCATTGCGAAAGTGCTAAGATCTTGACCAGTGCTTTCGTGTAAACACAAATACTGCTGCTCATCAACTCAGAATCCAGTTCAATGCTTGATTATTTATTTATAGGGCATAAAATGGTCATTGGTCTTTTTAGAGGTCACTTTCAGCTCACAGAAACACTCCACTATGGTTTTATTTTTATACTCACCTTTCAGTAGCAAAGCTTCATTATTTATTTAGGTCAACATCATTGGGATTGTTGTTTCTATGATTTTGATTTTGACTTTACCACAAGCCAACTTGAGGTATGTTAATAACAGCCCTAGTCCACATTAAGATCTCACATAACATTGCAATCAGGCCAAATTTGATCTTCAAAATGTGAACAGTGATCAGCACACAACTCGATTATGCGTCCTACATACAAAAAGTCTAACAGCAGAATATAATTTAACCAAAGCTTTATGCAGATCGAGTTCCTCTCTTGCATGGAACAGAGACAAGAACGACAGTTAAACACAAAAATGTAGGTTGGCTAAAACCGAGGCAAAGTTGAAGTGAGTCTTTTTATACACTGCCACACACTCTCAGACAGCCTCCCTCAACACGTGTCATTCTCAAGGGAGGGTGAGTCATCACTCCTCTGACAGCGAGCGAAAGATGTTAAGACACGTTCACAGTGAAAGTCCTGATGTACCCAAATATAGACTTGGATTCATCACACCTAAATACAAAATACCGAGTTCACTTTATCACTGCAAAACAAAGACAAAAGCCAAGTAAGATAAACTGTGGCAAGATTTCTAATTAAAACGCAAGTGTGTCGATTTTATTTAAAGATTTGGAAAGAATCTTGCATTCTCCTCTCAACACCTTTTGAATTTTCTCTGCGGCTTTCACACATCATTTTCTCCTTCACCTCCTTCACTCATTCCTTACATTCTCAGTTTCTCGTCTCTCACCCCTATAATCAAGACTTTATATAAAACTCAACAACGCCTCTTCACTTTTTCCCAAATCTTTTATTCTCCTTCCCTGACTTCTGTTCACATGGTTCCAAGTCCTCTTTTTCTATTCATAATTTAACTGATGCAAAACAATATCTCTGAATTCAAATAAATAATCAACATTTATCTTTTATCTGTGCTACCTTGTGACATCTTTAAAAATCAGGAGGTAAAGGAAGTTGCAGGAGACGTAGGGTGAGAGGCAGTTGCTAACCTAATTCCTTTCTGGCTTTGCACCCACTGCACCTTCAGGCTACACCGCTGCCATCACAAGTCCAAAACGCACGCAAGAGCAAGACAATTGTGTGGCATTTATCCGCCCATTAGGAAAGAGACATGAGTAGAACAAATATGTTCATTATAGAATTTCTTTTAGCATCATTCCAAGGTCCGAAAAGGTGAATGCTTTCAGATAGATAATGGATCCAGGTCGCCACCGCTCCACTCTGATGATTCGATAATAATAATAGTCACATGGTTGCCAAGTTAAACACGGTACACATAGTCCTCACACAGCACATTAGCAAATGAACCACACTAAGATATGCTTAAATATATCAAGCGCTGGGTGCAGCTGCGAGTGGAGAAGACTGAGCAGATGGGAGGCTTTCAGCAGTGAGATAAAACCCAAAGGGGATAGATATGAAGTCATTTGGTGAAGGTGGAAAACAAAGCAACAGCATCAAAGTGCTTGGATTATTTTGGTTGTCCATTTAGAGACAGCGGGACATATTATACATCACACTCCCGAGCCTGCGTTACTTTTAAGACACCTGGGAAATTGTGTCAGGGGGGATAAACCATTAGCGAGATGCGACATCTGCTTCACATGCTTGAGTGGAGGAGATGTAGATGAGGCTGAATAAAACAAACTACAAATGCAGCACCTGGATAGAAATCTAATCTGGCTCCAGTGTGTCTGGAAATCTAAAATCTCTGGCCAAGCACATCTTTGGAGTATAGCCAATCCAATAAGGAAGCAGGAAAGAGAAGGGAATTGAACACGGCTGTCTTGTGATCAATGCAGAATTTAATCGGTGGTTTAAAATGACTACGTGTGTGCGTGCGCGTGTACCTTAGCTCCATTGTCAGAGTGGCGTCGAGAACAGAGCTGTAACTGTGTCATCCATAACTCCTGCTCCTCTGCATTTGATGCTAAAAACAAACAAATAAGATTGCTCAAACTGCTTTCTAGGATGCATCACAGACTGCAAGAAAGTTATTGGATTTTTGAAATCGTTAAAAAAAAATGTTTTCCAACAACCTTTAAGATTGCATGGGAACCTAAACAACGACCATCTGACATTTGAAATACATCAAGATCCCTGAAGAGATTTGAAAAAGGTTATCCACAGTTAATATGGTATATTCAATAGTGAGCACAGAATTTACACTCAACAAACAACCCCAAAAATTGCCTCGTTTTGTACAGGTATGTGTTCATATATTCATATATTTATTTATAGAATCTCTAAGTATTACATGTCACACTTACCTCTAAGTTTATAGGATTCACCAGTTGGGGACTGAATAGCAAACATGTAAGGAAAGTCACTGCAGGAGACAACCAGTGCTCCAAGTAGAGACAGGGAACCTCTTGGGGGTCGCTGGCTTTTGTTGTGTTCATGTCTATAGTAGTCAAGACGGCTAATCTTGGGGTCAAGAACAAAATACCTACAAGAGAAGTCACAAGAACAACAGAGAAAAATCAGAATACCTTTATGTTTTTTGAGGACCAAATGTATGTATTTTGTTGTATCCAACATTTTATTAACATCCCATTTTAGACCATGTCATTGAAGTATCAACACTATGATTGTGTAAACAACCTAACACACTCAAAACACAGGGAAAACCAGCTGCAGAGAACGTGAATATGCTAGTGTGATAATGCTCAGTCAGCATTCTCGAATGGGCCGGAAAGAATACATTTAATTCATTTCACTCTTGACCTCATGAGCAACTTCAGAAAGAAAGATTTGACCCAATAGTCTTTCCCACAGTCACGACGCAGTCTCTCTAGGAATGCAAATGAGAGCTACTGATGTTGGGTTTAAAAATGCAAAAGCATGTGACCAAAAAAGAATTTTATATATATATATATATATATATATTTTTTTTTAATTTTTTATATATATATATATATATATATATGTATATATATATATATATGTGTGTGTGTGTTTGGAATTAAGTATACATCACATTGTCAAAGTGTGATCATGGAGCTCATTACACATTTGGATGGTTCTATCGATCCAGCTGCACAGTTTACAATAGAGAGGAAGAGAGTTGTAGTTGTAGAGGGAGAGAAGATGCAGGAGAGCAGCAAGTGCAGGGCTTTCCTGGATGACTCATTCAGTGTTTCTGGGACAGCCACCCACATGATTTTCAAAAACATGTAAAATGGAATGAATGGAAACATGCATGAACAATTGAATGGCTACAAATATGATATATAGCAATGCAGTCAGTAGGTGGGAGTTGATGAACAAAGTTGGCTGTGATGAAATTTCGAGGACACATTGCAGTACACGTTTCAGTCATCCACAATGATATGAGCGCTGCACCGACGGAAATCTTGAGTTTCATATTTATAGAATGAATTGGAACGTGATCCGTAGTGTAGTGGTTTCGGTCTGGAAAAAAGTGGTATCAAACATCCCTAATGTTAAGTTAATTCAAGACTGGTCGCTACAGGAGGTACCTTGTTTTTTGTTCAGAATTCAATGGCTCAAACTCATCTGCAATCCTGAACAGGACACGCGTTAGAAAAATAAGGAATTATACTGTACTATGATGGATAAAATTGCACTATGGCTCAAATTTTATCACATAGTATTTATCCATCTATCTTTTTATAATGCTTGTCTTTGTCTTTTGGCAATGGTTACTTCATCACTGGTTAATCCTGCAACACTATATAAAATGCAATTACGTTTACATATGATAAATAGCTAGTATCTTCAAAAAAAAAGTAGGCATACAACTTATATTAAAATCAATATCTAATAGGCTACAATAAAAGTTTGTTTTTTAAGACACTGCATTTCACTTACCTATTTTGCCAGCCCTGCAGTAGATTAGTATATTTCTTCAGGACCCCCTCAAGATGCTGTTTGTTGCGGGTTGTTTTATGCGGCGATGACCCTGCACCACCATGCCCGAACTCGGAAGCAGGTGGTCCTACTCGCTGTTCTTGCCTCTTGTTGGGATATTTGGGAGGGCTCTCTTGGTGCACGGACCGGCTCATGCTGCCGTTTCTGCTGCTGCTCAATTCGGTCTGTTCACGGCTGGCTACTATATTTAAGAGTTTGTAAAGAGACAGGAAGAATCAAGCGATTGATCCATCGATTAACTGCAGTTTTTAGTCATTGATGCAGTGATGATGAGATAACGACATTCATTCTGCAAGTAATAGCTTTACTGCATCCTGACAGTGTTGACACTGAAGAGATACTGACTTATTTATTGCGGAGCTGTCCTCCTCCTCCTCCCTCCATCTGTGGTGACGTTATCGAGTTTTTTCATTTTGGAAATCCCGGGTTGGTCACTCCCCCAGCCCGGAATACTCCCCCCTACAGTCACTGGATATGAATTATTCATCGCAGGCTGGGCTTTTACTTGGTGTGGGTTGCATCGGGGGAGGGTTCCCTAAATGCTGCACTCTGAACTTTTGAGTGTGTTTTACACAGCAAGTTTGTCCCATTGTTAATTTCTGCCTGCAGGTCTGCTATTATAATGTAATGTTGTGGAGCCCATGTTTGACGTCATCAGTCGGTGACGCTGACGTCTGCAGTGCAATAACCGCAGCACGTACAGTAAAAATAATACAGTACATTAGTGGAAGCCTTACTTACCCACTGTATTTATTTTTGATTCTCTGCTTACGACCAATTTCAAACTTTGCACAACATGCAACCGCAATGATGTTGCTAAATCCCGCATATTGCATACTTGTGTGTCTTCCCTTCAAGTCACGTTACACTCCCCATTGAGCGACATTTTTTTTTTGTTTCAGCCAAATTAAACGAGTTATCTGTGTTTGATGATGATGAATTCTAATGCATTAACTATAAAAGCTCCATACAATCGGGACGGTCACGTGATCATTGCCTTGCTGATTTACTCCAACCAAGTGCCGCTGCTGGATAACTGTCGTCTCGTCCTGCCGCTAGTCAATTCGACGCTCATTTCATTTTTCTAAAATAAACACGTTAACGTTAAAAAAAAATAACCTCAACAACCTCGAAAGGTTGGCTAACTACCGCACGCTGCACCCATGGCGTCTCCGCTCAAAGTTTGCATTGTCGGATCCGGAAACTGGTGAGTTCTAAAATCGATTATAGCAATGATGATGATAAAACAGTTTCAACGCGTTAGAATCAATGTGATTATTGTGTTACGTTGCTTAAAATCTATACGTGGGCTTCTCATATAATATGGAAGATGTGGCAGTAGTAAGTGGGCAGTCTACGGTATTGTAACACTGACAGGCAGGAAGGGGATTGTATTACATATGAAAGCATTTGTAAACAATTCCACTTTGCCAAATTATTGAATAGAATTGTGGACTAAAACAGCGGCAAACACGTCCTCTGCTTTGTTTTTTTAGGGGCTCAGCCATTGCTAGGATCATTGGAAATAATGCCAGGTCACTGCAGCGTTTTGCAACCACAGTGAAGATGTGGGTGTTTGAAGAAAATATTAATGGCCGAAAACTCACTGATATTATAAACACTGAGCATGAGAATGTCAAGTACCTGCCTGGATACAAACTGCCGGATAATGTGGTAAGAAAATGGCTTTCATTTGAAAATCTCTCCTCGGAATGCAATCCCAATTTATGCTTAAGCTAAAGTGTGGTTCCTTGCTTGAGCTCCCTGCATTTGCACTGATCACGCATCTCATTTTTCACCTCCTAACCATCAAATCACTGCGTTTCTTTTCATGTTTATCCTTTCTATGTTGGCAGGTGGCTGTTCCTCAGCTCCGTGATGCTGCGGAGGGAGCAGACCTTCTGGTGTTTGTGGTGCCCCACCAGTTCATCAGAAAACTGTGTGATGAGTTGATGGGCTGCGTTCCAACCAAAGCTCGGGGAATCACACTAATAAAGGTAAGAGAGCTCAGCACACCCGCTGACGGTGTGCTTTTGATTCAAACATCAGCTCCTCAATAACAGCCCGGAGTGTTGCAAAATGTGTGAGCTTGGCACATTCCATGGAGTGAGTGTTAATTTCATACACTGCTGGACAAATGCTGATGCTCTCACACAAGATGCGAACAGGCTAATTTGCTAAATTGTAGGGCTAGGTTAGAAGTATGCAAGGAGTCAGTGCCAATCTGTTTAGAAGTGAGAGAAGAAAAATATCAAGGAAATACTCTAGATTGTTCACTGAAAGATTTATGGCGTTTAAAATCAGTGGGTTCTTTTTATTATTATTGCAAGCGATCAGTGGTGTGGCTGGTTGAACAAAACAAAGCAACAATAAGAACTCCGAGACAATTCAGAATTGATGATGAAATCTGACACTGCACAATCGCTACTCTTACCATTATATCTAATTAAGTTTATGAAATGGCATTCATCAGATTTTGTTGTGTTCAATGCACATATAAATCTTTGGCTTTAACTACACATACAAAAGCCCCTAATTTCTCTCTGACGTGACAGGCTGTCTACATTTGGATCAGGGACGTGTTTGAGCTATTACCGGTATCTACATTTTCATGCTGCATTGATGACTGAGACTGAGATGAAAGCCAAGACAACACTTAGGCAAACAAGGTTTGCGTGTGTGTGCATTCGTGCAAGAGAGAGAGAATTTTACACGCTATCCTGGTTAAAAAAAGTTTATTAAGAAATTATGGACAGAATAATTAATTGGAGAGCCAGATTAGTAATAGTTTCACTTGTAGTTGCTGGAGCACTACAAACTTGATAGTGCACTGAATTCCTTTATTATTATTATTTTTAAATCCCTTTCAACAAACAGATTGCATAACGTAGCCCAGTAACATTTGAAATAACGCTTTATGAGCAATGAGACATGACATGCTTTTTTTTTTTCAGGGCATAGATGAAGGTCCTGAGGGCCTCAAGCTGATATCTGACATCATTAGAGAGAAGATGGGCATTGATGTCAGTGTTCTCATGGGTGCAAACATTGCCAATGAAGTAGCAGCTGAGAAGTTCTGCGAAACTACTATCGGTGAACAAAACAATGGGATTACAGAACATAGGCTAGGTGAATACTTTTCTAGCCAGTTGACACCATTGTATGTTTGTGTTTACCCGGATATGCAGGCAGTAAAATTCTGGAGAATGGGCAACTTTTCAAAGAGCTCCTGCAGACTCCCAACTTCCGGATCACAGTAGTGGATGATGCAGATACTGTGGAGTTGTGCGGAGCTTTGAAGGTACTCTACATAAGTTCTCCGTCATTCAATTATGTTTAAAAGTAATGACTTGGATCAAGCTGCACCGTGACTGCACCATCTCATTTCTAAGGGGTCTGTAGGAAGACTTTTTTTGCAGTGTTCACATCTGCTGACTAATGGCTCTGAGTTTGTTTGGAGGATGAGAAATGTGACAGCAGCCTTAGTGTTTCCCATTCTCTGTCCATCCATTATCTATAGCTGGACCATATCCACTGGCACCAAACACCGCATTGCATCAACCCTCCATTAAAAAAATAAATAAATAATAATTATTTGAAGCTTGTCAAGTTGCTAGAAGATAAGCAATCTTACAAAGGATCACATAGACTTTTCACCAGCAACCAACCCATACATAACCTGGTATAAGTGCTGCTCAAAACATAAAGGTAACACTTGACTGTAAACTAATCAGATAGTTCTTTTGTCTTCTGGGTCAGAACATTGTGGCGGTGGGTGCAGGTTTCTGCGATGGACTGCGTTGCGGCGACAACACCAAGGCGGCTGTGATTCGTCTAGGCCTGATGGAAATGATAGCTTTCGCCAAACTCTTCTCTAAGGATGACACGGTTTCCACAGCAACCTTCTTGGAGAGTTGCGGTGTCGCCGACCTTATCACAACCTGCTATGGCGGCCGCAACCGACGGGTGGCAGAGGCTTTTGCCACGACAGGGAAGGTACAGGAAGACATAAAACTGGTGAATGTTTGACATGGAAATAATGAATGACTTTCAACTATGTCTCCCTTGCCGACCACACTTTCTAAGACCATTGAGGAACTGGAGAAGGAGATGCTGAATGGTCAGAAGCTCCAAGGTCCTGCCACTTCAGCTGAGGTTTACCACATACTCAAGCAGAAGGGACTGGTGGACAAGTTAGTTTGCATCTTTTTTCCTGTATTGAACTGTCTTTTGCAAATTTGATCATTTAATTACTTTTGTCCTCTTTCCCAAGGTTTCCTCTTTTTTCAGCGGTCTATCGCATTTGTTTTGAGGGCAAACCAGTCCAGGAGATGATCTCTTGTCTGCAGAGCCACCCAGAGCACATGTGACAACTGGCATGATGAAGCCATGGTCCTTTGTTGTGCTAAAATGAAAGTAGCAAAAGTATGTTCAAAATTTGCACTCTGTTGATGGTTATTGTAATTTGATCAAATAGTGTATATTCCACTTCATTGGCTGAGCGATCTTACACTAAAACAATCTTTTTTTTTTTTTAATGCAAAGAAGTGGACACACAAAGGACTAACCAATCACATGAGTACATATGAAGCTTGACTAACAGATGACAAAACTACAGATTTGGGTTGCCTTTTGTTTTTGTAAGCATTTTATTACAGGATCATTTTGTGCATCCTTACAAGGGGTATTAGGACTAAAACAATAAAAACATGTTTGTCAGTATGCTGCAGTAAGGTTTATTAGTTTTTATTTTTGTAGCATCATTCAAATCCACTTTTTGTTTAGAGATGAGAGTTTGTTTAAGCACAAATTGTCAGTTATCACTTCCAGTTCAATTCTCAAATACTCAGGTCTGGATGAAAGCTATAAAACCTCAGTCTTTGGTTCACTGACTAAAAATGAAGCATTTAAAAGCTTGTTTTGTAAAAAGGAATTGTCATCATAAATCCTTCACAATCTGTACACGTCCAAATGTATCTTTGAATCATTTTGTTACAGAATTTTCAGGCAGGTTGTGTACCAGCACCGCTAATTCACAAACTCTTCTGTTTAAGGCCATTAATGCACCAGCTCTTAATCCACTGCCATGCAGATGGTGCATAGTAATTTTCTGGATGTATTTTGTTAGTGTGCCGATCGAAATAACTTCAAAGAAGCCATTTTGATATCAAAGGAGATATTATGTATTATCTGTCTCATTAGGATGTGCATTTATTTGCCTTTACTGCTTCTTGGGAAATCAGTGTTTCAATGTTGCCTGGTGTAAAATCCATCTTAACAACAAAAAATACAGTACCACTTGTTATTGATTCAACTTTTGCCTTTATTACAGAAATGTTCTCGAGCTTTTATTTTTCAATAGTTTCTCTGGCCATGTTTATGTGCAGAATAAAATATACAAATGTATCACGTGTATATTTTTGTCTTTTTTGAAACTAATTCATTTGATTAGGAAAAATGTATCCATTCTACTTGCGGTGTTCACAACAGATTACTTCTTTTAACATGCTACATCATTCAAACGCCTGCTACATTATGTAGTCAATGCAAAAAGATTTAGGTCAATGTAAGAATGTGATGTTAATTGTTGACAATTGGTAAGCACTGTCGCACTTTGATGGTAGTAATTTGTCCAAATCTTTTTAAAATTCTTTCTTTTTTCATCACGTATTTGCACGAGAATTTGTCTTGAAACTTTTTTTTTCCATCCAAACATGCTTTTAATCACAGTGGGGTTGAAAAAAGCTGAGAACCATTGACGCAGTGAACTCCATGGGCGAAGGCTCCTCCAGTCCAGCTGAGGGCACTAAAGAGCAAGTATATGACCAAGGAAGAAGAAGACCGAAGACGCCACCCAGTCCATGAGCCCCAGGCAAGGTAAACAGTTATCAGCTGGAATAACGGCAGTACAGTACTTACCTCTTCAAGTCTTTCACTTTAATGCCAGTTTACTCATTAACTGTGTCTTTTGCAATAATAAGGATTTAATGTTCTCACGGCTAGCCATGTTATTGAAGCTCATAGCTCCCATGATTTACTTGCATTTAATTCGATGGCTGCAAGCAGGAATGACAATGGCTCTTATGACGTAATTGTTATTGTTTTGACGTAGTTGTTTTGACTGGACTGATCATGTATTATATGCATTTATTGTGGTGTGTTTGGAACTAAGAACACGTGTAAGGTGGTAAAATGGTATGTCGTCTTTAGTGAAAGACAGCAACTTTGATAGCAACTGAATTTATCTTCTGCAAATAAGTCTCTTTATACTTTTTGTGAGACCGTGTTAATAGTTTTATCATCCATTGGCATAATTAAGCAGACTAGTAAAACAATTGTTCATGCCTTTCTCAACTGCATGAATGGTGTTCCACAGACAAGAGATTGTTGTCACATGCAGTACACAGCCACTAAGTGCTGGAAATTCCTGCACTTCCTTCAATGTTATTGTGAGCCACTTGGCATTTTTGTAATGCCTTTTTTCCTTCTCATCTTTTAATAAATTGTGGAGGAATGTCCTGTGGTTGCTCATGGTACTGTTGGGCCATATTTTCACCACTTGATGATAACTGTATTTATCCCTTTGACATATTCCACTGTCTATTTAATGTCTTGAGGGGAAGAATTGCTCATGTTATTTTTAATGTACGGTAACATAAATGTTGATTTTGAACAGGGTTGTGCAGACTGTTCACTGTACTGTGGCTTTTGATGGCTTGACTACTGATGGAGCGATTGCTGGGATCATGAACTAAAGTTCATCTGACCACAGCACAGCCTTAACTATGTCTGTCCACTGCCTCCTGCGCTGCACCATCAGGTAACTCTGAGTGACTCAGCTCCAGAACAACAAGATTTAAAACGAAGGTTTGGTAATAGTGATTAACTTACAGTTACAGTTGGGATGACTGTTTTTCGAAGGAAAAATATACAGCATTTGTAGCGTGTGTTCAGTATTTCTATGCTACTTGTTGAAAATGTTTCTCTTCTGTAGGCTGGAAAGAAAACATGTAGCCACACATTTGTTCCTGCAGCGAGCTCTGTCTGGAGCGGACGCCGTCAATGCTCTCAGACCATTTTACTTTGCCGTCCATCCTGACTTCTTTGGCCAGTATCCCATGGAGCGGGTGAGTCAGTCATTTTCACGTTCACAATTTTACATTTCCTTGACTGTGTAACAAATACATAATGATGTGTTTGATGGACTTATGTGCCCGTGTAGTTGTCTTAATAATTGTGCTTCATGGATCATCACTCTGCTGGGGGCTTTTTGAGGTTGTTTATAGGTTTGATGCGATTTACAGGAAGTGAATGAAAATTCCTTAAAGAGGTTAAATGGCTATTTGGAAAGTCTTCTGAAACCGGGCTTGCGTTCAGTTCAGCCAACGAGGCTCACCTTTTATGTGAGAGAGACGAAAGACAGCAGTGAGGCGCAGCAAGATCTCCTCACCTCAGGTACAGATCAGGTTTTATACAGTAATATTTCCCACAATAACTATCTATGTTGTTTCTATAGAAGCTTTCAACATTCTTACTTGGTTTAAGGGTTCCGTTCAGTGAGCTTTGTCTTGCATACCAACGATGTCCTGAGCACAGTGACGAATGTGTTAAAGTCCTGCAGTCTGCCCATGGAGCACATGAAGGAACTTGAAGCAGTTGCTAAATCTTCCCCAAGTCCAGCTGAAGCCGCCATTCCTTTCTATAGACCCATCAAGTGGGATAAGAGCTACTATACCTTCACTGGCTTCAGAGACCCTGAGGAGGAGCTGCAACAGGCCGCAAGAGTTGAGCCTACTCTCAAGTTAGTAACACTGGGCTCACATTTCGCGATGGAGACACTTTTGTTCTATTTATTTGCTTGTGCATGCATAGTGGTTAATTTACATAAACTCGCCCATGATTTGGCAATCTGGCACAATAGTGACATTAATATTGATAATATTAAAACATATTACTGATAAGTACTGTAATAGTTTTTGGCCATTTTTTCACACTCTTCTTATTTAGACTGGAGGCTCAACATACAGACCTAAAGTTGATACTAAATGTACAGAGGATAAGTTTTTTTTTTTTTCTTTGGCAGTATATGGCTTCAAAATAATGAGCCAGAGGCAACGAAGAAGCACAATGATAGTCTTCCTCGAAGAGGAGAACTCAAACGGTTGAAGGAGGAACTGTGCCGCAAATTTGCTCTGGCTGACATCAGGTACATCCAAACATTGAATACTTTTGAACTAATACAATGACAAAAGAGAGACAGACAGCAACCAAAACAAAATTCGAGTGTGCTCCAGCCCTCGGCAGATTTTGTTTGTGTTGCCGGGTAACATCAGGTCCAATGTGCAGGTGGCAGCGCAGTTGGGGAGTGGCCCATAGGTGCGCTCAGCTTCAGAGTCTCAATCGACTGGCTGTGCAGAATCCAGAGGCCATGCGCAACCTACAAGGTAAAAACTGTCTTTGGGGCCATGATCCGCTGATTCTATACGTTATTAATCTGCAAATTTGCTTATTAGTTGAATTTTCTTTTTAACTTTCCATCTAGTATTTGCTGGCAAAATCACTAATTTTTGCACTTGTCTGTGGCATCTTAGTAACTGTGAATGCCGGAATTTTGCTGCCATCTTACAGGCCATTGATTTTTTTTTTTCCTTCAACCTGAAAATGAACAAACATCTCCATTTATTCTCCAGGTCATGCTGTTGTGTTTGCTGACCAATCAGGGATGAATGCCTCCGGCCATGTCATGCTAGGAACTACGGATGTTCACCATCAGTGGACCAAAGTAATGTGCTTTCATATTCTTTGAGTCATGCTCAACCCATTTTGTGTTCACATGACCAACCTCTGTGCCTCCCAGCTATTTCAACAGCTTCCCGCCTTCCACGTCCTCCAGCAGCAAACAGAGTGGCTCAAGGAGAGGATCAGTCTCCTCCTTGGTGGGACCCGGGTCATTCACGCCGAGAGGCTGGGACCGGTGGAGCCCATCACAGAGCTCTACAGCACCCTCAACACCTTCCATAACAATCTGATATCACAGAGGCTTTGCCTACACCCCAGAAGCCTTGAGGGGCTCAACATGATATTGGAGAAGTACACTCTTATTCGTTCACTTTGGTTTGGACCTTCTCAATGAAGAAGACATGATTTGTCTTTCTTATCATCAGAGGCCGCTCTAGTCCTAGTCTTCATAAGATGGGCCACTTCATCATACCTGCCAACTGTGACCTGCCCAAGCTGCAGGTTTTCCTCCAGAGCCACGCACCTAATGCCAGACAACACACGCAACGTAAAAAAAAGTGAGTCATTCCTAACTAGAGAAGAAATCATTTTGGTTCATTAGGTGTGTTAACAGCCAACTACTTTGGATATATGTTCAGGCTGCAGGCAGAGGAAGAGGCTTTGATGAAAATGTGTCTCCAAAGTCTTTCTCTTCAGGGTCTTTCCAAAGAGCCCAGTGTCACCTCAAGCCAGATGATTCTTTGTTGTAAAAGGTTGTTGGAACTGCATTCACCCCTCATGCTGGGTCTCCATATTTGTGTTTCTCACTTCTACTCAGTCATGCAGGACGGAGATCTTTGTATCCCCTGGGACTGGAAAAGTTGAACCGGACGAGGTTCAATCAGTCCACAAGGTATCTTTTGCAGTTCAGTTTGTACCCAGTTAGAAATATTTTGCGGCAGTTTACTAACGTGAACCGACAAGTTTGGTACTCAAGAGTTTGTGGAGGAACAATTGTTTGTAATAATGGTTAGTTGCTGCACAGTGGGAATGAAGGATGAATCCATTCGATGCTGTATTTAAGAAAGAGGAATCATTTGCTACTAAGCACTTTATTCACTAAAAATGACCAAATACAGAATCCCTGTCAATGCTTAAACTGTAAATAAAGCATGGCCATTACATTACTTGCGTATTTGGGGAAATATAACGGCCACTAAACGAATAATGGTTGTGTTCAGGTGGGATTAGTCAAGTTAATGTAAACTCAACAGTTAGGTCACGTTCTAATTTGACTCACGTACACGTGGCTCATCCTTTGACACTTTTTTGGACACACGTGGCAGTGAATTGTTCCCTCTTGTGCATTTCTTTTTGTGGAATTTAGTTTTTTAACCAAAATAAAGGTTCCTTTTTTAACTTATGTTGTTTAGGACTAGCTAATGACTCATTTTCACCCACTCATCCACACAGTCTTGCAATATGGAGACAGAATAACACTGTAAAACATTATTAAGAGTCATACATCATATAGTAAATTAAATTTTATTTTTTCATTCAGGCCTACAGGCAAAATGAATTTAAAATGAGGATGACCTCAGCAGGTCTCAACATAATCACTTCTCACATCAGTCAGACTTGCATTTCATACCGTTCCCAATGCCGAGGCAGGAAGCAGAATAAATATCAAGGCTCCTTAGAGTGCTTGTGTCTGTGGTCTAATGGGTTCAAAGCGAGTTGGAAGGCTCATTTACGTTGGACTTGTGTGAACGGTGAGGGAAGTTGGATCGGCTGCATGAGTTTCTTGCCGGAATCTGGTGACACCCTCTGGACCGCCGCGGGTAGCAGCTGGTTGCGTTTGATGATCTGCAAGGCCAGCTGAGTATTTCCTGAAGAAACAACTTACCATTAATGTCACTTTTTGATGACGAGTGCCAACTGCTGACAGCAATGACTATTTTGACATAAAGCCAACAGCTTCATAATTGGAGGTGCCAACTGACCGTTTTGTAGCTCCAAGTAGACCCCCAACAAGATGGCTTCAGGTGGAATCTCCTTCGTATTCACCATGGATGCAGCCTGAGAAAAACAAAAGACGTGTAGTGAAGTCTAATAGCGGAAAAACTTGTTGAGGAAAATTTATCTGAACAATGGGAAACAATACTACAGTGTTAATAGTACAGAGACGTTGGGGAATATAATATCAAACACTGGGCACACAAAATTCACTATACAGAGTCACTCAGTGATTAAGAATTGAACCCATGTAAGCAAAAATCTTTTTTTTTTTGTGTTGAAGAAATATGTCAAGGACCAATTTATGCCATGTGACCGCTGAGCATGCTTACAAGGTTACCTGTTGAAGGCACTTGCGGGCTTTGTCATATTCGCTTCGTAAGCAGTACGCGCTTCCCAGGTTGAAGAGCATCATGGCCCGAGCTGACGTTACATTGCTGGGATAACAGAGCGGGGTCAGCTTGCCTGCTGCAAACAGAAAATGCACAGACAATGAGCAAAAAAATGTTTTACACTCGATTATTTAAGATGAGCATACTATGTCAGTGCCAGATGCTCCTATTCATCATTATTCATAAACTATGCACAGTCAGCATTGGTTTAGGATTTGCTTGGGTAACTGTTGGAAGAAAATGAACTTACAAGATTCAACAGGTTCATCTCCTTTATCAGAACCTGCTAAGAAAAACAAAATGCACTCCAATTAATCATTGCAAAACCTTTTCCGACATTCATATAAATAACCTGTACAATTCAAATAAAAATAATTGTTTTCAAGGGACGTAAAGACTGTGATTATATCCATTTTGGAGGCCACAGACCTCCTCCAGGCTAGAAAATTGCGCTTCAACCTAAGATGTTCGAAGGTATTGTCTGAACACTCAATTTTGCTTCCAACTCTGCTTAAGCAAAAACCAGCAGACCTGGGTCTTGCTCACTGGTCAGCACCCCGATTGACACGTCAATGACATTTTCCGGGTTGAGGTGCGCGATAGCATCGGAAATCCTGTCCAACGAAATGAGGGCCTCAGCCGCGTACAGGTGACCGAGGAACCTGAAGGCAGCAAAGATACAAGTTAAATGATTCCAATCATCAGTTAGCCATAGAGGTCAAGAAGCACTTTAAAAGAACTTACTTGAGTGACCCTGACACCTTGGTTTGATGCAACAGTTTCTCAGCATGGTTTAAAGCCATCAGGTTGTCTCCTAGTGCTAAGGCCACGTAGGCACTACATGCCAAGATGGAGCATCTGAAGATTGAACAAAACATTACAATTACTTATAAGGTACAGATATGAGGTTCCAAGTAAACATGGTGATGCTGTATTTAGTTATGCTGAACACAGATGTTGTCGGCTACCAAGCTGCTTTGTCTTGTCTTGCTGAATTTGCCTACGCAGCCCTTGAAAGGTGGAGACATGGCAGTCGAATTACCTGAGGTTTTCAACTTCCTGTTTTCTGAGTGGAGACGATGGCGCCGCAGAGAGTAACCTGTCGGCCTCCTGACCTTTCCCACTGAAAAATAGATGACGGTCATCAGAGCACGTGGAAGGAAATTGACAAGCATACAGCAGGAGTGACACAAAGCATCAAAAGCCATTCAGCTTTTTTTTTTTTAATTTAAATTGAAAAAAACGTAGTATGAGTGCACAGGTCAGACCTGCAGGCATCACTGTTCTCGCTGCCACTCTCGGTGCTTCCTGACTGACTTGAGTTCTTGGAGCTGTTCTCCATCTTGACGTCCTGCTGTTGGTGTTCAGGCAGCAACAGCAGAGAGTTCCTTAGACAAATGGCAGCAAACTCCATACTTGCAACTGGAATGGCTGCTGATTGGCCCTCACTGCAAGACAGACACACGGAGCAATTTAGGAAAGCACAAGAAAGCTCAGCAGGAAAATTGTGCTCAAATAGTTTTATTATATGCTACGATGAAAGACGAGCAATAGTACTAACCTGTAAATAGTGTTCTGCATGGACTGGGATGCTAAGACGATCTTGCGATGGTATCCCTGTCCCACAATTGACTGAACGATGCCTTTTTTACAAGGTAAACCTTTGCTCTCCTGTTCTGAACCCTACAAACAAACAGTAAAAACAGTCCTAAAAATTTTTGGGAATTCAAATGTATAATACAAAAACATTGATGTAGATTTGATTTGACATACCCCTTTATTAGCAGAGATGCAACACTCTGCGAGCCGCAGCCAAAGTCGAGGATTGGAATGGTAAACCTGCACCGCCTCAATCAGACACTCGAAGGCGGCCAGAGGCCTGCCGATGTGCAGCAACTGGATGCCGCAGTTGTATAGAAGTTCATAGCGTTTGTTGGCTAGTAGAGCACACATGGGGATACCTGTGAATCTCTTAGCTGCAAAGTAGAAGAAAGGGCAGACGAAAACGTCAGCGCGTCCCTATAACAGAATCACTGACTGATGTGACTTTCTTTGACTCACCTTGTCCGTTGCCACCATCTCCGAGCTGTGCACACGTATGGTCATTTTCTTGCAATGCCTTCTTGAAGTAGAAAATTCCGAGGTTATGTTTCCCCATTGCAAAGTGAATGCAGCCAAGATTGTTCCAGAACATACAACGGACACATTCACCTGGGTGGGTCAAGACACAATTCACAAGGAAGATAACAGGTAAAGTGCTGAAACCAGATTCATGTGACATCAACAATTTGCAGTTACAGAAAGGATTTACCCTGGCATGTCAAAACAATTTTAGAACCAGACCCAAAGTACAGTCACCTGTTTTGATGGGGCCGGGGTGTTCTGCTATATTGGAACTGTTGAGCAGCTTCACTGCTTTCCGGTAGTTTCCTCTCAGATATTCAAAGTTGCTCTTAAGGAATAGTGACGGTGCAGACTGACACGGAACAGGAATAAGATTGATTTGTTTTACTTACATTTTTTTTTTTAACAATTCAGTCATATAGTTCATTTGTTAAACCAAAATAAATAATGAGGTGCCAAAAGAGACTCACATTTCCTGACGTGTTCATCACGGACTTGATCTCTCTCTTACACGCTTTGGAGGATTTCATTTGAATGTAAGCTCTAACTTTGTACTGTTAAAAAAACAATCGGAAACATAAGGAGGGCGAAAAGCAGTAAATCAAGCCGTCTAGATTTCCTCTAGCATACCTGGTGCATCTTTGATTTAGCTGCCTCTATCATGGCAGAAAACTCTGCCTTCTGGTTTCCACCGTCTTTGTTATTCTGTAAGCACAAAAATATAGTGAAAATCTTAGAGTACATTTTGACAGAACTTATCCACCTGCACTGGAGAGCACCATGCGATCAGTTTTGTAGTATTGGAGTTAGGTACCTCTCCTTTGCCGTTCTTGTTGCTTCCTTGTACAGATAGCTTATCCAGCACAGCCAACAGGTGGAGGGCCTTTTCCGGCTGGAACGTGAGCAGGTACAGATCCACCAGCAGGAAACACACGGCCTGAGCAAACTTCTCTTCTAGGACAAATAACAGAATGACTCCATGCCAGACAACAAGGCACGACATTTTTGTCTTTTCATCAGCGACATCTTCAAACACATAGAAATCACCACAACATACCAAACGGTTCCAGGAATTGATAGAGTTTCTCTCCAATGGAAATGGCTTCTGAGTATTGCCGCATATGGTAGTGAATAATGGCTTGATTGTAGTACAAGAAACTATTTTCAACATCATCCAACCCATCAACATCTTCGGTGGCTGTGTGAACCTGAAGGATTGCAAGGATGGCAATGGGTTATGTTACCGTTCAAGGAAAAGGAGGGAGAGAAATATGAGCCACATTCACTTACCTGGGTCTTCATTGCCATTAGGCTTTGCTTAAGGTTTCCTGTGGTAGTCTGACCACTTTTGTAAAACTCTACAATAGCTTTATTCAAAGCAATCTTGTAGTCCTCTTTGTTCAATTCTTGCAAAGCTTCAAGGTGTCTCAAAGACTCGTCGTACTTCTTAGCCTGTGGGTACGGTGACAATACAGTACAATGAGAGGAACACTATTCTGTCATTCACTTACACTAAAAAACAATGGAAAAAAAATAGTAGTTTATGGATGGAGGTATTAGGATACTTCATTGTGTTGTAAATAAAATTTAACATCTCAAGATGTGGAGTAGCGTTTGTGTCAAACTAAGCATTTCTAAATGGGAGTCAATTAAATGCAATTTCCCTCTTACCCGGAAATACTAGGGGCCACTATAACGGTTCATTATAATTCAAATGTGTACACTCACCAAAAACGAATCATATGCGCTGGCTGCCATTTGTTTCTCTTGGTCTGTCATTCCAGGTGATGATGACTTGTCATGCTTTGCCTCGTTTTGCTCTGATCAGAAAGAATATGTGTGAAAATGTGCATTATACTTTATACGTCCAACTCATGAGCAACGCCTTCACTTTGTGGTCACATTGACAATCATCCATTGTTACATATCGTTTGACCGGTTATCATTCATGCAAAGCCTGTACATCAACTTGAAATAGTTTTGACATTGCTTTCATCAAAGAGTAGTCAACAGATCCCTTTAAAGTTCCAACTAAAACATACAATGAAACAAAGTTAGGCAACCCATAGCTCCAGATTCTCAAATGGCTATTTTGTCCTTCTGCTGTGGCTCTCTGTGTCTTTGCAAAATAAATAATGAGTTGGAAGTGACTTTTGGCTTTTCCCTGTCAGGGGTCGCCCCAGCGGGTCACTCACATTATGCTTGGCAGTTTTTACACCGGTTGCCCCTCTTGATATATATATATATATATATATACATATTTTTTTTAGTCGGTCAAAACATGCATCACTCCAACCACCTATAATCATGTGTGAAGCCCTAGTGTGCCATTTACATTAAGCAAGTACAATAAGTACTTTAATAGCTATTAAATTTAGAATAAATGTTTTATATTGATATGTTAATAAGTCTTTTTAAATCATCTGATTGCAAGTGATTAAAAATGATGACGTAACAGGAGCTGACGTCATTTTTGGGTGACAGCAGATGGGAGTCATACACGAGGATTCAAATCGACATTGACATCTTGTATAAATCGTACGTTTTTTGTTACATGCAGGAATGTATATTTTGCGCTCTGTAACAGGTATCTGACTTTATAAATGTAACACTATCGTCTTTATTAATACAACAAAAAAAACATTTTATGCATTGTTATCTCACTTTAGATGTCAAATGGTTTTTGGCTCACATCTTATAATTTTTCGTAGGAGATGCAACATTGCCCTTTCAGCTTCTCTTAATGCAAATGTACTTGGAAACGATTGGTAGGTCAGCAGGCGTATCACAGATGCTGAAAGTTGACGAGGTGCAGAACTGCTACGTAGCTAAACAGTTCTGCATAATATATGTATTAAAAACAATCTTGGTCTCGTGCACAATATGTTAATAACCATAGGACCCACGAAAACATCAAAATCGATTTTTCTAGGGATTATATCTAACTGTAATGCTAGTTCAACTGCTCTTGCTTGCTAACTGGCTAACGTCAACCAATGTCCTTACCTGTGTTTTCTGCCATGTTTAGACTTTTCTGACTTCTGATGAGGATGCTCAATCTAAACGTAAGATGAACTAAACTGTCGATTCCGTTGATTATCGAAATACACTTCAAAAATTGAATCAAAAGTGTCCAATGTATTCAGCATATAAGACTGGTACAACAAAAATTCAGTCGCGTTTCATATTCTTCTTTGTAAATAGAAGACAGTTTGCAACTCACGCGTAGGAATATAGCAGCGCCCTTTGTGGATTGGAGTAAAATGGCAACAACAATAACATTTGAAAAGGGCTGCTGCTCAGATGATCAAATAAGGTCAAATGTTGATTAATAACAGGAGATATACCCTTCACACTCCTGTAATTATTATTATTTTAGCTGTTAAAAAATGCCCAAGAAAGAATTTAACATTCTTAACCGACATGCAAGAGTAACAAAAAATAACCTGCTATTATTACTCTGTAAAAACTATATTAAAACCTTACCTGTCACACCAGAATAAACAATTGTCCATACCCACTGTGAATTTTAACAATAACAGCACACTCTGCCTGCACACAATAATATTTGAGTGAATATGGGATAACGTATTTACAATTACTTCAACGTAACAAGATAAAAACGTGTGAGCATGAATTGTGACTTTTTGATTTTGCTGTAACTATATACCTATGAATAAACCATTGCTAGATACCTGACACCTGTGGGTGTTTGTGGTTAGTGGTTAAGGGGAGGAGGAACAAAACTAAGTAGTGACACCACACTCTTACATTGGTTAAGGGGAGGAGGAACAAAACTGAGTAGTGACACCACACTCTTACATACAGTATTTAAAAAAGTCACACAGCAGTCCGAGATGGACAGGTTTAATGCAGTCCTCAAGATTGCCAACAAACAGACAAACCTTTGTTTCGGGTTAATCTCCTTGCTGACGGCTGGAGGAGAGCAGATCTTCTCCTTGGTGCTCTTCAAGTGCCCCTGCAACGAGCTCAACTTCCTTTACGGCATGGTGTTCCTGTTAGTACCTGCTCTGGCTCTGCTACTTTTAGCTTATATCTTAAGTAGAAAGATGTGGAAGATGATGACAGGGTTTTGCCAACCTGGGACCTATGCATCCTGCTGTAAGAGGATGTCTCACTGTCTGAGGATAATCTTTCAGATCAGCACCACAGCCCTGGTGGCACCATCCAGTTGGATTGCCGTGGCTCTGCTAAACGGGAACTACTTTGAGTGTGCAATGACAGGTGTCAATGTGAGTGATTACAGTGAACGTCTCTGCGGCGGTGCGACTTCTCTGATCCAATGTCGAAAGGAGCTCCCCAAGTTTCCTTGTGGAGGAGGAAGCAGTGTCAATGACAGACAAGTCGTGCTGCTTACGCTCAGGGCTCGCTCACAGGTCAGTTTTCATTTTACCTTTAAACACCATGAAAACACTTTTTCCATATCAGATGGCTATCAATAGTTTTGATTTATTTTAGGGGCTTTGTAAAACATAAACAGTAGATGAACATTCAAATGTTTTTCAATGGCCGTCATTGACACGCGGATTTTTGTATTCAGGGGCCAGCCTGGCCCTTATCACCTGCAAATAGTAGTTTTTGAGTTGTAATATCAACGTTCACCACTAGATGGCATATATTGTGTAGTTGTGCTTGCACTGGGTCTCGTACTACTCTGTATAATGTCATTAAGCCCAATAATTGTTTGTGGATTTGGAATGACATGCAGGAGCAACATTGTTCTTGTATAATCTTCAAATTCTGAATAGATTTTTGTATACCACCATTATCTACAGGTATGAAACCATCTGAAGTACAGTTGATATTTCCAATAACAGTACCACGTGTCTTACAACTCAATTTCCCCTTGTTCTAAAAATTGTGTATCAATAATTGTAGATCCTTGGCTGGCTGCTGATTGCATCTGTTATGTTGTCCAACATTCTGTTGACCTGTTTGGCTCGGTGCACCTCACCTGTCAGCTACCTGCAACTCAAGTTCTGGAGGGTTTATTCTCAGGAGGAGAAGAACCTCATGGACTCCTACACCATGAAACATGCCAAAGAACTAGCAGAGAGAAACCTAGAAAGTTTCTTCGAACAGACAATGCCCCGACATGTCATCACTCCTTCCAGCAAAGATTGGGAGAACATCTCCACGCTCTACAAGTTCAGTACCAAAGACTACTACTACAGCACATTACACAAGTATGTGGAGACTGGAATGGTGCGAATGGCCTCTCTTAAATCAGCTGAGTCACCTGCAGACAATCCTGCTGTTCTTAATTTTGTGGATGAAGCCGGGATGGGCTTGTAAGGACGATTTGACGATTTGCCAAAATATTGAAATTTAATGTAAGAGAACAAAAATGCATATTTTTGAGAAGTCATATATTTGCGGAAGTTTGAGATTTACATGGCGCCCAATCGAAAGGTCTCAGTGGTTTCAAATAGGAACTGCTCACATTTCCTTTACATCTGTCTACGTTGTGTATTAATGTAGTCACGCACATTTTGTGTCTGTTACTCTGTTGGGCCAAACGGAAAATTCAAATTTCCTGTTTGTGTGCAAGACAAATAAAGACAATTATTCTACTCAGCTCAACCTACAACCTACACTGTGAGCCTGCTTAAATAATGACTCATGAAGGATGGGCCTTTTAGTGGGAAGATGGTGGGCTCCAAATCAAGTTGTTAAAATAATAGGAGAGTAAATCGTACGATTGACTTCTGAATGAACAGCGATATAAGAAAAAGAAATCAAAAGCTACTGTATTGGTGAAACTTGGTGTCATTGGCGTAAGTCTATTGAGTGTTTGTGCCGAAAGAAGTAGACGGGATAATAAGCCTGTTGGTTACGTATTGCTCGTGTTTCACATTAGCAGCCTTTTACAAGGCACTTAGTCTTGAGTAGTCACTGAGGCTAGAACACTGAGAGGATGTGATTTCGTCTTCATTTTGCTGAGCTGCTGACTGGCTGTGTTGCAAAAACAATGGTATGTTTTGTACGGAAACATTCAATAGAAGAAGTGATGTCATTCTGCATGATTTCTTGTTGCTTGCAACTTTCCTTTCCTTGCATGCTTTGTTCAGATGTATGATTTTGTTATGAAATGACAGTTGGTGATTTTACAAAGGTTGGTTCAGTTACCATATAACAGAATAGATGTGAATGAAAGAAATCATTTTACTTTGAATTTTACTGGTCGTTTCCAAGTTTACCTTTAAATATTATCAGGGCATTGCAGTATAACAAAGAGGCTATGCTTTTAGAGCCTGCATTATTGTCAAGAGACTCGGGTCGGTAATCAGCAAAACAGGATATGCAGGATTTTCATTGCACAGTTGCCGGTGAAGAGTAGACAGAAACAGACAAGGTGCTGTGTAACATATTTTTGCAGCCTTTCTTTTACTGCTACCTCCTGTATTTTGTGACTTTCCTTGGATTAAGTGTAGATTTGATGAATGAAAAAGCAATGAGAGCATAGGAGTAGCTGAGGGACAGAGGGAGGAGTCTGAAGGGAAGAGCACAAACCAAAGGGAGGGGCACTGTTTTTGTCTCCAGCAAGCCCGAGCAAATGCCTATTGCTTGATGGTCCACATTTTCATTCTGCTCTCTTTTTCTTCTTGTTTATTACTTGTGGAGCGCGTCTAAATCCCCCACTGGTACCATGGATAAATTCCAGACGGTCCTTCGTTTCTTCATGAACCAGAAAGCCACAATTGGCTACAGTTTTATGGCTCTCCTGACAATAGGCGGGGAGCGAGTCTTCTCCATGGTCTCCTTTCAGTGTCCCTGCAACCACGATCAGAACTTTGCCTATGGACTCACATTCCTGCTTGGACCTGCGGCTGTACTTTTGGTCTTAGGACTGTTCTTCAATGCTAGATTGTGGAGGCTTTACACTGGCTGCTGCCTCAATCCGATGAAGCTTTGTCCCCGCGGAAGATGCTTGGGATGCTTCAGGGTGCTCATGAGCATTATTACAGGGGCTTGTGTGGCTCCTATAATGTGGCTCTCTGTGGCCCTGCTCAATGGGACTTTTTATGAGTGTGCTGTCAGCGGTCTCGACGACAATCTGGTGGTGGACCTGTTCTGTAAAAACAAGACCCTGAAGTGTCGGGAGGAGCTAGCCAGAGTTCCCTGTGGCCGGTCCAAGTTATCTGAAGAGGAGCGCATGGATCTGCTGCTAATGTTCAGGGCCCAATCTCAGGTAAGGGAATTTTGGGACTTTATGTACCATTTGTGTTGTGCAGTGTATGCCGTATTATATTTTCTGCGGTCCTGGAGGTGGTCTACAGAAACAAGCCCCAACTTGTAACTTAAATGTTGGCTCTTGTTAACCTGCTGGTATATTCTCCCCAGCTTTGTCATGAACAGTTTGTAGTTTGTAGGCAGGGTACACCAAAAAACATTTCTTAAAATAAACCAACATCCACTTAATCTTTATAACCCCAACATTGAATTAGCAATTTGACAGACAAAAAGCAGTCCCAGATTTGACTTGTAAATTTAGTAGACACCCTCTGATTTGAAATATGCCTTTCAAACTTTTGACCCAACGTCCAAGTGGATTTGGCTTGATAAATTAGAAGTCTCCAGGATAAGATTGTGTCATAAAATGTTGTGGCTAATCTCTGGTAACATTCCACTTTAAATGTAGGCAGGTGTGAAATCTTTGTATATTTGCTTTCTGCGAAATGTCATGCTTATCTGGTATAGTGTTGACTATTATTTTGTACCTGCAGATTCTTGGCTGGTGCATTATCATCATCGCAGCCACATTTGGGCTTCTTGGTACCTGCTACAAAAATTGCCGCTCCAAAGTTAGCTTCCTGCAGCTCACATTCTGGAAACGCTATATGGAGAAAGAACGGGAGCACTTTGAGGCTTACACTCTGGATTATGCCTCCAAACTGGCTGAAAGAAACCTACAAAGTTTTTTTGAGAACAAGGATCCTGATCCATTCCCTTTCCCAAACCATAAGGCCTGGGAGGAGATCTCTCCACTCTACACTTTCTCAACGAGCGAACAATATTACAGCACCCTACAACGTTATGTGGAGAGAGTGGACAGGGACTTTGTGCCAGAGAAGAGACCTGTGATAGACTTCGAGGATGAAATTGAAATGAAATAAAGTTTTTGTGTGTGTGTGTGTGTGTGTGTATGAATAAAACAGCAGACTGTGGGGACTGTTACAGAATAATTAAAGGCCACAACGACTTTTTTACCTTTAAGGCCTTCTACTATATAATTCTACAGAATCCATCCTTTGATAAATAACATACTAGAGATCTTAATAAGTTGCAGATAATATGTACTTGCTCTTTGGAGTCAGCTTTTAATTGTATCTTATTAATCATTCCATTGTCATTAACATACTACTTTGTATCTAAAGAAGTTCAACATGCTTTGGTACATCTGTACACCTTTCTGCCAATGACAAGTTGGTACAGCTTTTGCAGGAAAATGCAAGAAATAAATTGTATAAATTAATTTCATGAGTAGTCATCAGAATAACTACAGAGATCAGTTGTAGATTTTCTGCTAGTTTCTTGTCACAATATGGCTCATGGCTGAGCAACTGTGATGTCATCTGCACTCAACAATAAGTGGCAAAATAAAAAAAATAAAAAACAGATTCGGCTAGGAGAGTAGAATGATTTTGTTTTTCAACCGAGTTTGACGGTAATAGCGTGTTTTGTTTTTTTTTTAACCTAGTTCACACTCCATACCACTAGACGGCGGTAATGCGCATTAACGTTTCTTATCAACCACCATAAAACTACAAGAAGAATACACGCAGACAAAAATAATAAAAACAGAAAAGTCGTTCTGTTTCTGCAACACACAAACAGCGTGAAAACATGATTAAATGAAGTATGAATAGAGTTACAATCTGCATTACATAACACAGTAGATAACTGCGGAATGTTTTGCTAATTTCAAAATGATTCATGCACAGAACAGACCCTGGATATAATCGATCGTCATCGAACTACCGGAACACGCAGCATGTGATGGTAGCTGCATGCAAAACCAGAGGGATGATTTCGCTAACTGCTAGATAACCTGCAACAACGTGAAAATGACAGACTACGCTGAAGAGCAAAGAAATGAACTAGAAGCGATTGAGTCGATATACCCTGACTCTTTTACAGGTGTGAATTCATTCCTGTTGACGTATGAGCAAAAGACAGCTAACACTCGGGGTGTCTTAGCAATACCTTAACAACTTTTTGTGGAAGTATCTTGAAAATCTACCCATATGTTAAGATGACATGGGTTATTTGTTTCCAATAATAATGATATTCTATACTACTATGATATGATATGATCTTATGTACCCCACTAATGACCCATTCGGCTGAGATAGACTATTGAGATAAAGTGGTTGGATGGATTTCATCATATTAACGAATTCCCTTCGGTTACAGTGCTTTCAGAGGATCCCATCAGCTTCACCATCACTGTCACGTCAGATGCGGAAGAAAATGGCGAAAGTGAGTATGTTATGTATGTTGGATAAATTCATTGCTTTGTCCTTCATAAATATATCTTATTTTCTTGAATTTAGTAGTAGTTGTGATGATGATGGTGTTTTGAAATAGATAATACATACTGGTTGTCTTCCTCATAATGTTTTTCTCCATATGAGTATGATACAATAGTCAGTAGTGTTCCAGACTACTCGCTTTGATTTACTGTTGCAATGAATTCAATTAGGTTTGTATGCTGATGTTGTGTTTTTTTATTAAATACCCTTTTCAGTTGTGGAAGCAACTTTGAAGTTCACATATGTTGAAAAATACCCAGATGAACCCCCACTATGGGAGGTCCACTCCCAAGAGAACCTGGAAAACAATGATATGGATGACATCCTCACATTATTGCAGCAACAGGTCTGATCATAACACAAACTGTATGTTATTTCGATGATGATTGACTCCTGATTTTTCCTCGAATTGATTAATATCAGTCAAGGATGTTTTCAGTCTTTTGGGAAAACATGACACAAATTTGTTGAATAAAGATGTACATATTTTGTGTCAAGATTGAATTATAAGCAAAATATATATATTTATGTGTATTAATCTACTGTTTGAGTTTAGTGTTCTTAAAACAAGATCACAGTTCATGGACCGCATTGGAATCTGTTTCATCGCTAAGGTTTGTTTTCTTTTGTTTCCTTTGCAGTCAGAAGAAAATCTGGGAATGGTGATGATTTTTACCCTGGTGACAGCAGTGCAGGAGAAACTCAATGAAATTGTGGACTTGATGAAGAACAGACGAGAAGAAGAGAAACTGCGGAAAGAGATGGAGGACGAGGAAGCAGAGAAGGTAGCAGCGTGACACTACTGAATAACCTGAAGGCTGTATACAAATATTGTAATTCCCTCATTTTGTTTGGCGATTCGGACAGCCAGCTCACTATCTCCCCGTCACATATTATGTGACAACTGTATTTGTCGTGACGCACCGTGACTTTTTGGCTTGATGATAGTGCACAATGTATTGGAGTTAGAGTATGATGAGGATACTACACGTGTGCTTGACAGGTGGCGTTCCAGGGTACAGTGGTAACCATTGAGAACTTCCTGGCATGGAAAGCCAAGTTTGAACTCGAAATGGCTGACATACGGAAGAAAAGACAAAAAGAAGAGGAGCAATCAGGAAAAACAAAGCTCACTGGTAAATGCTTGATCTTTCACCTACAACATCATTTTTGGCCCTGCAGCTTAATTAATTTTGTCTCCAAACAGAAATGTAGTAGATGTTTTGATTCATTTCTATACCGATTTGAAACATTTGTAAGGTAAGGGTTCTTGTGATGGGAATAAAATAACATGATAAATACTAAATACACAAATAAAAACACAAAACATCTGCTGAGTTTACAACTTTTTGACAGTGATTTTAATTTTGAATTTTCAGTATTTGAAATTGAAAAGCATATCATTTTTACACAGGTAAACAGCTGTTTGAGACGGACCACAATTTGGACACGTCAGACATCCAGTTCCTTGAAGATGGTAACTTGTTGGAGTCATTGACAAACATGCATGAAAGAAGTTGATTTCATAGTTATACCATTGTTTTACATTATCTTAAAATGTCAGTCAGAGTGATGTAGTGTTGGAATTATTTCAAATTTGATAAGGGTAACCTCAGTTGATACATTTTCTATACCAATATAGATAAAACAAATGTCATGAACTTACCTGCTTATTGTTGAAAGTCTCTCCTCCTGTCTGTCTTCTCTTTCAGTTGGAAACAATGTTGAGGTGGATGAATCATTGTTCCAGGACATCGAGGACTTAGATTTGGAGGATGATGACCCTGACTTTGACCCTTTAGAGATGGGTAGTTATGAGGACTAAAACTGCGCTACCAAAAAAGGACTGTTGGCGACGGACAGAAGTTTGTCTGGAAAATAATTACTTGGCCAAACACATGAAGAATGCAATCCAATAAGACACTAACAGCAATTAGAGTGGCAATCTTTGTCAAAGCATCATTAATTCCCTCCTGTTTAAAGTTGCTTCATCATTGACTTCTGGTGCTGTCCACAAGGTTGTACTATAATCTTGACAGTGTATACCGGCAGTGTATTTCACAAATCCACTCAATAAATTCAAAATGAACTGCTTAATATTTTATGCATATCACCCAAAGACATCTAGATTGGGGTAGACCAGGTTAAGGGCATCTCAAGTTTAAAGATCTTTTAATTTCCTTTCACGCCATTTTGTAACATATTGCAGTCCTTCATTAAATCCGGCAGTAGGCACTGCTTAACTTTCATTGCAACAAACTCTGAGCCAATTGGGAAACCGTTGTCAGACAATCATTCATCCCTGTAAATCCCTGATATTGTCTATACATATATATTTTCTTACATTATATTCAATTTATGAGTAAACCACTCCACCACGAGTAACTAATTTTGAACATTTATTAGCAAAAGTGCAACATACTGTACATGTTGAAATGATAAATTAAATATTCACATAAAAACATGGGTAAAATGGAGATGGTGAGATACTTAAAAAAAAATAAAAAATCACTTCATGGGATCCTTTCAGCACACAGTGTTCTGGAGTTCGAGATGCGGATCTGTTAAAACAAATAACAGTGTGCTGAAACTTCAAATCGATGACATTTTTTTCATTTGGCAAAATGTATATTCACAAACAGTACTGTGCAAAAGTCTTATTTTAATCATCATCTTCATGTCATTTAGACAGCAAAAAAATAAATGAGGACAAACAGCATGATTATTTAAAAACTATGAATTGGTTTCCACAAAATTTAGTAGCTCATGGGCTGATGAAGCACACAACCTTTTCTCAGAAACTTTATAAATGTCATCGTTAAAGAACCCAAAAATTGCCTGATAACAAATAAATGGACAAAATCATACCTATACAATATATTTTTTCCTGCATTTGCAAATTATTTGACCTTGATGGCGGTCTGTGCACTACTGAATGACATCTTAATGTAGAATTGCCAAAACAAAATGGTAACGTGGCATGAGATGAGACTTTCACACTGTACTGTATGTACACTGTATAAACAACGCTGCCATCTAACCTGTTTCTCTTCAGTGGACAACACACCATCTACCCCCACCACCTGGTACTGCTTATGTTTCAGGCTGCCGGGAAGCTTTCGGACATTGCGGATGGCTATGGACGCAGTGTCTCGACTCATCAATTTCCTGGTGTCTGATGACGGCGAACCAGGATCCAAAAGCAGAAGGCACAGGTTTCCAGTCTTCCGCTGCTCCAAACCCACAATGGAGCGACTATGCCCTAGGGGATTAAGGAAGAAACGTTTGACATATTGACGTTTTTTAACAAGTTTGGGGATACGTTCAAGCAATTTTGGGGATTTCACTTGGAATATGAGTACTTGCCACACCCAGTTGATGTTTACTGGCAAACTTAACATAAAACAAAGTAAATTATCCCTTTTGTATTTAATACAGCCACGCAGCGTAGCCTTTTAGTCTGCCAGTGTAATGCTAAGTAGCATCTGTCACGGTAATTATTGGCACATTGGATGTCTGGTTCATCTTATTACCCATTTGAAATCAATTTTCCCATAAGCCCCCCAATTCATGATTAAGACCTAATATCCATATGCAGTGCAATTTTTGTTGTTGCTGTGTGCGTACCTTGATGCTGCAGGTACAGTGGGGGCAAGGAGGTCTGGATGATTCTGGGAGGCAATCTACTACTCGTGCTGGACTGACTGAAGTACTGTTTGACCCACTCAAAGAGCTGGGGATGGGTACCTCCTGGGCCTGTTGGCTGGTGGAAGTCGACAATGCGGCCGCTAAGAAGAAGAAAAAAAAAAAGAATCAAGACACTGGTTTAGAAGACAACAAATGGATCGTTTGGAAGGATGCTCATAATGACATTCATGGTAAGAACCAAAGATCTACTCATTAAAATTAAAAATAGAAACCAATGAAACATTGTTTAACTTAGATATGGCTCAACTGAAAAACAATAAATATTGCCCAATTCAGCAACAACAAGTTGAATGGGAAACACCTGATTCCTAGAGAAGTGAGAAGGACGTAGATCTCGGTGGCACCAATCCAGGCTCGCGTTCCTTGGAGCTGATGATTGAAGTGAGATGCCCCTTGTGGATCAAGTCCCAATTTCCATGCATCCTCAATCATACTCTGCACTCGTGGAATACTTGGCACTGACTTGTCTGAGACAAAGTGAGCATCAAATTAATACATTTGTGTTTGAGATTATCTTTCATTTGCTCAACAGGTTAAGGAATACAATGAGGTGGATGTGAATTGGTAGCTGTTTTATTTGCGCTATATACAGTTGCACATGGTTAACAGTAAAGTCTGCACCCCCCTGATTCAAAAGCCAGATTTTTGTTGTTTAAAAAAATAAGACCATGAGAAAATAATTGAAACTTTTCCCTGCATTAAATGAGACCGATAATCTGTACAAATCTGTTGGGAAAAAAATATGTATATATTAACAGAGGGAAAGTAAAAATAAACAACTGATAATCAAAGTAGGGTGTTCATATTAGGGTGGATGGAATGGCACACCTTGTAAAGGGGAGGCAAATGTATCAAGTCTGAAGAGGGATGAGAGCAGCATCTGGAAGTTTCTGTATCCACAGCCCCAGCCTTTGTCACCCAGCGAGGAGCAATAGTGATCAGTATCAGCGCTGAGCCACACGTGCACACAGTCTTTGCTCGCAGTCTGATAGTATTGAGATAAGGCTTCAATGACACCTAGGCCCAGGTGGATAAAAAAATACACGTGAAATTACACAGGGAAAAAGTAGGACATTCAAAATTGCAGTTTGGCAATCCCTATGTGCCACCACTAGTCTAAACACGGCATTCTGATTAATTCTGCGTTTAAGTAATATAGGTTAAGGAACAAAATCCACCTGTTTTTAATTCATCTCAGCCATTTTACCACTTGCTGTCGCTTGAAAATGACATATCACAGTTTCCACGTCTCAGGTTACAACCAATCATGGCTCAGCTTCAGAAAACTGGTGAGCCTTGACTGGTTGTCTCCTCAGACCTGTTGAAGAACTGCTTCAGTGTAATAATATTTATACAGCTGCATTTACAAATACAACTATGCATGATGGTCAAGGTGCAAAGACAAGACATCACTTTACCCTGAGTTCTGGTCCTGCCGTCATCAACCCCTGAGGCGAGAGACTCCATCATCTCCACCCTCTTAAAATGATACTCTGCGGGGGGCATAATGCCCCGGGCCACATCCCTCTTCAAGGTCTTCTCCATCTGTGCGCGATAGCCACCACTGCCATCCAGGCCAAACTGCCTCTGCACAGGGAACATATTATACGCCGGTCCAATTGATACACAGAAACCTTACAAAAACTACAAGACAAAAATACCAAAGCATGTGCTACTGTCATTTGGTGGTTCTGTGACTGTAAATTTTGATCATTGTAAATAACAAAGATTGATCGTGTTTCATGCTCACACGCCAGCGATGTTGTTACATTCAAGTTTTTATGTTGGCATCAATGCTCATTGTGACAATGGAATAATGGCATAACCTTAACTTTGTACAATTTACACTTGGTAAATGGAAGTGATGAAAGATTTGACGTCACATACTCAGGACACCTATAAAGCAGATCTAAAATGAACATACCTGAAGTTGGAAGCTAGATATTTATGAATCAAATAAAATGTGGAACTTTCAAGGACGATAACTGCAAATGTCTGCTCTGAAAACCTCGAACCTGCAACTTTTTAAACTGCTCCTTTTCCACTTGGTTCTCCTCTGCCATCCTCTTCTTGTCCATTTCCTGCTGAAGTTTCCAAGCCAGTCTTGAGTCTGAATTAGAGGTCCCTGCAGCAAATGCAAACAAGCAATATAGGATTGTAGCATTGATGGTCAAATTAATGTGACTCTATAATTAGATGCAAACAGTTTAAATCATGGTACGAAACAATCTCCCACCTGCCTCATTGTCTAAATGCAGTTCGACATGTTGCTGCAGCGAGTCGCTGTCGCTGCAAACAGCTGGGCACATTGGGCACTCAAGTTTCTCCGGTGCTAAAAGACATTTGGGAAACCTTATGTCAGTCCAATAACAGCCTTCTTTGATTTGATCAAATCAGCAAACATGTGATCCTAACTGAACATTTTAGTAGACGTTAAAAAACGCTCTGTGAAAATTAAGTGATTATATTTAAGAGTTTCTTTTCAGATATTTCAGTCAAAGGGACTTTGCAGAAAAGCAGCAAATCTTGTCCTGTTCAGGTGTTCATTCAAGTGACATTAAAGTATAATAATAATAATAATAATCAAATGTCAACAAAGCTCATATTTTCATATAACTTAGAAGAGAGACAGTGAAATGAAAAATCAGATTGATGTACATGCCATCAAGGTGATTTAGCTCCTAATAAATACTTTTTTGTAATCTTTGTTGAATATTATGGGCTTTAGCAAACATTAAAACATTTGTCTACATTAAACCATACCTTCCGAATACTCCTGTTCCTGCAAGTGTAACTCAACATGCTCCTGTAGAATGCTGGTGCTGTGGAAGACTTGTGCACACATGGGGCAGGAGAATGGGTCTGTAAAAAGGATATCAACACTAATTTATAACTCTTAATACGACTTTGGAGTTTAACATAAAATTATACCATTCTTTGGAGAGGCTGGGCGCTTCTGTTTGGGATTTTTCTGCTCAGATAAATACCCAGCATTGTCCAGAACAGGAATGCTCATCTCCAGACCACGCTTTATTCCTGGGCTGACAGATGTTGATGAGATGGCTGAAGTCCCCTCACAGGTTAAAACTCCTTTACTTTGGGTAAACACGGTATCAGTTCTTTGTTGAAGTGGCAATGAGTCACTGGATGATCTACAGGGTTTTGCTTCTATATATGGACCACTGCTGCCTGCCTTTGGATCTTCATTCTCTGTCAAATTTGTGCCGATTGGAGGAGGACAACAGGAAGTGGAATAAGATGACTTTTGGGCTTTGTGTTGGTAGTCTGGATGTGCAGAGCTAATATGGTAGGAAAGTTCATCGTAGGACACTCCAGACAAAGAACATAGTGGGCAATTCATGTCATTTTCCAAATGGCTGAGGAGCAGATGTGTCTTCATGTCCTCGTCCAACAATATTTCCTCACTGCATATCTCACAGGTCAGCATAACCACCGCCTGTTCATTCAAAATAGAGTCAGATTAATCATTTTCATAGAAAAATATGAAGCCTCAGAATGGCTCACCTACATTTTCAGAAATGTTGAAGCACCACTCCTTCACTAAAAAGGAAGCGCTTTATTGATTAAGAGCTATTGATTGAACAAACGCCAAAAGTCAATTTGTTGGTTTGCATCTTCGGGGAATAAGACGAAATTTGTCTCTGAATGAATAGTGACCATTATGATCTCCAACGTTATAAAGAATTCAAAATTTGGACTTCGAGGGCCAACGCGAGTCATGAGTAAACACGTATACGTAATTATATTTACTAAGTCATACAGTGAATGACGTAAAGCGACAAACTTAAAAACACGTATGTTGTTGATTTAAAACAGCACCGGGTGCATAATAACATATACATTTACTTACCGTAACGAATGATATTCTGTACATTAATCAAGACATTTCTCGTCTCGATCATGTGACTTCCGGAGGCTAAACTATATATATATATAAAAGAAAATGCAATAAACTGACAAAATCTAAATGTAAAAGTAAAATGTTCGTCCTACCCGTGTGGGTTTGTTTATTTTCAAAATATATATCACATGCGCTTTGCTATCTTAGAATGACAGGCCAGGCGATTTCATTTTCGTGCCACAACACCACCGGAAACCAATCGACAGCTGGCGGAAGTGACGACTATCTTGTTGACGCGAGGTGTTTTGTGGGAAAATTATCGCTCGGTCGCCATTTTCCTCTACCGACGGGGGAGGCATTCTAATAGGAATTGGAGTTTTGAAACACCCGCAACGTTTTCAAGTCCGTCAAACCTTTAGTGGGTAAGAATCCCCCGCCCTGTATTCCGAATTATATATGTTGTCATCGATGTTGAATGTAAACACACTAGTCTGTGAGAATAGCTGCATGTGTAAAGGGGCTAGCACTAGTGCTAGATTAGGAACCGATTCAGAATAGCCCAACAAAAATATTATATTGCAGCGAGTCGAAGTAGAAGTTTCGATAAGCACAGCCAAAAACTTCTTCTGTTCGACTTTTTAAACCTGTGAAATCGTAGTAATGGAATTTGTGAGTGAGGACGAAAAGCAGTGCAGCGTTAGCATTTGACAGCACTGTTTAAGGGGTAAGCCTCAATCTGACAGCACTGTTCAAGGGGTAAGCCCCGATCGGAATAACAGTTGATAAAGGTAAAACATTTTTGGGGGGGAAGCTTGACAGTGAATCGCTGCAGTGTTTTATGTGTTCACTGGAAACTCATTATAACATTATAACGAATGTAAAGATTACTTATTGATTCACACTGAGATCTCTAGCCATTTGTCAAACCTCGATTGCTGTCAGTCTTTTTGGTAGGGGTGGCGTTTTACTTCAATATTGGTCAGTAGTAGTGTGGGAGTTGGATAAGTTTGGAATGAACTAGAATTGTGAAGGACAACATATACACATTAGTCAATAATAAGTTACTTAAAATGAATAGTCACAATTTCACCCTGTCAGATGTTTAGTTCCTCTGTGGAAACTCACCAAGCAACCCGGTCCGCTTTCTTGCCGTTCCCTGCAAAGGAACTGCAAGAATCCGATTTTTTTTGAGAATTGCACAGTGCTTGAAGGCAGTGCACGCAGGAGCACGCATACAGACTAAACCCAAAGTATCTCGAAACATGCTCTGGTCAAGAGATCAACAGTAAATTCCAGAAACCTGATAGAGGCAAACGTCTTGACAGTCTGGCAAAGTACTGAACCAAGCAAGTTCTTTGGGAAGTGGTAGAATATTTTTTTTTTATAGCATGGCAGAGCATGTCGTGGTTGAAGGAAGAATTTGGATCTTAAGCTTTTGCACATTGTACTTTATTCTCCAAATCCCAGAATTATTAACAGGCTTACACAAACAAGTAATCGGAAAGGTGTCAATGTAACATTCTGTGCCTGACAAGCACCATTCTCAAAGGGTAAAGACAAAGTCCAGGAAGAAATAATTTACACTTCAAACAAAATGAGGAGGAATGTCTCTCTTGAATGGAATAAATGGAAATCACAAATTCTAAAATTGTACCGAAATAACAGTTTAATTGAAAATTGAAATTATTTTGGAAGGAAAAACAGATGTCAGGATAATAGTGTGCATGATTAAATAAATTACCCAGAAAACTGAAAATATGTAAAGACAGGAGCTATTCAAGGCTGATTTAGCCTTTTGTTAAGGTCTTCCTATGCGTTGGTTAATACTTAATCCTATGCTGTGTCCTGACTCTTCAGACCATGGCGAGTCCGGGGAAAGATAGCTACAGGATGAAGAACTACAAGAACAAAGCTCTGAATCCTCAAGAAATGCGTCGAAGGAGAGAGGAAGAAGGAATCCAACTGCGTAAACAGAAAAGAGAGGAGCAGGTAAACACTCGTGTAGAATTTATGGAGCTCATGAGATGGGACTACAAATGTCGTCGTCACAAGCTGCTGCTGCTGCTGCTGCTGCTTCTGCTGTTGTCAGAATTGAGACACAAAACAGTCACATGTGAGACCTTGTATAGAGCTGTGTGTGCCTTCTCAAATCATCCAGTTTAACCATAGTACAGTAAAAATGGGCCACAAAATATGTGTAGAATGACGTTTGCATCAAACAGCTGCATCATTGAGAAAGCGGGACTGTATATGATTGACAAGTGAATCCAATTATAGCTACAAAATGTCAAATGCAATTCATGTGGAACTAAACTAATCACGTGGCACCCTACTTTGCCCACAGCTGTTTAAGAGGAGAAATGTAAGTACGCCATCAGGTGATGAGTCAATGTCAGATTGTCCAATCCAGGATCCAGACATCAGCTCCACAGTGCCGGTCACCAGCGTAAGTCATATAGAATTAATCGTGAAAAGTGTGAATATTGATTGCTGCTTTGTTTAATCGAACTATCTGATACCAACAGGATGCCGTCATAACACCTGATATGGTTCAGATGATTTTCTCTGAAGACCCAGACCAGCAGCTGATTGCGACACAAAAATTCCGAAAACTCCTGTCCAAAGGTTTGCGTTTCCGGCCTTCGAGTTAGTTTGCGTTACAAGAACAGTGTTATTGACTTATCAGTCTCGACCAGTTACGAGAAGATTTAAAAACTTGACTTTTTTGTTTTTAGATCCCAACCCGCCCATAGACGAAGTCATTGCCACGCCTGGCGTTGTGAATCAATTTGTTGAGTTCCTGAAGAGGAGTGAAAACTGCACATTGCAGGTAAAGTGTTTTGCTCGCTTTCACAATGTTAGGCGTGGACTTCAATTTGGGTTTTGAATCACATGTGGTGCATAGATTTTCACCATAATACTTCAGCAGATTTTTTTTGCATGGCAGACAATAGTTCCTGGATTGTTATGCTAGTCTATATCATGTCTATGTTGTCTGTGTTTCTGTTTTTTAGTTTGAGGCAGCCTGGGCGTTAACCAATATTGCCTCAGGCACCTTCCAGCACACCAAGGTTGTGATTGAAACAGGAGCTGTGCCTATTTTCATCGAGCTGCTGAATTCTGAGTATGAAGATGTGCAGGAACAGGTGAGAACCTTTGTATGCAAATGAAAACAACACTATATCACTTCCATATTTACATACTGCTTACGCTTAGAACACCTACTCCATCAGAAAGTCTGGTGCGCATTATATACGCTCCAACTTAGTGTACAGTGGATCTCAATACATCAGGCATCACGGATAATGATAATGGATGGAAACAAGCCCTTTTGAGCCCTACTGGTGATTCACAAACACAACAATAGTAGGAACGGTGCTGACTGTGGTGTGTTTCAGGCTGTGTGGGCACTGGGCAACATCGCTGGAGATAATGCAGAGTGCAGGAACTACGTACTCAACTATGGCATTCTACCTTCTCTACAGCAGTAAGTTTATCTCCTCCCGTCACTGTGTTCTACATTATTTGGTCACATCTAAATGAGCCTGCTGTCTGTTGATCCAGGTTACTCGCGAAATCCACCCGTCTCACAACAACTCGAAATGCAGTTTGGGCTCTGTCCAACTTGTGCCGTGGGAAAAACCCGCCACCGGATTTCTCCAAGGTCAGTTAGCAAGCCTGGTTTGATGAATACAGGAATTGTTTTTCCTTTTTATGCATTTCTTCTATTTGAGACTTTATTCCTGCAATTAAGCTGTTCTTGTCTTTTTTTCATTTTATTTTTTTTTATCCTTAACCGCTGTCAGGTGTCGCCGTGCCTTAGTGTGCTGTCCAGGCTTCTTTTTAGCAGTGATCCAGATGTGCTCGCAGACGCTTGCTGGGCCCTATCCTACTTGTCTGATGGTCCCAATGAGAAGATTCAGACAGTCATTGATTCTGGAGTTTGCCGCAGGCTGGTGGAGCTGCTCATGTAAGAAGCCTTCAAATGTAACTTCAACGGAAGTACATTGAAAAATGAAATGATGCGGCAATGCATTCTCTGAACCACATAGTGTGAATGACATGTTCACATCATGCCTCGAAACATACATCAATAGTGATGAGCTGGAACTTTTGGTTTGCCTTAGTGGTGTTTACGTCAATGACAAGAAAAGGCAGAATAGGGAAGCACGGTCATGGTGAAAAGGGACTGCTGTCGAGTCATGTTCTCACTCAAGGTTAAAATGCGCAGTCAGCCTGCTAACATGACCACCATTTACTGCCATTTGAGTCAATTTGACATTATAATTTCTTTGTTTGTTCTCTCTAAAGGCACAGCGACTACAAAGTGGTTTCTCCCGCTTTACGGGCAGTTGGCAACATTGTCACAGGAGATGACGTTCAGACACAGGTTGAGTCCAGCCAATCACGTAGCTCCCATGCACTAGATTTATGTGGCGCTTTTATTCTTCTTGAATGCTTTTTGTCTGTTTGTCATCACAGGTGATCTTGAACTGTGCAGCGCTGCCTTGTTTGCTCCACTTGCTAAGCAGTCCCAAGGAGTCGATCAAAAAGGAGGCTTGCTGGACTGTGTCCAACATCACAGCTGGAAACAGAGCTCAGATTCAAGTAAATGCTGCTAGAAACAGATATTTTTCCCTCTTTCAAGGCAGGTGGATTTATTTTCTTGCTGACATTCCTTTTACCAGAGTGTGATCGATGGCAACATTTTCCCGATACTGATTGAGATTCTTCAGAAGGCAGAGTTTCGCACAAGGAAAGAAGCAGCGTGGGCCATAACAAACGCCACTTCAGGTGGTACTCCTACACAGATCAGGTACCAGATGTTTTGTCTTATTTGTCAGGAACGTTTGTTTGTATATGTATATATATTTGTTGTATTTTACATATGCGACAACAGTGAAACATGTAACATCAATTTTGAACGTTTTGGAATAAACTGACCAATGAAGTGCAAAACATGACTGCAACTACCGTATAATTGCATATTTTTGTTTAATTTTAACGTCTTATTAATGTTTAATCCATTAATTGTAAGTGACTGACTTGATGATGGTTTCCTGTTTTGTGTGAATAGGTACCTGGTTTCTCTGAGTACCATCAAGCCCATGTGTGACCTTCTCACCGTGATGGACTCCAAGATCGTGCAGGTCTCACTGAACGGTCTGGAGAACATCCTCCGACTGGGAGAACAGGAGGCCAAAAAGAATGGAACAGGCATCAATCCTTACTGTGCACTTATCGAGGAGGCTTACGGTACAGCTCTGCATCTTAGCACACAGCTTACACAGTAGCGCATGAGCAATTTTGCAAAATGGATATTACCGAGACACTCGCTGGAACACTGCATTTGGTTGGTTTGTATTTAGCTGAAATAAGAACGTCATTTAACATTTTGACTTGGTATGCATAATGCTCAATTTTGATGAAAACACTACAAGTAATCTGTAATTTGTGCTTATAGCAAATCATACTGAGAAATGGTTTCTGACCATTTTAGATACATAAAAGAGCATCTCACAATGATCCAATGCAACCAGCAACATGACAACATGGAATACGCACTCCAAATGCTTCTAAAATAGTCTTTAAATTCATAATCGAGATATTGTGTTCAGAATAGTGGGAGCACAGAAAACAAAAGTAAAAAAAAATCTTTCACTTGACGTAAGACTTTGTGGTGATGATTTTTAGCCGTGGAACTTTGGACTTTGGAGATTTTGGCGCCCAATGCCAGTGATGTTTACATTTCATCCTTCCTTCATCAGGCTTGGACAAGATCGAATTCCTGCAGAGTCACGAGAACCAGGAGATCTACCAGAAGGCATTTGACCTGATTGAGCACTATTTTGGTGTGGATGAGGAAGATGCCAGCCTGGCGCCACAGGTGGACCAGGGTCAGGGCCAGTTCATCTTTCAACAACAGGAAGGACCCATGGAAGGTTTCCAGCTCTAACGTCAATCACCTCACCTTCACCCCGTTTTCCTGAATTCAAGGATCTCGTTATCTGATAAACAAAGTCCTGACCTACAGTAATTTTTTCTGGGCCAGCTCCACCAGCTCCAACCCTCAGACCATCCACATCCTCAAGGCCTTCCAAAACAACCATCTCTGATATGATGTTGAGATGTGTGAATACTGAGCTAAATGTTAGCGCGTTAGGCCCATTAATGCTTCCTCAACGTGAACAAGCCCGTACGGGTCGGTCGTACCTGCACTAAGGAAAAAGAAGTATTCTCTTTTGATATAGTGTAACTTTGGGTTTCCATTGGTGTTTTATTACAAAACCCAACAGTGCTTGTGTCTCAATCGAAAACCAATCACATAATTCACATTCACATCCCTATTGAAATGTGAATTTGCCTCGCTATTGCTCAGATGGGGTGGGAGGTCAAAATCCCTCAACAATCTGAGGATTTTATTCTATTATGGTCAAAATTGGAAGGGGTGCCTGTCATGACGACACAGGTACTGGATGTAAATACAGTGCAACTGTCAATCCTCAGAGAGCCCCTTCCTCCTGATGGACAACTGTGGGTCCTTATTTATTTATCTTGTGTGAGAGCTGGGTTGCTTCTGTTATTCCAGCTTTCCGGTCAGGCTGATAGTTCCTTTGTAAAGCTTTCCATCTTCCCGTAGTCAGGCAAGATTGCTGCCTGTGATAGGATGCATCCTGAGCAAAGGTCTCATTCAAAGAACGTAGCCTAAACTAGCAAAATGAATTGTTGTGAAATGATGAAACAGGGTTGACATGGAGGGTTTTGTATAGCATATATATGTGTAAGATTGTAAAGCAACTATTTAAATGGCAGTGGGATGTCGATGTATGAAGGTGTAGTGTTTACAGTCGTGACTGCTTCTCCTTGATAGCTCAATAATTAGGATGAGGTTACCCTACTCTGAACTTGTGTGCTTTTTTTCCCCCCTCACATTGGGACTTGGTGGAAGTTATATCCATAACAGAAGCACAGTGTTATATTTTTTGTCCTCCCCCCAACTTGATGCCATCCCCTTCAAACATACATTAACCATATTTCTTGCACATAAATGCACAATTGATTACTGCAATGTTAATTGGTGGACAACGAGAAATGATCTATATTTACATGGAAATATTTGTAATGCAGAATTTATTTCATCGAGCACATTCAACAGTGTATAGTTTTCTAATATTTCTGGTTTGTATGATTTTTTTAAATGTTTTATTAGCACATTTCTTGTTTGAGAATTCATTTGCTGTGTTGTGGCTCTCGGAAAAAAATGGAAAAAAAAGAAAAAAAAATCCTGATAGACCTCCACAAGTCTGTGTACAGGTGCGACATATCATGCAGCCAGACTGAGACTTTGAAGCTGTATTATGTTGCTGGCAATGCCTGTGTCTGGAATACACATCTGATATTTTCTGGCAAGAACTAATAAATGCAACCGTCTGATAGAGATTCCATCCACTTCCTTTTTGCGTTAGGATTTTTTCTTTCTTTCATGAACATGCTTATTTATGCTGACTAAACCCATTCAATTCACAGCCAATCGACAAGGAACATAATGGGAGAAAAAACACGTTTACTGGTCGAGCCCCGCTTTCGCTCCCACCATTCCCTTCGTTCATTTTTTTTGCAGGGAAAATCAAGCAAGGCCCTCAGGCAAATGTCACCAGGATATGCCCTCCTGGTGGTAGCCTGAGAAGCATCCTAAACAGATGATCGTGCTCCTCTCAATGCGGATCTGCAGCTCTCCAATGAGGCCAGACAACCGGTAGAGAAATCTCTTTTTTGTCATTTCAATCTCTGATCTATTTTTACGGCCTCCATCATAAGTCCTTCATAGTGGTCTGTCGTTTTGTACCCTTGTTCATTTTAACACATTAAATTACATTTTTGACCTACCAAGTCTGATATGAGTACCATTGGTGATTCTTGTGCTCCCTCTTGTGGTAACCGAACGAATCACAGTATAGAGGTAGGTTGAGGTCAAAAGTTATGTACTTGAAAAAACAAAACTCGTACTGGAAAAAATTAAGTTAAATCCGAAAAGTTTACGAAAACAAAAACCTAGTTTATTAAAAAATATTACCATGGCGAAGCAAAACTACATTCAACTCAAAAAAACTTTCAAACAAGTATTTTTATTTTTAATACATTGTTGTTTCTTTCAAGTTTTAAGATCAGGACGCTTATTTTCAGATTCAACTTTTATTTTTTCTAAGTATTAGTTGTTTTTTCAAGTACAAAACTTTTGACCCCAATCTACCTCCATGAATACACTACAACAAATCTTTGTTTATTTATTTATTCCAATTCGACACTCTAGCATTTAAACTTAAAGAACTGTTTTTCAAATTATTTATGTACAATTCCGTTTACCTTTTACAACTCCCTCATTTAAAATCCCGGAGTTTTTGCTTAAAATATTTTGAAATAGCATATGCCATTGCTTTTCCTATATTTTGCTGTTGTTCTGTTGTGTTGCAATAATGGTTTTATTTGTGTTTGATTTTTCTTTCTATTGTTGAGGCATTCTTTTTCATATACTGGTTTGTGAATGTGTCTGTGAATGGGTGAATGTGGGGTTGTATTCGTTGAAGAGTGTCTTTTCTTATAATATTTTCTGAATATTTAAGCATACTACTATTTATACATAAGTATTTCAATTTTGATCATTATAGTAGTATGTTGTGAGGCCATTATTTTTGGGAGTGTACTACTTTGTGTGAAAACTTTGAGAACCATTGGCGTAGCCGTGGGTCCGGTAGCTTTTTCTCCACCTCCAACATGGCGGACAATTAATTACTGATAATCTAATTGAATGCACTTAATCACGTAATGAGTAGGAGCACATCTATGTTTCACATTCAGTGGTTTGTGGTCACACCGCAGGGTTGGGTGAAGGTGTGTTTGAGCGTAACTTCCGTGAAACAGTAATGGAATGATTGTTTACTAATTCAATTTGCCACTCCCTTGTGATTTATTCTGTACTCCACTCCGTCACCGTTGCCCCCTTCCTCATACTAAGACTTTTTTGTGAAATGTGATTAAGTCTTTGGACGTCATTAACAAAGAGAGGACAGTACGAACCGCTCTTGGCTCTGATATCTCATTTCATCTTAGTTGCATTTCAAGAGAAAATAAATCTCATTTTTGTTTAGCGATTAGTTTCCAGCGTATCATAAACGAGGTCCTAACATGGCTTTTGTTTATTTTTAATCATTATTTTTTGCAAAAGCATCACTTCCCCATATTTTTCTGTTGACACAGACCTACTATCAAAAGAACAACAACTGGGGGAATGATTTACGTAAGAATAAAAAGATTCCTCCACACTCCTCCAATGTGCTATGTCTTTGTCACACAACCAGACCGACAAGTTTGCAGTTGGGGTTTTTCTGTGTGCGTGAAACTTGATGACATGCCGCACCTGAGGCTGTGTACGTTCTAAGTTTGAATTATTTCATTGTCTTTAAATTTGATTTCCTATCTCTAGGAAACATCACGTTTGCTTTGCCCTTCTTACTGTTGCATACCATCAAGACAACATGACGAAGTCAAGTAGGTCAACAGGTGAGATCATTTGCACGCATCTGAAAATAAACTCACGTCCAGAGATGGCATGCCTGATTCCTACTATTGCCTACTATTTCCTGGTTGTTTCATAGAAATAATAATAATAATAATTCATTAAATTTGTATAGCGCTTTTCAAGAACCCAAAGACGCTTACAGGGAATGATCTAAAAAGATATCCCTCAAACACATAACGACCACTAATTAATTCATTTTAGACAGATTATCACCCCATATTTTTTTATTTCACCCGAGGCTAGGATGTCAAGGATGTGGTTTACTTACTCTAAAAAAAAATTATAACAGGGGTGGACAATAACTTCATCATTTTAGCTAAACAAAGGTACCTAGTACTTTTGTTGTACTTCTCCCACTGGAGACATGTTCTGAATACGTTTAACCCAATACTCTTTACTCTATAATGCTAATCATAATTTTTATCAAGTTTCATTTATCACAGACCAATGACCCTAATTTAAAATCATCACCCAAAATTGTAAATATTTATAGACACGTACGTTCTGCATGACAATAAATTTATTTGTGCAGTTAATAATATTCTCAAGCAACGACAGGAAAAAGAACATAAACAGAACAACAACAACAAAAAAAATGTCCCATGTCTCACTTCTATATTTTGTTTCTTGAAACAGTTAATAATGTAGTAGCACGCGTACTCCCATAACCTCCCTGGCTTGAATACAAAGAGGCAGACACATAACTCTGACATAACATTTGATTAATTAAAAAGCCAGAGGTTAATTACAGCAGTGGAAGAAAACAGATACAATACAAATGAGCTGCTCTTTACCTGTGCGATCAGCAGAAACAATACTGTTAAAAGACCAATCATTTTTCCATTGGACTTCATTCTTGTTGGATATAACTAAAATATTTGGGGATTATAAACGTCTCTGAATTACCTGGCTTTTTTTCCCCCCCCCCAAAACCTGTGCCAGCGTTGTTAATCAGATAGCAATGCATTTCGTGCATGGGGAAGAGTTCAGTTCTTATTGTTAGCTCGTCCACATTCCTAAATGTCAACCAACGTTGACAATCTTGCTCCAGGCATTCAGGCCTGCAGTTTCTTAATCCAAATCAAGTGTGAGAAGCACAAGACTAGTCTCTCATTTAGACATTGGACCAAACATTTTCTAAAACATTCTTATCCCCATTTGCATGTTCATGTTATCTGGGAACACCCTCATGAGGGAGTAGCTGATGGATGGACAGTCTTTATAGTCTGGGAGAGCCGCCTATAGGCTGATGCTTCTTCTGTAGGAAGTGTTTCGATCGATGCATTTATTATCTTTGCTTCTGTAAGAAACTTTGAAAGTGTCTCTGTTGGCGTAGCTTTTCTTCACATAGTCTTTATCCGTCAAACAGGACGGAGGTGTGACATTCTGCTTACTGCTGAGCTCTTTCTCTGACACTGAACTTCCAGTCACAGAAAAGGAATCCGTACATTTGACATTATACTGATATAGCTTTTCCCTGAAGGCACTGCTGGTGTTTTGATTACTCCTAAAAATGATTATGTAGCACTTTGGAAGGAAATGACAGCTTATGATGCCGTAATTGGAGATGAGAATGACCACCATTTCTACGGCCGGAAGATACACTCCAGATGCTGTGACGTAGATGGGGATAAAAATCAGCCAGGAGGTCAGGTAGAGCAGCATGCTGAAGGTAATGAATTTAGCCTCGTTGTACCTCTGCGGTAACTTACGCCCCACGAAGGCGCAGACGAAGCAAACAAAAGCCAAAAGTGCAATATAGCCTAGCATCACACCAAAGGCCAAATACGATCCCTCGTGACAGTCTTCCAGCAGAGTTTGTGGCTCCTGGATAATCTCTATATAAGGGCTTTTGAGGACAAGCCAGCATATGCAAATAATAACCTGGACCGCCACGCAGGCAAGGATTATTAAGTAGGAGTGGTAGACTTTTCGGAGCGCTCCCTGCATGTCTGTATTTAACTGGAATGCCAGAAGGATCTTCAACGATTTGACAAGGATGCAGGACACGCATACGGTGAAGCTGATGCCATAGAGCACTTGTCGCGCTTTGCACTGGAGGGTGACCGGCTGGCCAACAAACAGCACGGCGCTGATGAAACTGACCACCAAAGAGTACAGGATAACCTGACTCAGGGGTCCTCCGGCGGCTCTCACCACAGGGGTGTCCCGCTTATGGAAAAACAGTGCCGATATCATCAGAACAAGCAGGATGCCCAGAGCGGAGAACGCCAAGAGGGCCATGGCAAAGTGGTCTTGCCACATGAAGTAGGTGACAGTTTTGGCAAAGCACCTGGAGCTTCCCTGAGGAGCCCACTCGATGTTTTTATCACAGCTTAAACATAGGTCCATATCTGGAAGAAGGAAGAGGTGCCACACATGAGTTCATGTTGAATTGAAGCAGTTCATTTGAGACACATTTTAAAGCTCCTAACAAAAATAAAAAAAAATGCAAATTGTATTGTGACATGTTATAAACAAAAAAAACCCACCATCAATTAATGGAGATTTTTAGTGGCCTTATGGGTGCACTTTTGCTTGTAATTCAACCCAGTGTACCTTAATTCACAAAAAAGTGTTTATTATGATGAAAGTGGAAATGTCTGACAAGCTAACTACTTGCCTGTGTCATTGGAGTAGTAATTCTCTGTACAGTTGATGCACTCATAACAACAAGTGTGAAAACCCTCCGATGTTTTCATGAATTCCCCGGGCATGCAGTTATTGGAACATCTGGAGAATATTTTCTGTAAGCAAGGAGAAATATTATGAGCATATTTATTGTGCAAACATTGTTAAATTTGTTGTTTTATTGAATAACAACGAGTCCATTTTCACGAAGACATATTTGTGTGAAACGTTGCTTATTTTAGATTAGCTTAATGACTTTGCCACTAGCCCAACACCATCACTACACGATATTTGTGTCTACCAAATGATCTGGGGGTAGCCGCATGAAGACCCACCTGCAATTCTAGAAAGCGAGCTGCGAAGTTGCTGCTTTTTAAAGTGATGTTCCTGATTTGTGGATTGTACTCAGCCACAATGCTTTGAACGTCAACTTTCCCATCAATTGATCTCCACAAGGCCACATCATAACCTTGGTTGATGTCTCCTTGGTCATCAAATGTGTATTTGTTCCCTCCACTATCAAATTCATGCATCCGAAGAGCTTCCAATACCTGCAGAGAAATGGAAACCTTAAAAAATGGTGGAAAACAGGAGCATAAACCTTTGCTTACAATAAGAAGATGGCTGTTGAGGATCTTGTCAACTTCAGTTTTAATTTTAGCTTCCAATTAGATTCTGAAACAATTAACTACATTGTCACTCTCTCATTAAAGTTGTTTACTCTTGTAACATTACCATCCTTTCTTTACAACATTACAGCTTCTTTTTTTTCTCGGCTTTTCTTGTCACGTTGCAATTGAGTCCAAGCATTTATTTTCTATAATTTATGCCGTTTAAATTCATGTCGGAAAATCACCTTGGGCACATTTCAAATAAAGTTCTCGTCAGTTCAGTTTAGTTGGCTCCTGCCGTGTTATCACTAACAGATTGAATTCCTTGTGTGTTTTCCACTTGACGCCTTGTTTATTTAAAACACTGATCATCTTCTTTTATTTGTTGTCATCTACCATTTATTTTTACGCTCGGTTAACGCTAAGTTATGTATGACGTGTTGGTGTGTCTATGGTTGTTTTTAACTTTTGGTAAGCTAATTATGCAATGTGGATTGAATGATCTTACCTCCCACGGCTGCAGGTTGCCAGGTGTTTTGCAATCTCTGTTCCTGCAGAGAGAGGCTATAGCGTGAGCACAGGCGGCCACAGCCAATTCAACGCTGAAGACTGTGGCCGGGTTTATGTTTTCTTTGAGGGTCTTCGCCACTTCAGATGCCAGCTCAGTGTTTCTGGAAATGTCGCTGTCATTTATCAGCGTGAACAATTCTTCCAGGAAGGAGTTATTCATTGCGTTGCCAGTCACCTCCATCTTATCCAAGTACGTGTTATAAGATGACATGTTTCCAGTTTTGAAGTTGAAGCCTACAACATGTCCTATGTCCTCAAGGCTCAAGTTTCCTTTAACATAGGCTGCAGTGGACCAACTGTCGCTGGCCAACCACACTCTTTTCATGGACTCCATGGTTTGCCCTTTTCTAATAATCTCATTCCTCATTTCCTGAAAAATGTCCTCCATTTGAGTCCCCTTTGAAAAGGACACGATCACCTGTGCCTTTGGATGTTGAAAGATGGTTTGGACAACCTCTCTGGTGGCAGAGCGCATGAGCTCCTCTGTACCGGTGTGAGGAAGGATGCTTTTAAATGCTATGCAGATTCCATTTTCAGCTGCTTCGGCCGCAAAGTGCTCAAGTGCCGAGCGACCGTAATCGCCATCCGCGATTACCATGCCCACCCAATTCCAGTCCATGAGCTTGATTAGTCTGACCATAGCAGTTGTCTGGTGCTTATCATTAGGAACCGTCCTCAAGAAGCTGGGGAAGCGGGCCTTGTCGCTTAGAATCACAGCTGTTGAGGAATAACTGATCTGAGGACACAAAGTGTATTTTTGGTTGTCGTTAGGAAATCAACTGGTTGAACATGGAAAAAACGATTAGTACTGAATTTAGTTATTCGTGACAAAGACTGGTCCTACATTTAGTAACTACCATTCCTTATTATTGGTATGTAATGCTAATTGTAGATGTGATGAAGGTCATATGCGGAATGCAAAAATCTCCCTTTAAAAAAAAAAAAACCGCTATGTTCCCATTGCGGGTCTTCATGCTCAATTTGGATTTTTGGGTGAAATGTGATTTTTGTGTGCGTAAAGTATTACAACACTATAAGTGAGCGCAAGTGGAAGCTTTCTGATTTCCCGAAACATTTTTCAGATTTAAACTCCATGACTTTTATGGAAAAAAAAAAAAAGAGTAAAGAAAGTATTCATCCCAAACAAAAAAAATAAATGTGGCTGCAGTAAAAGCCTGGAGAAAAAAAAAAAAATATATATATATATATACATATATATATATATATATATATATATTTATTTATTTTCTCCAGATTTAAACCCCATAAAGCATGCTTTTTATAGACAGAAAAAAAGAGTAAAGGAAGTAATCAACCCAAACAAACAAATTAATGAAGCCGCAATAAAAGGCTGGAAAATATTTACGTTTGTTCAATTTTGACTCTCTCTGTTCCAATAAAATTCAAACTGAGTAAAAACTCCAAACTTACTTGGGGAATCATGTCAAGGGCCAGTTGCCTTGCAACAACAATAGACATTTCAGAAAATGCAGCGCCCAAGACGGCCACAACAGGTTGATCACATATGGGGGAAGCGGGTTCTTTCCAACAATTTGCCTGCTCAATGAAGTCAGCTGTGCTTCTGAGACCCGTGCTGACATCGGTGCAGGAGTCTTGGATCCGGTAGCCCAGAGTGATGTTCAGATCCGTCAGTAAAGGAGATTTATTCATAACATCGACTGCATTGATCATAGTCAGCAAAAGTGTCATTGCCCGAGTTGATATCCTGCGTGAAGAACAACATTGGCACATTGAGGAATACATTTCACTCCACTGATCTATTAGAAAAGTAACAAAGCAACTAGTAAGTTCATTGACCAGAATTTTCAGGGACTCAATATTAGGATTTGTACCGTTGACATAACGGATATCTACGTTTTCAATAGCACTCAACGAAGCATGGAGCTTGCACAAACCTCACCGAGTTTAGTTTATTTTCTCCCAGGAGATGTTTTTGTCTGATCTTCAGTGAAAACACTTTCACTTCATGCATGTTTGCGGGTTTTGCTGCATTTGCTTTGGCCAAAAATCGATCTCTATCTGGTTAGGTTCACCATTTTACTTTCAAAATGTTTTCAGTTAATTCTCAAATACACTTTTTTTGTATTTTTTTTTGTGTGACACACGACGTGGTATGCTTTGGATCAACAATTCTTTATTTCCTTCACCATATGTTTCTATTCCCATCATTTTGAGTCAAGGATTCATCAGACTCCAAAATCTCAAGGTTCCAGAACATGGGAAGCTTTTTAGCTTTTTGTAGTGTGGCTTTCCTCCACTTAAAGGTTATCATTTGCACCTTTTTGTCAAGCCTCTATATTTACGTACATTCAAGTAGCTTTACTATGTATTCTTATTAAATGGCCCTAAAATTATGTCATCCTCTTAAGTTCTCTTGTTGTTTACTGTGAAAGTAAGTAGCAGTTAAGTGATCACTATTATCTTTTTATAGGCAGATTACTTGATCGAGCTCTTTTTCTAATTCCCATTTCTTTTAAATCACATGATTATTTTCACTGTCATAGTTGTAGTACAGGTCATAGTAAAAATTGTTTCCCGCTGTAATTCCACTAAGTCATTTTAAACAACCTTGAAAACAAATTAAACAAATGAACTAAAAAGATATCAGAATGAATCAGAATTAAAATTTAGAGACAATCATACAAATACAAAGTTATTAGTTGTGAACAACATGAATATACAGTACATTAAAATTCTACTGTACTTCAACTTACCCAGAACATTTGTGAGGTTGAGGAGCAAAGGAACTATCATTTTTGTCTACATGTAAATGCAGAGGAAACATTCCTCCTATGATAACATGTCCACTGGATTTAGCTCCTGGTTCTGTAGTATCATATTCTGAGGCAACTTTCCCCCAAATAATACTACAAAAGCTGACGTACAAATAAATTAAAGACGAAACCTCTGCCATAATTGTGTCCTCTCGCTCCTGCGCTTCTCTCAGTGATTCGTTCACACAACTTTACCTCAGGCCAAATGATACTTATTCTTTATAGGCATCTTTGCTGGGGCCAAGAAAACCACTCCTCCTACTTTGTCATATTCACATCTCTGTTTTCATTTCCTTTCTGTAAACCCTGCCCACTCTTAAGTGACAATAGTGTGACTCAGTGTTTCAGCAACATATTCCTTGTTGTCCATAAACAATATTTTCATCTGATAACAAGCGGGCACTGCGGCTTACTTTCTGTTTGGTAGCAGGATGTAAACTGAATTGTTTCATGCCTGATGCTGCATAGAAATGAGTTGATGTGCATGTGAAACTCCAACACAACTCCAAAGTCAGCTTCAACTCACTTTAAAGTCAGAATTCTGAGGGGGAAAAAAGTCAGAATTATCCCTCTAAAGTCAGAATTCTGACTTTAAAGTGACAATTCCCACTTTCTGACTTTAAAGTTCTGACTTTATTCACAGAATCCTGACTCTGACTTTAAAGTCAGAATTCTGAAAGTTGCTCGTAAAGCTGCTTTACCACCCCCAGTCGCAAGGCGGCAGTATATTGTCCGGCTCTGGTCGCAGCATTAAAGATGGACGCGGCCGTGTTTATTCTGTCACTGATCGACTGTTGTGCACTGATTTTCCTGGCCGTCTATTTTGTATCCTTGACTCTGCATGTTTAATTGTATGTACGAGGAGCCCGTTTCTGGACTTTTGCACCGTTTCAAAAATATGTTTGAGTTTCGTCCTATTAAAGCTGCAAATGGTTGAAAGAACGAACTACCATGCTAACAAACTAGCCATATTGCTATCGTTTCCTTGGCAGCGTCCGAAGTAGAATTTTAACAGTGCAAGCTCAATCGTCGTTTTCTCTCTCCTACTTGAACAGGCTACGATCACGCCAAAATACATCGACACTGATTTACTTGCAATTTAACGTAGTAATGTTGTCAAATTATAAGTAGTACTATTGCTCCTCTGAACTGGTTGTTCATATTGTTTTGCACCACCTTGACTTAAAGGTCAGATTATCACCTTGTCTGATCTAGAATGTGACTACATCAATGCCAGAGCATGCTGCTCCAAACTCAACAAAGTAAGTGTGCATTGACAAGTAACATTTTATGTTTATAATATATGCCTGTATTATGTGCCCACTCTTGGGTGTGGATACTGCTGGTAACTGAATTTCCCCCCTACTTGATACAAGCAGTCGACATTATGCATATTAACAAATAATATCCATTTGACGTAGTACCTCTCCATTTACCATAATCATTTGTCTTACGTTCCTGACAGGTTTCTGTGAAAATACATACACACAATTTTAATATGTGCTGTGCACACATCTAAGTTGTGACTGCTTGCTTTTTTTTAATGCTCATGTTGCAGTATCTGTTTTTATTGGCTCGGATGGAGTCAGCATCCTGATATTGCGTTTTGTTTTCAGTGGGTAATACCAGAGATAGTTGGCCAGTGTCTGTCCACTGTGCTGATGTTGATCTCCACACATTGGTTCATCTTCTTTCTCAACCTCCCTGTAGCAGCTTGGGACATTTATAGGTAAACTGTTGTAATGGCATGTGTGTTCATGTTGTGGTCAAGGTTGTCAGTGTGTTGACTCACTGTTGTTGTTGGATCAGATACGCAAAGGTCCCGATGGGCAACATGGGCGTGTTTGACCCCACGGAGATCCACAACCGGGGGCAGCTCAAGTCCCACATGAAGGAGGCCATGATCAAACTGGGCTACCACTTGCTTTGCTTCTTCATTTATTTGTACAGGTAGATGACCACAACACAACACTTTGACATGTTGCCAGTCCTCGTTTGAGTCAAAACTTTACATGAACCCGCCTCTGTTTTGGCAGCATGATTCTGGCTCTGATCAACGACTGAGGTGAGCAGCGGGCCCTCCGCCATCCATCTTCACACTCCTGGATTTAACGTTTCCTTCCTCCCATCCTGTGCCTGGGCTGAATGGCTCAAATCGTTCTAGCATAGTCTTACAAAAAGTACTTTGCATCTGATACAAAGGTATCAAAGCCACACTAAACTATTGGTTGAAAAAAAAAATGCTTAAAAAAAACCATGTAATATTGTAATTGTACAAGGAGAAAAAAAACTAAAATTGCCTCAATGAAATAACTTGACAAGATCCTCAACTGTGCCCATTTTGATGCAGGTGTATATTCCTATAATATTATGACTTTATTCTGTAATAACGTCATAATTTGTGGTATTGTTTTGCACTGAACCTGTAAACACACATTGTAAAGAGCAGCATGTTGCGATAGCTCAGACACAAGTTGATCATTTTGGCTATTTAGTGAACACTTTGAACTTCTCAGCTCATAGTTAGACACGAGATCGTCAAACATCCTCTTTGGTTCCAACAGTGGGGCCATTGTGCTAAATAAACAAATGCATTGTTCTGTCTGAACACTTGACCTTGCGTGAACTCTTAATAAGACATTCCTTCATTTGAAAGTTTACTCCATCGACTTGTATGTTGTTTTTCATCTGAATGTGGCGCGATTGTGTCGTCACCTCCATTTGAAATGACTGCAGCATGTTTTGAAATGACTCCAATGAGAGGCATGTGTTCCGATAAAACAGAAGAAGTTCCTCATTGTGTTGACTGACATGACTGCTGGTCAGCTTGACACCTGCATCTCACTTGTAAGTCTCTGTCGCAGTGTTGTTTTTCTTGAGATTTTGAGTTTCATAAATAAAGCAGAAAATACAATGTGTCTGAGTGTCCTGTATTTGTGAGTAAATAAGAGTGACCTTTTAGAGCAGTGCTTCTCTATAATTTTCTATGATGCCCCCCTTAGGGAGAAGACAACATTTCACCCCCCCATGTTATTAACATTAAAGAAAACAAAATATAAAAAAGAAAGATCAACTTACAAGAAAGAATAACTATTAATAACATTGTTTTTTTTAGTCTGTAACAGAACAGATTCATTGTGCATCACTTAGCCTGAAATTAAAAATAAATTGTAATTATTTAAACTATAAACATTCTTAACCAACTGCCATTTTATGCTGGAAAAAATACAATAAAATAATAATAAACATACATAATATTCAATTAAATAACAGCAATAAATAATATTCAATTCAAAGTAATCAGCAACATTAACTCAGGAACACAATATATAAAACGTTTTAACCTACAAAACAAAAATGAATAAAACAATTTGTGCTTAAAATGAGGCAGCATGACGGAGCCATATCCATATCTGTCTGCTGCCAACATTGTAAGGCACAGTGAATACACTGCCATTTTCAAGTGTACCTAATAACAGGCCACTTTATTAGGGAAATATCATGGTCAAAGGTCACAGGTGTCATGCTAGAGCAGTGCTTCTCAAATAGTGGGGCGCGCCCCCCTTGGGGGGCGCGGTGCTATTCCTGGGGGGGTGCGTGTGACCCTGGGGAACAGGCTTTTTTTTTGGCAGTACTAGAATAAAGTGTAATTGCGCGTTTACTACAGCAGGGGGCAGTGGCGCTCTCATTGTTACTTCTGGGGGGGGCGTAACAGAAAATAATTGAGAAGCACTGGGTTAAATAAAGGTTAACCTAAAAAAAAAAAAAAAAAAAAAAAAAAAAAAGTGAACCCTGAACTTTGAACCCGCGGTGACCCCGCGGTGACCCCGTGGTGACCGCGGTGACCCCGCGGTGACCCCGCGGTGACCCCGTGGTGACCCCGCGGTGACCTTTGAATCCTGAACTTTCAACTCTAGTTAAAAATCGAAAATGTGCACATGACCCCGTGAACTTTGAACCGACCTTTGACCCCTGGGTGAACTTTGAACCGTAAACTTTGACCTTTGACCCCTAGCTAATTACGTTTTTTTTTTTTTTTTTAAACCGGCATAGCAGAACGATCCATGGTCTTCAGATGCCGCGCTGTCGCCATCTCCTGGTCAGTTAGTGAAATGCTTTTGCTGATGTTTTTTTTTCTCTCAATTAAAACAAATCAATTAGCCAGTTGGTTTTCTTTATTTAATATCTATTATCAGACAAAACCAAATTGTGAATCAGTCACCTAGGCTATAGCAGAACAAACAATCCATGGTCTTCAGATGCCACGCTGTCGCCATCTCCTGGTCAGCTAGTGAAATGCTTTTGCTGTTTTTTTTCCCTCTCAATTAAAACAAATCAATCAGCCAGTTGGTTTTCTTTATTTAATCTCTGATATCAGACAAAACCAAATTGTGAATCAGTCACCTAGGCCAGTGCTTCTCAAATAGTGGGGCGCGCCCCCCTTGGGGGGCGCGGTGCTATTCCTGGGGGGGTGCGTGCGACCCTGGGGAACAGGCTTTTTTTTTGGCAGTACTAGAATAAAGTGTAATTGCGCGTTTACTACAGCAGGGGGCAGTGGCGCTCTCATTGTTACTTCTGTCACGTTTGCGACAGTGCAACATTTTACGATTTACAAGATAAGTTAGGATAGTCACGGTGGGGAGGGGGGGCGCGAATAGTTTTCTTCTTGCTAGGGGGGGGCGTAACAGAAAATAATTGAGAAGCACTGTGCTAGAGCATGAGCCTTGGGGCCGCGTTCCAACATGTTTTCCAAGATTCCCTCGTTAAGTGCACCTGCGTGAAAAGTTTTAGCTCCTGCAGAACGTGAAAGGAGCTAAAACTTTTCACGTAGGTGTGTTTAACGAGGGTAACTTTCTGATTGGCTGGTTGATCTGTGACATCACTCGGACACTCCATTAGGTACACCGCCATTTTCAAGTGTACCTAATAACAGGCCACTTTATTAGGGAAATATCATGGTCAAAGGTCACAGGTGTCAAGCTCTAGTTCTTGGGGCTGCATTCCAACATGTTTTCCAAGATTCTAAGAAATCTTTTTAAATACCAGACAAGAGATTTTTAAAACCCTGACTCTTTATTTAAAATTTGTATACAGAACAATACAGAACAGTACAATCACTTTTGTAATAACACGCATCTGGCAGAAACTACCTGCAAGCAAAGGAAGTTCCTTCTTTTCTTGTTTTACAGCAAGAGAAGCCCGAACCACAGACTCAAAAGAAATGCTAGCAGAAGCAGACTTGAACACCAGCTGTGAGTGACTGAAGTGTGTGTTTGTGTTGATTGAAGATGATGTTGAGATAGAAACACGGTTCAAGGGCTGGACAATTTTTCTTTTTACCAAGCAAATTGTAAAAGCAGTTTCACTTATATTTTGGCCGAAATGCAAATTTGCACTTTTTTTTCGCACTTTCATATACACCAATTTACAGATTTTTGGTCTGGATTTTGTTTTCAGTGCAATCAGATGAAAATATTAAAAGACAGTCTTGTATCTCATGGAAAAGGTGCACTGAAACGTTTTTATCATGAAAAAAACAAATAAAAATGCAGGAACCATGTGACATATTTTGTATCCTGTCTTTAAACACAACCTCATCAAACATGCCATAACACAAATATACAGCACACAGAACATCAGAAATCAGATTGTTCACTCAAGTCTATAAAAAGAAACACTTTGTACAAGTTTATCAGGATTTCTTTTTTTTTCTTTTTACACTGTGTGGGAAGTGACTAGGTAAATGTTAAACATATTGTTATCTCAGTAGAGTTGTGTACAAAATGGCTAATTGCATGATATAGAATATGCGTTCACTATCAACACATCACGTGCAGACCTGAATCCCAACACCCTTTAGGTGACTGGTGCAATAGGTGACATTCCTGATGACACACATATTATAAATCCATCTCACAGCCAGAAATACTCACTACAAAAGCACTGGCATTGAAAATAGCTACAACAGCCGCATGAAAGAAGTTTAACAACGCCAATGAGCAGCTGTTTTAAGGAGATTATTGCGGCTTCATCTAAAATGACTGTGTAAGATTTGTGAATATTGTCTTGGATGAATTCCAAACTTACTAAAAACAGAAGAATTGTCAGAGAGAAGATGGTAAAATCAAACTTTTAACAGACAGACACAATTATGTTTTGACATCCAAAGTCATATTTAGCTTAGGGTAAACAGAAGGTAATAAAAGCAGGGACTTTAAGTGTTTAAATCAATTTGTAATGAGGAAAAAAAAAAAGTGAATGAAACATCTGAAAGTTACGAGAAAACTAAAACATACTAAAACAAGCGGACTGCAGTCTGCGAGAAGGGATGCCAATATGCTACACTCAAACAAGGATTGGTGTATAAGAGCAACTAGTGAAGCCAGAATAGATGAAGCACATCCACAACAAAGGCATGAAGGAATCCACACTGGCAATCCCAACGTAGTGCCACAAATCAGCAATTCAATGTCTTGCTAGATGGAGGCCATACTGTTGAGCGTGTCGTTGGACCATCAAACATCATTGTGCAACCTTGTGCGACATGCTTATTAAATACTGCACGAAAGCGACAAGGGGAAGGAAAACAAAGCCGGAAAACCTCTTGTGTACTTTAAAATGACAATATAGTGTAGGCTATATAAGTCATTTAAAAGTCCCTTTGGGGGGGTGTTACATCCACTGAGTTCCTGCAGGTAAAATCTCAAGACGTGAGGTGAAGAAGAAAGCAAACACACACACACACACACACACACACACACACGCACGCACTCTCTCTCTCTCTCTCTCTCTACAAGGAGTGAGTTTGTGTCACTTCAACAATAAATTAGGTCTCTGATAATAAATAAGAGGAGGTGGGTGGCTCCAGTCAAGAGAAGATGCGTCAGATAACGGACTTCTAGGTGTGGTCTCAAGGAGAAAACCAGCAACCGCTCCTCTGGCCTCCAGGATGTCCGGTCAGCAAAATTCTCCTTGCTCCATCCAGTCAAGTGTCACCAGAGTCATTTAGTGCTCGTCGCGTTCACAGCGACAACGGTAGCAACGGTCACAGATCATCAGCTGTCCATGCTGCAACAATCTGTGAATACAAGATGGCTGGTGTCATTATTTCTTCTTGACATTGATACAATACATGTGTGTGTTCTGTGTGTGTGTGTGTGTGAGCAAAACTTTCTACCATTGAGTCCCTCTGTGTCCTGGACATCCAAGTAAGGGGCGGGTCCCCAGATTCGGATGGTTCCGTCATCGGAGGCGCTTGCCAGTAGACCGGGCAGGACGGGGTTCCAGCTCACACAGTTGACCGTGCGCGTGTGTCCTGTCAGCTCCGCGATGGGCAACTCGCTGCGCCTGTGCCAGATGTAAACTTTGTGGTCTGTGAACGGACAGCGCTCGTCAGTTGGCACTTCCATAAAAGTAGACAGTAATGCCATTAAGGGTTCTGGAACATCCCAATTTTGTCCCCATTGAAATCACTTGCCTTCACTGCCGCTCGCAATGAAGTCTTCATTGTGGCCTCCAAAGCAGGAGTGGATGGTGTAGAAGCCCTGTGTCACCCCTTGGTACTTCCTCACCAGCACCCGATCCTGCAGGTCCCACAAGTGCACTCCCTGCCAACACAGACAACGCAGTAGCATTCAACTGAAGAGGGAGCCTGAAGCTTAAGTTTCACCATTTTTAGGCCTTTAACAGCCACTGACCTGGGTAGCAACGTTGAGCAGAGCTAATCTTCCATTCTTGGAGACAGTGAAGGACATGATGGGATGGTCCTCCTGGACTCTGGAAGAAGCCATTAACGGAAGTCATAGGTAAAACAATCACTGATTCAAACCACCATACTTCTGTCAAAAGGATAGATTATTTTTATTTTTTTTAAAGTTCAGCTTTTAAAATGGGCCTCAATTTAGGACAGGGGTGTCAAACTCATTTTTTTTCACGGGGCGCATTGTAGTCATAGCTTCTTTCGGAGGGCCATTATGACTGTCAACCGAAATAAATGTATGAGCACCTCATATTATATACAGTAAAAGCTACAAAACAAACTGACAAATAACTCGTTTTCAAATCAGACGAGTAAAAACTGGTCAAATAATTCTAAAAAAAGATATTATTAAGAGTGAAGACTATTTGCAATTCTAGTAAGGACACACGAATCTGATGCACAATTTGTCTTCGCGGACCACATATAATGATGTGGCGGGCCGTATCTGGCCCCCGGGCCTTGAGTTTGACACATGTGATTTAGGAAGAGGAGAACTACCTTTATGTACAAGTGCGTGCTGCTATGCTACTGACTCACATGTTTCTGTCCGTCAGATCCTCAAAGTTGTAGCCACGAATGCGTTGGTGGGTGTCAGAAGCAAGGACGCTCCGTCCGTCTCCCAAACACCACAGGCACTGCACACGAATGCCTTCCCACGAGTCCAGTAGGTTTCCATCTAAATCCTGTTAGTCCCAGTTCAGGAGTTCCAAAAACAGATTAAGAAAAATTATTCGACAGAATGTGAAAGGGTTCCTAACGAGCCACAATCAGAATATTTCACACTTAGTGTAACTTGGTAAACTAGAATCAGATTACATATTGTATTTGACAACAATGACTCTTTCTGACTTGATGTCTCTCTCATGGATTATTCTCTTAATTCAGTCGGCAAACTATCATTTTAGCTGTTTTTGAAATAATGGAGCGTTCAAGTCTGGTTTGGTAAAAATAGTGCTACAGTGCTAAATCCACTCTTTTGAGTCAGTGCTTCTGAAAGTCTGGTTTTCTCCAAATTATTTGTTTTATCAATTCTTAAAATGAGTTGTCTATAACGCAATATATAATGCAATCCAGAAGTGGTTAGCAGACAAAGAGTTTATGATTGAGTTTATAACTGTATCGACATACACTGCTGAATATTTATTTGCAAAACTGTCAGCTTGACCAACACTGGACAACCTCGGCGATGAACTGGTTATCACCGCTCAGCAGTGCAGTTGCAATTTGTTGTGCCTCTACTCACACATTGGTAGAATTGGCCTCTCTGCCCACCAGTGATGAAGCGTTTGCCATCTGGATTCCACGCCACGCTGGTGAGACTATCTTCATGAGATTGACTCATCTTTGTTCGTAACTCCCCCGTCTAAACAACCGTAGAGAGAAACACGCTGCACTGAATTCAAGTTCCTCCAGGGTAAGCTGATGTAATGTGACCCACCTACAGTATCTCAGAAACGCGAGTAAACCTCACAATCTTTTGTAAATAACAGACAAAAATGTTCGATCCCTTGTTTGCTGTAAGAAAGACCCACATTGGTCACAGAAATAAAATCTGACTGAAAATGACAAAACTAAAAAAATTAATGAAAAGAAACATTTTGTCGCAAGGGTTTTTGAGGCAATCACTCACTGCAAGCAAATTATTTTTCTAACTTTCAATGAGACTCCTGCAGCTCTCAATGGGTATTTTTGCCCACTTCTGATGAGGAAACTGCTCCACTTGTCTCGGGTTTGAAGGATGCTTTCATCAGATGACATATTTCAGCTCCCTCAACACATGTTAAATAGAATTGAGATCAGGGCTCATTTAAGGCCAATTCCAAAGTCTTTTGAGGTGTTTTAGGTTTTGGGTCATCATCCTGTTGCAAGGCCCTTGACAAAGCTGACTGACGTGAAGCAGCACATGTCTTTCTTAAAAACTTTGATAGTCTTGAAATTTCATTGTATACTGAACAGGGTTCAAGTTTCACAGTAGGTTCTTTCCTCCGTATGCTTCATATTTCATCTGTGAATATAGAGCTATTGTCCCCTGCCGATTTTCTTTTTTCTTCCATGATTTATTTTCAAAATTAATGTCCTCCTTGCTCAACTCTCACGAAATCCACTTTGGCTCAAAGCACAACAGATGGTGCAATTTGACAACCTGTACAGTGACTAATTCACATTGTTGTAAAGTGTCTTTTCAAATTCAAATTACACTCATGTGCATGAGAAGTTGAAGCAAATATCTGGTCACTTTTTTAAGGGCCTCAAGGCCCCGATCATCTTACCTGTACATTCCACAGCCACAACTCAGAGCAATCATCAGGACCACATGCTATCAGATAGGAGTCATCAGGGCTCCATGCCAAATATGAAACTCCATACGCATGACCCTCAAGGGTCTTCATTAACTTCACCTGTCGTGTTTCCTATATAAATAAAAATAAAATAAATCACAAATTCCAACTTTCCAGTGACAACTCATCCCTAAGTGATGAAAAGTTAACAATACATTACCGTGTCAACATGCCATATAATGACGGTGGTGTCTTTAGAACCAGTTGCCAGTTTTGTGCCGTCATTGGAGAACTTGCAGAACCAGACTTCATTGCAGTGTTCAGTAAGTATTTGCTGAGTGTAGCAAGGGAACTGTTTCCTAAAAAATGGTGACACACATTTATTGCAGAAAACTATTATGAATTAAATTCATAACAATTTATAGAGTAATTCAAAAACTATTCATACAAATATATGTTCTTATTTACTCATAAAAAGGATCTCAGGAAGTATTAAGTTACCGGCTGCAGCCGTGGTCCAGTAGCAAGGACACCGAGTCCAGTCCGTTGTCCATCTTAGTGTTGTGGTAAAGGCAGCGCTCCCGCTGTAGTTCCACTGCCTGTTTTAGCAGTGTCTGCAGTCTGCGAGGAGGCAGCATCACTGATGGAGGCAGGTAGGCTACACACACGCACGCACGCACGCAAAAAGATCACACTGTATGGTAAATATTCAGAGCGGAATAACAAGTAATCAGGTTGAACAACATTTGACCAAATACAACAAAAGAGACATTGTCAGTCCCGAAACTGCAATACTAATTGAATCCAAAGTATGCGTTCTAGGAAAAATGATAGCACTGGTATCAAAAGTAGGTTTAAGGGGTTTTCAATCTAGCCTTAAGCAATGGATTAGATTTGATCACAGTGAAGATGAAAAGGTTGACCTACATGAATGAATTAAAAAGGAAAACAATGCTCCTTTGAAAAGGGTACAAATCTCATCAAATGTACCATCTAATGTAATAATCCAAACATTATGTTGATTGCACCCAAGACAACAGGTAAAATGCAGAAAAGCAGCTGCAGGATTTCAGTAAAGGCATGACAAGCAAAAGGATCAGTCACTGTAGAGTCTGCACACTTGGTGTGTTTGAGTCAGACTGCACTCACTCTGGAGTTTGTCCAGCAGCTTTGTTCGGGATACAGTGCCTTTGCCTTCCCAGTCCGCTTTGGCTCGCAGATCCTCTGCATGACTGCACATCAGGTACCTTCAAAGTACACATTCAACTTTCTTATCAACTGTCAAAAAGACAGCGAGTTAATAATATTGATGCCAAAGAAGAAAAATCCAGAAAGCCCAACATCTTTTTTTATCATTGATGTGAAGGATTGGTGTACTGACCCGCTCAAAATGTGGATTCGCTCAGTGTTGTACTTGAGAGGAGTGAGTTCAGCTCTGAGAACTTGCAGAGCCTCCAAGACTTTACCATCCTCGAGATACTCCAAATACTTTTGCTGCAGCAGTAGGAACTTCATGCGCTGCACAGATGGGAGTAAAGACAACAAAGACAAAAAAGGCAATGTGACTCCACATGATTTGTATCGCACATTATACAGCATAACCAAGCAATTTATAAACGATCATCCATACTTAACTCAACATGCTCAATCTTGTGTCATGTGGTTCATTTATAAAAGGGGAAGTCAGCCCCCTTTTCCCTTTATATTAATATGTTCAGTGCAGCCTAACTAGTCAAAGCATGGTGTGACTAGTGTTTTGTTTGTGGAATATGAATTAAAAAGGCAAAATCTTCCAGATTTTAGCCATCTCAGGGGGCGACCATTTTGCCATTTGCTGTCAACTGAAAATGACATCACAGTCGGCGGGACCTGGCAACTGTGATGTCAGTGGCAAAATGGTTGACAAGTGGCAAAACAGCTTCCCCCTGATATGGCTAAAAATGGCTGAATTGTGCTGCTTAACTCATTTTACACAAACGCAATATTAATCAGAATGCCATGTTTACAGTATTGGGGGCACATAGAACATTGTTAAGAAAATTTGGGAATTGCCTTTAATTTTCACAACAACAAATGTTAGTTTAGGTGGGTTTGCAGTCTGACGATACACACCACTATAGCAGTAGGAGAATGCATCAGTGCCTTCAGCTCATTTAGGTCACTCTCCGCCTAAATTAGAAAGGTTAAACAAAATCATGTAATCCAAATGACAAATAATGCGACGATAGTGGCTCAGTAAATAACTTGGTTCAACCTTGTCCCATTCTCCTTCCATGACATGATTACGAAACTTTGTGGCAGAGGGATGCTCCAGCCTGCAGCCAGATTCTTGCATGAGGAGGTCCACCGTCTGACTGTAAACAATATATGTCACACAATAGAAAATCAATTCACATCATTAACCTGGGAGGACATATCCTCTCATTTGATTTGTTGTAGTTTGCTGTGGTGTCCTGCACCGTACTGACCAGTTTGTGAAAGGCTACATTTAAAAAGGGGTCAAATGCTCGAAACAATTCAGAATGATGCAATTCTATATTATTGCAAACGACATGCAGATAGACCCTTTTAAAATGGTTGTAAACAATTGGCCCCGATGTCACGGCTGACGGAAAGGTGAGTCAATGCCGTTTTCCTGAACCGACAACGTTGATCAAAATCATGGCAGAAAGCTGAGGAATGCCATTGACCTGAACTGAAAACATTGACCAAAATCATGCTTTCTATCAATCAGCGTACGTGTCCAAATGTAACAGATGACCAAGTAAGCAAAAGGAGACAGACCCAAGATAAAATACCAGTGAGTTCTATTTTTTTTCCTTTTTCTGGTAATGTTATTGTTCTGTCAATATGCAATTAATCATTTACAAGAAAAGCATTATACAAACTGATATGATGATACTGTGAACAGTGTGGTCTGTCCTTTAGAAGTAAGGTCAGTAATCAGGCCTATCAGGCAAGTGATCTGCGAATATGACACAACCAGTCTTTTGTTTCAACACCTTTTCAATTAAATACCCGGTTGCTTAAATGTATTCCAAAGGCGCACTCGTGTATTTTCGGAATACACCGTGACGGCGCAGTCATCCACTATGAGCGCCTTGTCGTCATAGAAGGTAGAACTGACAGAATATTTCTCCCCCAAATAGTTGGAAAATGGGCTTATGTCATCGCGAATGAGTGCCGTCTTGATGTCAGGCACAATGTTAAGTCCACACCAGTTGACTTACTTGAGACCCAAATCGTGTAAATGTTGTCCGATGAGCCTGATGACGTCTTCCTCAGATTGAGACAAGCGCTTCTTCTTCTTGACGCCACAGCTGATGTCGCCCGAGCTGTTGTTGATGTTGTTAGACGCGGGCAGGGTTGACACTCCGTTGTTGTTGTTGTTAGTCACTGGGTTGCCATTGTTACTGGCTGACACAAGTCCATTTGAGTGAGCTGCCCCAGTGGCGGACGACTCGCCGTTCTGGGTTCCGTTTCGGCAGGACACTTCTGGCTCTCTGTCCGGAGCTGCCCCGTTAGCCTGCATGTTAGCACAGTTTGTTTGCCGAGCCAAAAAGGAATGACAGACGCGGTGGGACAACGCGAGGGGAACGATACCACCGGCAAAGGCCCACTGACCCAGATGCAGCCCCAAACTGTCTTGCTCCCCTGCGGCCGAGTCTGCTGCTTGATTCGCGGCGGTTGCTGCGACAAAAAAAAAACAAAAAACAAAAAAACCCCACGTACAATTCACTCGGAGGACGAAGAGACGAAGGCGACACTGATTCCTACCGCCACATTTTGCGGGATTACGCAGTATTTGGCGCTGTCATATAGCGCTTCGCTCGCGTTGAAGTTAATGGTTGTTAAAGCTTGTTATTGTTGCTCCCAGACAGCTGCAGCCCTGTTACGGACTTACGCAGTGACGTCAGCGGAAATTCCTTCATGTCTTGTTGTGCGTGCGGCGTCACCGCAAGGGGCGCACACGTGCCCGATCGCCTCACTTCTATTTGCTTTGCGTACAACCACCAATTAGAATATTAACCTGTGCGCAGGGCAACTCGAGGATAGTTAAAGGGAAGCAACTACCATCCATAGAAAAACTGTCAATCTGAGACAGTCACAGGTTACCACTACTGACTTCAGATTGAGTTTTACTTACTACTAAAACTACTATGGAGGCCTTTTCTTCAATATCCATATTAAAGATCGTGTATTACTCCAGTCTTTACACTGGTTTCAATTAAGCTGTAAAATAGTTTTTAAAATGATGTTACCAGTTTATAAATGTTTCAGGTCCTAAATACATTAAAGAAATGTTGATGAACTCAATAAGGCTCTGTGGTCTGGAGACTTGGGTCAATAAGTGGAGGTCAGAGTTCACAGACAATAGAAGTAGCACCCAACAGACCCAAGTTTGTAGGAGATGCCGCCCCAGTGGGCAAGAAAACGAACAAACAAATAAATAAATAAGACAAGACATCACGATAGATATAAGAATGACATTCTTGCATTTAGAAAAAAAAATAACTCACTTTATTATGACAACTGAAATAGACGAGGAAACATCGACTGAAAAAGCATTCTAGGGATCAAATGGTCATACAGTAGATGTTTACAATATAATTCAAACTAGGGAACAGCAATTGGCTTATCACCATCAAGTCAAGAATCAATCTGAGAAAATTGGGGCAATCTAACCACTTGGGGAAATCTACAGGATACGTATATGTGGTCTTTTGATTCTAACCGTGCTATTTGCTGGAGTTGTACAAGTAGCAATGTCATATTTGGAATCTACACGTTACTTAAAGTGCTATCTTGCTCCCTGGATTCTTTGAAAATACAAATAAGGAAACAATTCCAAATCCATGTCTTGGCTTTAAAATCCAGTCATTTCAAGATAATTGGCACTTTCACAGGGTGTTAAAAAAAAAGGCCCATTTGTTTGTAATAAAGTCATTTGACCCATAAATACTGCTTTGACTCCTATGTACAATATTATCTTTTTAAAATGGAGAACAGTTTTTATTATAAATGTACTTTAATAAAGTGGAAGGAATATCTTAACATTTATTTAAAAGAGTTAGCAGAAGAAACTATTGCACTTTGATCCCAGTCTACAAGAGAGGCTTCCTAAACACACTGACTCAAATCTGACGTAATGCTTACTAATAGTCCTTTGAGCCCCGGCTGCCAACATCGAAATTGGCAACATTATGAAGAAGGATGTTGTCATCTCTGCAAACACCTTATGCAATTGTCTGTACTTTCTTAAGTTCGCTGAAATGTTCTTATTTTCCTGCAAATTTGACCAGAAATGGACAAACTGAAATTAAATGGTTCTGAACAAATTCCATGATGTTATTTTTGGTAAAAGTCAAGTATTTGCTTGCGTATAAACAGCAGTACAGGACAGGTGGTTTGAATATCACAAGTACTGATTTCATGGAATCTCAAAGACTCAAAGAGATCATTTAAAGTATTCTAAGAATTGTGCATGAAACCCGTTTGTTTACTTTAGTGGTTGTCCAACGTTAGTGTGAAATTCCAAATCATGAAATAAAACTTGTAAGAAGAGGTGAGAATGTCATTATTACAGGACATCTTAATAAATGAAACGACAGAAACTATACATATTCTTTTAAAGAAGTCACAATGAAGAACATTTACACAAACATAGGTTATTTATGTTTTTGTGTACAATTTGGACCTGAGATGTAACTAAAGCTGTCAAATTTATGTAGAGTATCTAATGGCACAAATGAATTTAAATACACAAGTAAAGTGCAGGTACCTCAACATTGTACCCCGACCTATAATCCCATCACTTTCCAACACTGGTTTTTGTTTGTTTGAAGATTTGAAGTGCCGAAGTCATTCACATGACTGGTCAAAACCAGAAGGAAACAGAACCTATTTAAAATTGATGAGATCCCATTTCCATATATTTATTTGGGTGAAAGCACAATGCCAGCAATCTCAGATCCACATCCAGATCTCAAAATAAAATCAGGTGGAAATAGTGGAAATGCATTCAGTTCACTTTTGTCTTTCCTGAAATTCTTGTCCATTTTCTTGCCATGGTGTTAAAGGAAATACAGTTTATTACGGCAAAGCTCTTCTTTATTAGAGCTCCAAATTGACAGGGATGTTACTCACAAACAGAAAAAATTCAGTTTGATGACCTAAAGCAAAGGTGATCAATAGCAGACCGCAGCACCAATCTGGACCTGGTAGTCTTTCTAAATGAAGTCAAATTTTGACAAATACTCTTTGGGGCTACTGTTATTATATTTGTTTTAATTTCTTCGATTTTAGGCACTTTAGGCAATATGTAAGCAATATGTAAGACTTATTTGAGAAGAATTAGAATTGTCCTTCCAGTTAACTCTGTGTGAAAATCAACATTAAATACAGAATGCATTTTCCTGAATTGGACCTTTTTAGAGTAAGGCCCCTGATATAAACAAAAGGTCAAACTAACAATCAAAGGCCTGAGCTGTAAGTTGTATTCGCATGGGAGTAGTGTTTCTCAAAATAAATATTTGTAAGAACAATTATCATTTATAATAATACTATAACTATTGTAGTTGGATTTTTTTAGCTAAAACTTTCTTTAGCGGGTTAGTTTAGTCTACTTTTGATGGATTTACCAAGCTCACTGTATATGATATCATCAAACGGCTTGAACAATAAAGATCAATGCTGTCATAATAAACTGCAGTTATCCTTTAAAAACACAGCCAATGGACAAGAATAGCTGACTTGAGATACTGGAATCCTTCATCTAAAATTTGGTGATCACATCTGTGATAGGCACTTCTATCTACCAACATTGAGTAAAACAAACAGTAGCTGCTCTGTGGCTTCACTCGTATCTCAGTCCCAAAACAAGCAGTTGTACCTTTTATTCTATGTTGATGGCCCAGGCCAGCAGTCTAAGTGTGCTTTAGAGATCCATGAACAGACGGGAGAAAAGAGGAGAGTACTGATTGAACTAACCTATTCCCCCGCCAGGAGCACGAGGAAGCAATACATTGAGCAACGTAGACAAACACTATCGTACACACCAACGAACGCCCCCCGGCTCAACAGGACAGCTCGCTTGGGGTCAAATTTGGGGGGGATTATAATGTTTAAAGGCGCATAACACAATAAAGTCACAGTGTGATTCCAGTCTGCAGTTTGTTTGTTTTCCAAAATCACACATTTCTTCCATTCATTTCTGTCTGCATATTCTACCATCATAACCTTCATTATGCAGTCCCTTGAATGAGGTGCCAAATACTTATACTGCTTGTACATAATTAGCCATTATGTAGACATCCATACTGAAGGAAATCCGCAATTCCGATCGAGCAGTATCTCCTCCTATAACAAATGATTCTAGTTGACTATGGCACTGAATTACAAGTACATTCTCTAGTGGCATTAAAAGAGGGAATTGGTTCCCATAGAAGTGAAGACATCTTCAGTAATGAGCGGCTTGTTGACACAGATGTCCGCTTAAGCATGTCCGCAGTATTTAATTGGAACTGTCAACCTTGCCTACAGCAGAGTCTGCAAAAAAGATGTGATTCCACACAGACTTGGAGGCAGTGTCAAGGGTTATGAGGGTATTTCATGGTTTCAAGGCAAATGACTTTGCATTCAAAAGTTCTTTGCAAAACCTCTCTGAATTGACCACGTACGTTTGCTGTTATTACTTTCACCTTTAGGGTTTAACTGTCCACAACTTGATGTGGAAGAGTGACAGAAGAGCCATTTAGAAAGGAACCTTGTTTGTCTCTTCCCTTGAGGAAATAAGTGAGCAGCTCCCCCTTTCCTTTCACAAATATAGGACCCCTCCTCACAAAGCGGAAGCCATACTCTTTGAGAATGTTGTAGCAATCCTCCACCACCTGAGGGAAACACACACAACACTTTACCGTTATGCAGATTTAGCAACAGGGCTGTGTGCTATTTGCAAATTTCACCCAATATATTTCTTACATTTATTCACATTTCCCATCATAATAATGATGATAATGTGATTTTCTTTCTAAAATATTCCGTTGCAACCTCAGGTCTGCTTTACAATGGTGTTACACGCCTAGCATGACTTTTCCTGAGTAGTTTCTTCCATTTGCCTTTGCGGACCCTGGTCCATCTGTATCAGACTGGATGAGGAAGTTGGATCACAGCCACTTTCACATCCCTCCGGAATTGTTCCATCAAGTCTGATCTCTGGCTGGGACAAGGGCACTTAAAGCCACTCACAGACTTCTTAAGTCGATCCTTTCTTAACTTGGCTGGAATATTGTATGAGGACATCTGCCATGGTCCGGGGGTCCACAGCACTGTTCAGGAGCAAGTTTACCTCAAGGACCTAAATGCACATTGCTACATATTTTTTTGCAAAAATGATTCTGCTACTTAACTGCAAGGATGGTATTAAATGCAATCTTACCTCAAGCCAGAGTTTAAGGTTGGCTGCATTAGACCAGATGAGGCACATTTTGGCAAACTTCAAATTGAGCTGTTGTCACGGTGTTGGAAACAACTAGTTTTCCATACACTATTTTCCATTTTTATACATTCTCAGAGAAATTAATTCCATACTTTCCACATTTGAGTAGGAACCGTGCCATTCCCTTTTGTTTACCCCAGGGAATATTGTTAAACACACTTGAGTCCCTTGAAAGGCGCCACAGCTACTGTATGTAAAGTTCAAATTTTTGTTATTAAAAAGTGTAACATGCAATGGAGAAAAAGTAAAATTGGGGAAGGAGACACGATAGGCTTAGATACTTTCAGTATTCTGATTTAAATACAATATGGAATCCCAAATAAATGCCCCCTTAAATAGTAGGGGAACTTGATTACGATATAACAAAATAAAAAATCTTGATTTAAACAATGCTTCAAGAATGGGGAAGGAAAAGAAGAAGCCAGATTTAATAACGTGAAAGAATACGTGAATTTGACAAAGAGGCAAAAACTGTTGCTTTACCTGAATGTTTCCCATCACCCCTGTGGACTCCATACGACTGGCAACATTCACTGTGTTTCCCCAGATGTCATAGTGAGGTTTGCGTGCCCCAATCACACCTGCTAAAACTCCTCCCTTATTCAGACCTAATAGAAATAGAGCATTGATAAAAATATAGAAGCATAAGAAATTAGGTAATGCCACTTAGAAATGAATAGATTCAGAATCTGACTTTTATCAATATTTTCCTTTTTTTTTTTTTTTAAATGTGGATTTCATTTTTCTATTCAGATATGGTAGCAAAGTGAACTTATCATCTGCTGTATTTGTACGTATATAGGTCATCAAACAGCCAACCCTTTTTTGCACACGGCACTATTTAATCAGAAGACTTCAGAGACATCGTAATACATTTTGAAGTAGTCAAGTCAAGCTCGGCGGTGAATGTCACATGACCAAACCCAGAAAACAGTTTTTTTTTTTTTTATAATTATACAGTTCTGCATGTGCCTATGCCAAATTGGGACACGTGATGGCAATCTTTCTCTGGTAAAACCTTTCCTTGTAATATAACAGTGGACCCTGACTTCTCAAAGGGGATATGTGTGGCCCGCAAATACCACACATTGAATTGAAATTTGAAACCCACTCAAATGCATTGAAAAAAAATCCTCAACAAACTTTGCAAAACAGTCACGATCGATTTTCCATGAAAAATGGGAGGTGGGGTGCAGCGAATATGCAAATTCACGGGTGTCGAACCGCGAGTAATCCAGGATCCACTGTATATTAAAAATACAAATTGCATACGAAAGTAGCTAAATTAAAGAGACGTACCGATTCGTAGCATGAAGTTATTGAATGACTGGTAGTTTATGTTCATAAGCGTAATCTTCATGGCTAGGGCAAAATCCGCCAGGTCTGCCAGATGCTGCCAGCGCTCTCTGTCAGACTGCTCCTCCTTCTGCCGAACAACGTTCAGTTAGGTATAAAGTTTCTTGGTGATAATTTGATCACTTACACGAACCAAAACAAACCAAAGTGAAGTAAGTGTTCTGACCTTCATACAGTTGTACCCATTGTTGACATCAGGAGTAACACCTGATGCGGCCATGTAGGTGCTTCCGATGGTCTTGATTTTTGTGATGCAGCGAAACTGAGGCTCGTCCAACAACTGTAATGCATACAAGTCAAAACGATTAGCTCCATCCAACACAGCTATTTCACTTCTAACCAAACCAGTAATAGCAGATACCCTGATTCAACTGAATCCTATGACCATGACTTGAGGCAAGAATCGTTTATTTTCCTTTTTGCAGTCCCATGACCAGTCATGAAAGCATCATTTACAATTTGTGAACAAATGGGTTCTTCTTATGACGTTTTATAACGAGGGTCATTTTTTGTGGACAATAAAGAGATGAGGCAAGAATATGTGAAAGGTTTAATTTGTGAGGGTATGAATCATTTTGGGCATGACTGGATATGTGAGTAGCATAACAAACAACCGCGAGACAGGCTAGGCGGGTTTCTGTCAGTCGTCAGTGAAACGAGGACGGACAAAAACCAACTTACACTGTCAAAGTCTGAGATGATCTCGTTGAGGAAGCGTAAGCATTCGATGCCTCCATTATTGATGCTCTCCTCTGTGTAGAAGTCGGAGAAGTTTGGGATGGATGCAAACATGACTCCAATTTCATCATACGATTGACTGTACAACTCCTAGAACACATCAAGTTAACACAAGATTGAATTTTTTTTGGGACATTTCCCATCTGCAGGACGCAATGTATTATATACTGGCAGAATGAAGGAGGAAGTGGAATAACAGACCAGCATTGTGTCAATGTAAGTACTTTACCTCATCTCTTTTCTTGGAGCCCAGGAAGTGCCGAGCAACATGTTCAGGAAGCATGTTGGTCACTAATGCTTCATTCCATCGCCTCATCTCATATACCTTCTCTTTCTGCTCATGAACCTCAAGCTTCCACAGGAATAGGGTCCGAGCAAGCTTCTCCACCTTCAGATAAAAACAACACTCAACACAAGTTTTGACCTTTCAACATAATGCCTCACAACACAGAGGTCCAAATCCTCATAAGCTTAGAAAACGATTATTAAATATACCGTATGGGTATCGATTTCTTTAAAAATATTGTTGGCAGATGAATACCAAATTATTTTTCGTCTGCTACGAGTACCAGAGAAAGAGGTAAGGATTTTGTTAGAGAAGAATCCTTGATTGAAATAATAGTTACTAATTAGCATGTATTTTCATTTCATTATATCGCATTAGATTTATTTTTAATAATTTCACAAGGAAACAGTCATATGCATAAAAGAACATGCATTTTAAGAAAATACAGTATATCATGTGCCATACTGTGCACTTATAGTAGTAGCAAGTGAATAATGTCAACTTACATGTCGGGAGAAATAATAAAAGCTGACCATCATAGTGAAGATCATAATTGTCATTGTCAACTTGGATGGCACTAAATATGACCTGAGGAGAAAAACAATATTAGTAAAATACTCAAACTTACAAAATCTGTTATAAAATGTGTTTAGCAATGACATTGATGGACAAAGAAAAGTAAAATCTACTCAAATATAAGCGTGATTTTTTTTTCCCCTTCACCTGTAATCCTGAAAGCGCGCCATGTCATAGCGGTCAAAGATGTTCCTCCAGCTGTATATATTGACAACACCAGTCGCCACTGTGATGAGCAGCATCAGTGTGAGCTTGACCATGTGACTAACTTGAACCAACATGGTGGTAGCCATAAGCGCCAGTACAGCAATGTAGCTATAATATTTGGGGTTGTTCAAACAACCTTCAGAAGGGGACGCAATAGAGGTGCTGACTGAAATAGCACTTTGAGGCAGGCAGCTCAGCTGGAAGAGGGACAGAAATGAGTAATGCGCTCAGGAATTATTCACTTCAGGTTATGATATAGTGCAGCTCTCCACAAAGATATAGCTTTTTGATACTGTATACAAATCTTACCATATCAACAATGTCAGCCATTGTAAGTATGAAGATAGCTGCCATGGCCCAGGTGTTACGAGCCCAGCGGGTGTGGTCAATCCAAGTTGAAAAAGCAACAAGCTTCTTAGGAAAAACCTTTAAAAAAAGGAAATAAAAATAAAACAATGTTGTTTTATGAAACGGATGAAAACCCTTGTGCAAATAAGCCATATAGAAAACTGATGGATAGAAACATTAGGGATGTACCAAAAATTCTTTCATTGGAAATTTTCTGTTCAAATGGCTTAAAAGTAAATTTCAGTCAGCTATTGGTCCGAGTCGGGAAGGATGCCTAGTCACAGAGGACAGCCTCCATGGCAACCTTGGGTCATAAAAGTATTTTTTTCTCTTTTCCTTTTTAAAAGGTTTTTAAGGTATTCTAATTTATTTCTCTGTTTTGGTTTTCAGCCTTGGTCCCCGCCAATTTCAGTTTTCATTTCAGTGCATCACTAGAAAATACCCTCATAAATCAATTGTTAAGTGTGGTAATATTTTGGCAAGTCAATGTACCAGGTGTAGGACATTCTATTTTTGTTTCCATTTGATGTAATCTTGATCTTGACAGAAGAACCTGGAACACTATTAACAGTGACTCATCTGTATACTCAACTCAGCACAGTCATTTAGTGACTGCTGTGAAATGCCTGAGGGCTCAGGCAATCAATTCTGCTAGAGCGAATGCATTTGAATTTCCATGGAGTAGAGGTCTGAATCAAAAGTAGTGGCAAATAACAGAGACATCTTTAATGAGTGTGCTACCATATGGAAGCTTTCCTTCAAGCAAACATTTAATAAACGCAGCAAATTTATGAAATATTTACCATTGTGAAAAAAAGCCAAATCTTTGATTGATTGAACAAACTCTAAAGTGCTGCAGACCATAACTAACGTGAACAAGCAGGAGACCTATTATTACCATTGAGAACACTCTGCCGAGGTCCATCAAATGTGTTCCAGACCTAAATCTTAATGTGGGACAAAATATATCATCTGTCTGTCAACAGGCCCATTTGTCTTGGCCGTTTTCCTAAAAACCTCTGCAGAGGAATTGATCTGCGCTTGAAGCCCTACTTTCCAACAATCGATGGGTACATTCGCTATCCGTAACTTGAAAAGACCATGCTTTACTGTCTCTTATCACGAGAGGTCAAACATAATTCTATTTTCTTTGCTTAGGTGCATGTTGGTCACTTACATTTTCTTAAGAGGCAAAGGAAAGGCACTGATGATACTGTTGGCATGTCAACATGCCACATATTTGCCATCTTTATTTTATGCTGATTAGATAGGGAAACAAGCATTATATTATATTTTTATGTAGCTTAGAGATCAGGGATGGGCAACTTGAATGATGGAGTGGGCTACATTTTTTTAGCAATGCTATTGGGGAACTACATACAGTAGGACCTTGCACAAGCGGCCTATGCTTGATGCCAAATGAAATGCATTTTTTTTTTGTATACACCAAATATTCCTCATAAAACACTGAGAAAGTTCCAATATGCATTTTCCGTGAAAATTGAAGGTTGGCTCAGAATTTGGGCGCGGGGCATATGCCACCTGCCAGTTGCCCGTTTCCTATTATAGATGAATTTATATTGAATAAGCGGGTAAGAGTTTTTCCGTTTATACTCTATCCTCTTCCTTTTTGAACATAAAAAAAAAAAGTTTTGGATTTGCGGAAATGTTTTTTATCATCATCATTATTAATATTACTATTATTATTATTAGGATTATTTCTGTACTCATTTTTACAAATAACTGCATTACAGTTTTCTAAGTATTGCACTTTTCTTCTTTTTTTTAATCAAGACAGAAGCAACAAAGAAAATAAGGTGAATAAATCCTGACTTCAATGGGCTGTATGAAAGATGCGAGTCATTTAGCTGGCTTCGAAAGTACATGTTAAGGTAGCTCAGGCAATGGGTAGAGGTCTTGAAAACTTGACAATAACATCCTCAAATAAAAGCGTAAATGTGTTTAAACACACCCTGGGGAAGATGGCAGCCAATGAACAGATTGTCAGGATTAGGAGCAGGACTTCCCCCACTGCAAATGTGATGTAGTTTGTAATCAATCTGTTGGAAAGATCAAAATCTCATGAGGGAAAGGTCAACAAGCAAGAACATAATGAAATATTTAGCAAATTAAAAGTTCTACTAAAGTTCAATCGTGAAACCCCCAAATAGTACTATCTACAGTTGTAATTGGCAAAAGCATGTTTCTACCCAGAGCCTTTTGCTCAATTAAATAAATATATTTTAGAACTGAAGAACTAACCTGGGATCTATGAGGGCCCCCGTGGCAGCAGTGAAGAGCAGCACCACGCAGGAGCAGCAGAAGGCAGCTCCACTCTGCTTCTCCTTCTCCACCGAGTAGCGAGTCTCCAAGTCGGGGTCAACAAACCTCAGAGAGAGACGGTTGGTTTGGTTTCCCTTCGAACTGACGAGACAAGAAAACCTCACACCAAGCATTTCATAGTGCTCACAGTGTTGAATACATAACATCAACAAATTTTCACTTAATTGTTTTTGATCAGAGAAATCAGGTGATTTTTTTTGCGCTGATCCTGAATCTGCCCCGGTTTTTCTTCTCTAGCACATCAGATTTTTTGTGCCAACACTATGATTCAGGAGCAAAAATCATCGGAACCAGTGAAAATAAATATATTCATGGGATATAATTTGACAATTTGAAATGTGGCTATTTTTACGTGAAATTAAAATTGTCAGCTGACGAAGTATAATGGTGACGAAACACAGAAACAGAAGTTATTTGTTCTAATTAGTCAAACCTTTTGTTTTTTTCACTCTGTATTCCCGTCTAGGCTCTCTGTACAAGCTAACAGACATAACCTTTAAACTATGAAAGAAAACATTTTTAACTCACGCTTGGACAGTTTCTCGCTCCAATAGAGCCTCGTTCAGCAGTTTGTTGAGCTCCTGTTCATTCTCTTGGGCATCAATCACCCTTTCAGCTAGGTCTCGCAGCCGTAGCCTTCGGCGAGGATTTGGGAAAGAGGGGTTTACCACCTGCGGTTCCACAAATCGCCATCATTATCAATGTCATTTCATTCGTCTTTCTAACACATTGCTCAAGAAGAAAGAAACACACACTGTAAGTTCGCGACAAAATCTCAACTGTCACCAAAATTAACGGAATGTATCATGTATAATGACATATGGCTCCATGATATACATATTACTATATTATTATTGTTTGTTTTTGAAACATCTGTACTGTAGTCTGATCTGAGTGATTACGAATGTTTACCCTTGTGTCAAGTTCTTCAGGTTCCTCTGGTGTGGAGCAGGCTGTATTCACACTGCCATTACATTCTGTGGTGTTGATCAGCAGAGGGGAGTTTCCATTGGACGAAGTTACAGATAATTTCTAATGGGGAAACAGTCAACAGTGAAAAAATGGAATTGGCCTCACCAATTCCTGTAAATGTTTCGGAGTGGGCTTTTCCTGAATATGAGTCAATACTGTGTGTGTTCCAACTCACTACACTGTTGATGCCGTTTTTTCCCCCGGGTCCTTTGTTTACGACGACTAGGTAGGTCTCAAGTCCTCTCTCCCTCAGGTAGTCACAGCGCTCACCTCCATTCCCTGGTTCAACTTCAAACTCTCCATGAAGACACTCCATGGTGGTTTGTGAGATGTGGACACGACTAGGCCACACCAAAAAGAGGAATAGGAGGGTTAGGGTTATTTGGAAGAAATAGGGTAAGGGGTTTATTAAAAGGCCTGCTTTGAGAGTGGACTGCTGCGCTATTGAACCATTGTGAAAAGTAGAGTACTGTTTATCATGCATACACTCCTGAATTATAACAAGCCACCAGTCAGGTTTTTAGTGGCTAAACATGAATCATACTTTTTATAGAATTTGGGCGTAGCTAATCCAGTACGTTTAACAGAAGAGCAATTAAAACATGAAGACTTGACACAGAGAAGTATTCCAATTGCAATCACTTAAGGTCCTCCCACTGCAGGTGTCTTAAAGGTACATTCTTGAGAACCCAATTCACAATACCAAAAAAAAAAATACATCGTTATAAAACCAATAACCCTATTGAATCTGCTTATGGCCGAAATTTGATTTGAACAGAGTCAGTAATCTAGTGATTTCTTTTTTTTTTTTTTTTGATGCAGTGGATGGCTAAAAGCAGAACCCGCTAATGCATTGCCAAATTAACAATCCTGGTTAGTGGAAGCTATTTGACTATTATTTATTTATCGAAATGGTGCAGATTACGTATGTTAGGCCGAGGCCTCGCCTGTGATCGTCTGAGTGCCATTCTTGATTTTTAAAGGCAACTACAGTGTGTTCTTACCCTGGAATCCCTCCAGCCTCCATCTTGTTGGCTACAGTGACATCAGTGGACCACACGTCGTATTGCCAACGTTTCTGACCAAGCACTCCCCCCAAGACTGTCCCGCTGTGCACTCCAACGCGCATGTCAACATCAGTTTGGGTTTTCTCACGCACATACCTAGTGTTTGTGCACACATACACTGAATTAAATCAATGCAAGGTCGACGGAGCAACAATAAAAACAAGTCATTTCTCTCTCTCTCGCTCTTGCGCGCTAATGCACTTTCTTTCATGACTGCACAAAAATCTATATTAGTCTGTTGGAGCAATCAATTTCCCACTGAGCATGTGACTGACCACCATGTAATCAGTGATTGACTTCTGGCAACTTGAACTACAGCTCTGCTGTATACTCACGAGATGGCCTCAACCATGGCGAGGCCCATCATGATGGAGCAGGCAGCATGGTCCTCCCTGTAGTCTGGCAGCCCACAAATACAGTAGTAACAGTCTCCTAGGATTTTGATCCTCAGCTGGTGATATTTCTGAAAAAGTATTTGGGGTCAGAGAATGATACAATTGATGCTGCTGCATGATATTAGCCTAATAGTTACTTTCTAAAACATTAGAAGTTGAAATGAATGTTAGATACCTATTTAGTTTTACTCTGATTACTTTTACCGAGAGCAAACACTTAGTTAAAATACACCTTACAGAAACCCAGGAATTTTGTATGAATTATAAAACTATTGTCAAAAACAAGAGTGGAGGTGTACAACCGGGATTTACTCACTGCAGCTAGTTTGTCAAATCGAGCAAAGAGTTCATTGAGCAGCTTGACCAGCTCCTGAGCGCTGCATGATGATGACAACTGGGTAAAACCCACAATGTCGGCAAACAAAATACTGTACAAGAGATCAAAACAAAGCAGTTAGTTACACATTCACTTGAAATGTGATGGAAAAACTGTAAATGTCAGTGTACCATGCAGTAGTTGATAAAATTGAAAACTGATCATCAACCTGCCGTTTGAAGTAGGGTCGGTGAAATTCACTAATTGTTTTGTTGGTTTTGCTATCATGATGGACTCATTTGGTAAATTATTTCTAAGTTGATTTATTTTTCATATTTTAAGACCTGTATTTGAAATAGTATAATTATTCTTATCATTTGTTGACATGTTTTGAGAATTCGGAAAGGTTCATTTTACAACTAAGGCCTTGATTTTAGATTCATGGATTCAATGGCTGACATTTCCAGGTCCCATTTGACATTACCTGACATTTTCATGTCTGTACATGTACATAGTGTTAAACTGTTGCATCTCTTTCTGACTGGGCTCCTTTTTCATGTCCTGCAGCATCTCATCGGCTATGTGTTTCGGAAGAATGGACAGTAGCAGGCGTTCCTATGAAAGAAAACAAAAAAAAGGTCATGAAGTTTTTTTGCATGATTTGGGAATTAATCAACTCACCAAGGAACACCATGAATGACAAAAAAGTGATTCCTAATTTAGGTAGCTTGTTGAGATGAAGACACTACTAAATGTTGAAGTTGGTTGTCTTCTTTCCCCAAATTGCTTACTGTCAATGTTTAATGAAAGCAATAACTGAATTGCTCATTCAGCACAGAAAGTAAGAAGGTTTTCCAATTACAACCCTCACTTGATCTTGCATACATTACAAAAGAAACATTTTTGTGGACATACTGGTTGAAAACTTTTAGTTTGTCGTCTGGATCCAAAATGGTGATGAGTCCCGGAACCTTTCTAGCACGTCTCATGCCATTATGTTCCATGTGTTAATGCACAATTGAGCATGCATACGCAAAAATTGAAGGAGGGAGGGACATGGAGGGTTATGTGGGGGCGCTTGGAATAGGAATCAAAGATTCACAGTGGAGCAGCTCAGAAACAATTAACTGATCAGGTTGCCTGCATGATTACATATATAGCATCCAAGGAGGCTAATTGTCATGGTAACAGACAATACCACAGACTCCACTCCTTGATTGGTTGGTGGCTCTCATCTGCCAGCAGCCTCAGCGTCTCATTCTGAAGATGATGAACTGTAATTAAGTCTGATATAAGTTGTAAAATTGGATGGCAATTTCTTTTTCCAGGATGGTAAATTATTCTGACGGACATAGCAAAATCTGATGCATCCAACTGAGGATGTTGGTTTGCTAGCACATTCTTTGATAAAACACTGTTGAGCAACTAACCTAAGTTTTTTTTTTTTTTTACTGATTTTACTGTTTGTGATCAGTTAGAGCTAAATACTGACAATGCTAAACATCCTAAAGTCTTACAAATCAAGTCAAGGCTAGAAACGCCTTTTGAATCTTCAAAATTAACAATAATTAAATAATAAAATATTTAGACAAAAAAATCTTGAATGATTTGACCTCTGACCTGTTGTTGGCTTTGCTCCTCCAGGTTGAGTTTGACTTCGAGGGATTGTCTTGCTTCAAGGAAAGCCTTTCTGTGCTTTCGGTCTGCCATGTAATATGACATGACGCCCACGGTGATAGCGCAAACATAGATCACAATATTGGCCAGAAGCTGAAAAAACAATAGGGACAGTTTTGTGAGTAGTGTTCAGTAACCTGCCTTTCATAAGAGTGTATTTACAGGCTGGCAAATCTGCAGCTTGAAATTGTTCTAATTATTATTGGCCAGCGGCATATTCTAAAATAATATTCAAATACAGCGCTCGGCAAATCATTTAACTTGCGGCCTGCACTGCGCTTGCTACTTTGAGATGTCCTTGTAAAATAATCATATGTCAAGAAATGGCAAATTTATAATAACCTTCCCACTCACATGCACATTGCGCAGAGCCCAAATGGATTATCACTCCAGCGCATATAAAGGGAGAATAGATGCAGATGACACAAATTTGTGACTCACTAGTATCTCTGTTTTCTGCTATTGGATCAAGGCGTAACTTCAAACACAGATTTGATTGGAGAGAAAGGTTTTAGATAATAAACCGTAGACTTTCTTTTATTCTCACTGTAACTTACACTATATGATGAATGGGATTGCTTCATTAATGTCGTAGAACTTCTCAGAGGCCCAAAATAGCAGTTCGACTTTAAATCTGAGTCTGACATATTTAATTTAAAGTTTTTATGTATTTGGTTTTTGATACAAGTTGATTTTAAATTGTGCCACAGCATGTACATAGTAGTGTGCTATAATATTTTGGTATAATATTTTTTTCCATTGTGATGTCACCGTCATGGAATTAAAAAGTGTATTAAGTCAAGTAAGTCTCCATTGAAGGCCCAAGTACCAAATGCACAAATTGAATAGTAGACTTCATTATTAAACAGAGCCTGACAGGAATGCCATTCCTGATAATTTCTGAAAGTCCGCGATGATTGCTTCTTTCCTTCCTGATAACCCCCTCAATCTTTTTTACCATTAATTTGCCTGAACTTCCAGAGACATAATAAAAATATTGTTTTCTTTCCAAATAATAATAATAAAGAAATAATAGATAAAAAAAAAAAAACTTGATAAATGGAGCCTTTTACAAGTGGGATATTCTGGCTCATTCTGCGTGTTAAAGTGTTAAAGAACAAATTCAAAATAAATTCCTATTTTTACAACACATAAAGAGGCACTCTATCTTTACTAACATTCAGTTCCCTTGATTCCATGATTGTCTTCCAGTGGGCTCTTTTCTAGTTATGCACAAAATAATGTGAAAATAACTCCACTCATGTCTGTTTCTCAGGAGAAATTAAACACGCTAGTTGCTTTTTGGAAAAACAGTCGCTAGAGGGGTTGGAAAAATCATTAAATATAGTGACCAAATCATTAAACTGGCAACACTGATTACATTTGTGAATGAGCTACCCTCTGCCTGCAGCCATGTTGTCAGTGCAAGCAATACAGATTAGAGGGAAGCTCTTATAACTAAAGAAGCAGATGGGGGGTGGGGGAATCAATTCACAAAACTAATTGTCTTGACAAATTAATGAATTGATCAAATTGATTTATCGTCCAGCCTTGCATCCCTCGGGCACCACAACACCTGTTCATTACGACATTGAGAGAGAGAGAAAAAAAAGCATTCACCCAGGTTAATGCAATGTCAAAGTTGGTTCAAATGCCTTCTAATAGTAAAATTAGTGGACTTTTAGCAGTGCCAGTGAGACAACAATTAACAAACCAGGAACGCCAATGCTCAGTGATGACATGCCTTTGGTGACTATAATAGCAAATATTCTATTATTGTTTTCAAACAATAAAACTGCAATAAACAACAAACAAACCAAACTATCATTTGGAATTTCCGACTTCCCTATTTTCCGATTTTGTTTAGCCTAATATCAACATCAGCCTATGGATTAGACCCTGCTAGGAAAAACCCAAATATGTGCCTGTAAGGAAAACACCTTATTAGTCAATGAACATTTGTAGAGGTGCAAGTACATATTTATTATCAGCCTTGTGATTCTGTTGTTTATTTCACTTTTGTGTTTCTTTACTATGCAAAGCTGTATTTCAAAGGGTTGTATATGTTGAACCTCAAGAGCAGTAAAACACGACTAAAAATACATCTGCAACATTTGTTTGGTGCGTCATTATTTGTATGATCAGCTCAGACTGGTTTTAATTTTCTTATGACCACAGTTTGCGCAGTAAAACAAACAGGCCTGTGACGGGAAGCTCGCTATTGAACAAAGACTTCTTTAAAAGTACAGAATAAAAGGCACAGAGTAGTATCATCCCATTTTACTTTTCATTGGTGTTATGAATAAAATAGTGATTATTACAGGATTCCTAATCACTTACAGTTGGTTTGATTATGGCTATAGGCATTTTTTTTTCCATTTGTTCTAATTGTTATACACTCTGTTGGTTTACCTTTTAAATATCAACAAAATGCTAGATTTACTTCATTGTGATTCCTGGTTTAAATTGTGATTTTGTCGATGTGCTTAGAGACTTTGGCTTCTGTTTCAAAAACTAAGAATTTGAGTTGGAACTGTACGTGTTGTATTTTAGAATGCACACTTTCAAAATCCCCCTAAATATATATTTTTTCTGAGCTTCTGTATAGTACATTCGCACAGTTTACCGATATCCTTTATTATCAGAGTGAATAATATGAATGAATATATTCAAAATAAAGTGTACATTTTTTTTAAAATCAAAGTTAAAAACTGTTATTTTTCCCAGACCTATGATTATGGTAGTTTTAAAATCAATCTCATTCTTCCACTACGAACCTTTACTCATTTTCGTAACCTCCTTTTATTCTTTACTTTTAAATCTCTTTCACTATGTTACTGCTTTTTAACGTTTTAATTTCAGTATGTGAAGCATATTGAGTTAAGTTGTGCATGAAATGCACTACAAATCAAATCATTTAAATAATAATAAAATGTGTGAAACATCATTTTCTGAGCTGGCTGGCTCCAAGATGGCGAAGTCAGGGCAACAAATCAGCGAGATTGTGAAGATAATACTTTTTTGAAGCTATACAAGAAGTCTCAAAGAAGTACGATCAACAGAAGGTCGACGTTTTGTTTGTCTTTTGTAGAATAAAAGCTGGTGAGGTACCGCTACATATAGTGCTGTAGATATTTAGACAATGTTCCTGAGCTATTTGTGCCATCATTCTTAAAGCATGTGAAAGTTCAATACTATAAAGTCCGTATTTTCATCATCACTGTGGTGGTGCTTAAAGGCAATTCTTAAAAACTCCTCCCTTGCCAAGTCTCACCTGTCTGCCAAGTGCTGCCCCCTGGATGTCTTCCTGTTGCTGCTGGGCGATGGTGACGCCCAGAACTAGGGTGTGAACCCCGCAGGTGACCGTCGTGATGAGCACGATGGGAGTCAACCTCAAAGGCAAAGTCAGGAAAAAGGAGAAGCTGAAGAAAGCCTGCCAGCCCACTGTGTCACTAGCCTGGTGAAAGCGGGCATAATTCAAACCCAGGTAGCAGAATATTTGGGCCGCTATGAGCACCCACAGGGCATAGGGTACCACCCGCCTTGAGATGCGATCTGGCAGCAGCCCAAAGCGACAAAGCAGGTAGAGGACAATGTCTGCTAGCAGCCCCATGGACGCCACTAGGACGGAGGCCAGTTTGTCACTGGTGTAGACCACCGCACACATGACAATAACGTAGCTGTCGAAGAGAGCAGCAAACACAACCAGCACCAGCAAGGTTTCGTGTCTTTGACGTCTGAAGTAGGTCTGGTAGAGGTTCTCCAGGGACTCCGGTGCAAAGGTGAGGAGCATGAAACGGGGCAGGCAAAGGCAGCATCCCGAGCTCCTCACCGTGACCTCGTGTGTTCGCCCGACAACCTGCCCGGGGTCGGAGGGCAAAGTCACTGAACAGTCTGCGGAATACTCAGCAGAGTACTCAGGCTCAGAGAAGGCTCGGTTCCGAGGCATCATGAAGGTTGACTGTTGGAGCTTTGCTGATTTCTTTCCAACTTGAGACCTGATGGTATTCACGCAGGCGTCTTGAATGCTCCACCAGCTCACCCCTACATCTCCTTGGATCCCAGAAGTGTACGAAATTCCTCCCGTGTGTTGATTGTCTTATCGGACTGACACTAGAAAGGCATACACTTACTACATTGCTGCATTTGGGCTCACTCCATCGAATGCTGTTGTTTAGCTCAGTCCTGTGTCATATCCACAAACTGGGCACGCCTCTTCAGCAACATGATCCAGAGATTGTCTTTTCTCCCCCCCCCCCTCACTCAGCATCAGCAACGTGACTGGTTCACAGTCTCATTTCCATAGTGGCTCTCCACAATAATGCACCCAGTCTGAGTGGCTGAATTGAAGTTGAGATCCCTTGGGGAGATGTTTCCCTGAGCTCCCATGACCATCATTCCACTGGCATGGACAGTATGTTGCATGTTGGCCTTCCATAGTCACACTTCATATCCTGAAAAAATAGGAAGACATGAAGGGGAGATATCAAATGAAACAGTCAAACTCATCATCAGAATTACTATGGATGATCTTGTATGCAAATTGTTGGAGGTACTGTTCCTGGATATATAATGGAAGGTGAACATTTGGTTCATGTCGGAATCTGTATTGAGGGCAAAACAGAATCGTAAAGCATTGGTCGTTTTTGTCATCATTCGAGGTCCAGGCCCTGTGCTGTGGGCCTACGTACCTGACTGACTGACATGACAACATGTTGCGCGGAGCCATACTGACAGTTCTTAAATGCACTTCCACTTTTTTTTTTTTTTTGCGTTGTACAAACATTGAGCATCGCCGCAATAATCTGCGTCCAACCGGCCGTACTGAGATCTGGTGTTTATCTTTGCCGTCGAGCAATCCTCTTTCCACTGATGTTGCAGCATTTGGGAGTTTAAGAATGTATCAACTATTTCTGAGACGGCAATGTTTAGTTGACGTTGTGCTTCTGCGTCCCGATTTAGTATTTTATCGCGGTAATTGTAATTTCCTACCTCAATTGAGAGCTGATATTTTGTGACCATTCTCCCAGATGTCGTGAAATTCTTCACTGATGCATTTACCTACCTTAACGTAGATCCACATTTCGGGTGCTATCCTTACTATTTGAATCTAGACGTGGGTGTCGTCGGCAGAAATCACAACAGCCTTTACATTTTTTTAGTCCCTGTCTGCAGAGAATAAATAAGTACGGTAGAAAAAGTAGCCTCAGCATAAATTCATTTGTTGTGCGTGTTTTTTTTTTTTTCTTTCTCCCTGGTTGGGTGTTTTCCGCAGAAGATACAGTTTCGTCACGAACTGTAAACACCACGAACACAATTTCCGTTTTTTTATGTTGAAATAAAATGTGTTTGACTAAACTAGAACATTAGCGACATAGTAAATAAAGTAATTCAGTAACATGATAGTAATGATACAAGTGTGAAAAATGTTGAAAAGCTCAGCTAATGTAGAGTTACATCGTTAACATATAAAATCTACGCATACAACTATCACAATTATAATTAAAAATTAAAAAGTCATTAAACAAATTCATTCATACTCTAAAGTGATCATGGGACTGATTATTTTCAATATTTTAATGTAAACCAATTCATCCATCCATCCATCCATCCATCCATCCATCCATCCATCCATCTATCCATCCAAATGTCTGCCAATGTACGAGTAAAACAAAGTTGCATCGTGCTCTTGTTTCGAAGGAAGAATCACGCTACTTCCGTTATAGTACTTTCATTTTCTTTCACACTTTACACAAACATCTCCACATTTTCTATTTCAGTAACCCCGCCCCCTTAAACAAATTAATAAGTACTGTACTGTACCTATTTTTATTTGTTTGTTTTTCAACTGACATCTTGCAAATTAATAAATAACGCACTCATAACTCTGCATTATCAATGTATTAACATTAAACGTTTTTATACTGTAATTGGAAGGATGGACATACATCACATAATTTGGAGCTTTATATATGAACATTTATCACCTTGATAAAACCGTACTATTTTGAAATTACTGCATCATTATTTTAATCTGAAATAAGATCTAAAAAGTCAGCTTCTGGGACATGTTCCTTTTGTTTTATTTAGTATATGAACACTAATCATCTCAATCAGTTACTTTTACACGTTACAAACACAAAAACAAATCATCGAGGGTATCAAAGCATCCATATAAGAAAAGCACACAGGGGAACAAATCCAAATGCAATCCTAACCGAATTAGACTCATGAATGTTAATGCATCTTGATTATCTTCTGCTCATTAGTTTCTCAAAAACACATTCTCAGAAACGCATAGTGTGAAAAGCACTATGTGTAGTGTAACAGCCAAAATGTTTTTCAAACTTGCAGGAACTGCATTCAGGGAAAGAAAAATACAATTTGCTGCTCCAATGTCAATTGGTAAACCAGGGTCAACATTTAACAACTGCAATGCCTAAGCTGTCAAATGCTGAAGGATTCATATCTGAAATAAAAACTAAATCAAGATAAAGAAAGCATATATACATTTTGAGGTCAGGATGTTAGAAACTATTACAAATCTGACGTGACTATACTTATATCAAATGAACAAAGCACGTATGTATGTCAAATGAACTATGCCTACTGAGTGCAATTCACTGTTTGATTCCAAATGATCAAATGCGCGATTTAATGCAACCTTTTTGGCAATTACTGAACACTGCTAAAAGGCCTGTGCCTATTGATTTTTCCACTGAAACCCTGTGCTTACCATCATCAATGCGCTAGTTGTTGTCCATTTACGTCCTGATGACTATATTCCGACGTTATTTTAGGGACTTTGATGCCATTAGTGTTATTAGGTTTTGACTTAATAATATCCGAAGAATCTTAGTTGCTGAAGCAAACTGCAAAGGGTGTGTAGTCTACAGATTAATTGCCATGCATTTTAATGCATCAACACTAAGTAATGCATCTCTATTTTGTGTGCAAGGGTGATATGGCACAGAAGAAAAAACAGATCACTTATGGTTATGAATTAACTGTAATATAGCTAACTGCCATGGTGTATGTAGATTATTTTATATTGTGAAATACACAGCCATGTCCCTCTAAATTCCTGTATTCTATTTTTGTTATTTTAAGGGTTGACCATGACACATATTGCAGACATTTAAGGTAAATAAACATGTTTTTTTAATGAGACACGTTTGTATTTTTCCCCTCTCTACCACTATCATGTACCTTTCGAGGGATTTAATGAAAGTGTATTAAAATGAATAGTATTTGTAAATTAAAAAAAAAAAAAAAGACCTTTTTTTGGTGGCAACGTCACGGCGCAGGTGACGTCGACGGTGGCTGCTGACGTGTACGGGAAGTCGCTGCACGCTGCTTGAAGGTGTCGTCACTTCGCGTTGCATCATGGACGCGCCGGCCATTTTACACATCACAAGACTTTGATCGAAACTGATCAGAATGAAATAATCAGCTGTTGCATTTGTAGACCCGTTTAAATGACTACATGAGGAACACCGAGCCATTTGCACAGGTAGGCCACTTCAAATTTAATGATCAAATATAAGAATACGGTATACGAGCAGGAAGTCGTGTTAACTAGCCTTTAGCTGTCCAACTAGAACGCACACTTGGTCACAAATAACAGTCACTCACTCATCTTAAACAATGTTTCCCAAGAAAAATGATCGGGATTGTTTGTGCGTTACACTCATATCGACGCACAAGGAGTGCTCACATACCTGCCATTTAAAACATTCGTGGTTTACAGTATTTGATCTGAATGGCTTCAATGCTTGTGTTCAGGATTTAAATAATCTGCTTAAAACTACCATTTAGTACTATGACACTCGTGTGATAATGCCACACGTCAGTGGTGGATTGCTGTTACTGTAAACACGTCATTCTTTAACTTGCGATGAAGTCAGTCACAGAGCTGCAGTGCAAGTGCAACCTCCTGCCACATAAAAACAAACAAACAAAAAAACAAGTACGACTGGACTTTTCACAATGCGTTGCAATTGGATGTCAACGCTGACTGCACGATTAATTTATGTTTTCAGAAAGCAACTTGCAAACTGTTTTGGGGAAAAACTGAAGATAACAAAAAATATAAGAAGGTCTATTGAAAAAGACACAGGGGACTGAGGTCAGACTGCTTAGGATGCGCTGAGCTGTGGTATCTTTGCTGACAAGGCAGAAGGCGCATGCTTGAAAACTTTCAAACATTACCTCCAACTGAGCGTTTTTGTTTAAAATCTAGCATTTTAGTAAAGCAGTAAAAACTGCAAGAAATAAAAACGGAACATTTCTTATCCGAACAATTACTGCTTTGAATGTAAAATGTCAAGATTGTGTTTAAAAAGGGAGTAAACGTCACCGCCTCACTGTCAACACTTTGGTGCCTTGGCAATATCATCTCTATCTTGTCATCCCAGCTCTTCATCAACATAATTTCCTAAAATGGACAACAGCCAAAGGCCAGATCCCAACGGTTTGATCTTTAATCAAACAGGCCAAACCCATATACAAACACATTAAAATAACAGCACGGTTAAAACAAGTAAAACTTGTTTTGAGCAGATACTTAGAAAGTCCTCACAGCTCACCAATATCGATTTGTATGTATCTAATTAGCAGTAATATATGTGGCAAACACCATGAATAAATGTTAACAAATTGAGAGAACTTGCCTGCTCTATTAATACTCCAACAGGTGACGCCTTTGAGGCTCAGCAAAAGTCAATGCTAAATGCTCATATGTTTTGCTGCAGGTGGGATTGCACGCAACGCTTTTATGAAGAACTGAGTGAATTGTTGGCCAGCCATGGGCAAACGGAAGGTGCCAGATCTCTATAGAGCCCCCTTTCCCCTGTACTCCATCAAAATTGACCCTAAAGCAGGACTAGTGGTCTTAGCAGGAGGAGGAGGAGCTTCCAAGACTGGCATCAAGAATGGTGTGGTAAGCACAGTGCACAAGTTCTTCAACTTTCTGTTAAATGTCTTTTAACTCACATGTAATGTTCTCAAAATATTCACGCCTGTATTACAGCACTTCCTGGAGCTACAGTTGGTTGGAGAAAACCAGTACAGTGCCAGCCTGCTTCACTCACACGACACTGTCACACGTGCCACCATGAATTTGGCGTTAGGCGATGGGGTGATTGCTGCAGGTCAAGATGGAACATGCTCTTTGATGACATTTGCTGATTGCACACAGAAAAGTGGAGACACGGCTGCTGATAATGATGGTATGCAGTGCTACCTTTGACCTGAAACTTGACTACAACTTACAGAAGGTTGAAGACGTCCGTTTTCAAAACCTTATCTTTTGTGACACTCCAAATCTCTGTCTTCTACGTAGAAAACAATGTGCAAAAAGGTAATGCCAGGCAACGAGGTGGTAAACGAAACAAAGGCGGAAAGGATGATGCTGCTGCTGCTGTCACTGGGTCTGATATGAAGGATGAGACGGCACACATCACTGTGACAAGACTGGCAGAACTGCAGTCAGATCTGAACCCTGAGGACCCACTCCAAAAGGTGGTCAGATTTAGTCATGACCTCAGCCTGCTCCTGACAGGAGGCACAGACGGACACATCAGAGTCTGGGAGGTAAGAGTTGCAACTTCAGAACTTCACTCGATATTATAGATCTCGTTGATTTCAATCAGTTATAAATTCTAAATGGATTCTCCTTCCAGTTTCCATCCCTGAAGAAAAAACTTGACTTTAAAGCACATGAAGGAGAGATAGAAGACCTGGATCTGAGCCCAGGAAACAAGGTTGCGCACAAACAACCGCTTTGTCATACTGCACTAATGTAAACCATGACTTTTACTTGATTGTTACAATAACTGTTGTTTGTTTCCATGCAGCACCTGGTAACTGTTGGCCGAGACTTTGCCTGCAGTGTATGGCGCAACAACCAACAAGTTATGAGTCTTAAATGGCATAAAACTATGCCTCAGATAGCTGAAAAGACATATCGGTATATGGCTTGCAGGTAAAAAAAATAAAATCAAATCATCATCTTGGTTATATCAGTGTACATGTATACGAGCATCATAATGATGTGTCGACATGGTTGTGTCATGTTTTTCAGATTTGGGAAGGTAGAAGACCAAAAAGATGAACTTAGGCTTTACACAGTTCAGATCCCGCATAAACGAGACCGAAAACCGCCACCGTGTTACCTCACCAAGTGGAACGGCAAGAGCTTCCTGCCTATGTTGACAGCTCCCTGTGGGGCAGAGGTCATTTCAAGCTTTGCTGTCAGGTAAGATTCAATTTCACAAGAGTTGATAGTTACGCTTGGGTCACGCCATCTGTTCTGGACTGTCAGGTTCATTCAGTGTGATATTCTCAAGAAGCAGTCGTGTGTTTACTTTTCATTCACTGTATAACTAAGCGCAAAGCAAATACATATGTTGTTTGGAAGCACGCATCATTTGTTTGTCTCCAACAGTGACTCTGGAACATTTCTCGGGCTGGGAACTATAACAGGCTCAGTAGCTATCTACATTGCTTTCTCCCTTCAGGTGGTCACATTCTTGAAAGATTTTAATCATTACAACTGCCCTGATCTCTTATGATAACTTTGTGTTTCGTGTATGCATGTCCCTGCAGAGGTTGTATTATGTGAAAGAGTCCCACGCCATTGTTGTGACGGACCTGGCTTTCCTCCCCGACACATTCAAAGGGCAAAATATCAAAGGAAACAATGAAACGGCTTTGTTTAGTGTGGCTGTAGACAGCCGCTGTCAGCTCCATGCCGTCCACAACCGAAGTACGTCCTGCACTAGCGGCGGTTTATTATAGTTAACGGAGTATGCCTGTATTTACCTGTCTTTCTTGTTGTCTTCAGGATCATTTCCCCTCTGGTTGGTGCTGTTCTTCTGTGGCCTCGTGGTGGTTGGACTTGTACTGCTCCTCCAGTATGTCTTCCCAGGCTTTTTCTGAGTTTCAGAATTCTCACAGGTTGTCCAATGAGGAGCTTGGACATGTCTTTTGCAGGCCTACGTCTATCCAATCCATTCAAATCCACCAGTGCTGCACCATTGACCTTAAACTGCTTTTATGATGCCGACATGTCCCTATGCGGCTACTCAGGGTTGTTGATTTCTGACACGTTCGCATAACACAGACACTCAATTGGGATTTGAATTGTTTTGATTGACATGTTTTATGTTTTGATATCCATCATCATGTCTCTTGGGAATGATGTTAAATGCCACATTTAATATCCAATATTCCTTAAGGATCCTTAAAATATTTAGGTTGGACATATACATATATACATGTTTATTTATGTTATAGTTATATCATAAATTACATAAGTGATGTCTATTATTTATTAAATAATACAGAATATTACATCATATAATAAAGAGACACCGCAGATTACTTTGTATACACTAGTGGGCAGCATACACCAGGAAAAGGGACAACACTCTAGCCAGGAGCTGGCAGCTAATGAAATACAGTAGCGGATCACCCACAACATATATTGGATTACTGGGTAATAAAAATACAGCTGTATGTTTTATTCACCAGTATTTGCTTGTTATCAGCCGATCAATATGTGATCTTTTAAAACAAATTTAAGATGTTTGATGTCAGAAATATTCAACCTATTATGTTGAAATTAATTTCAAACATTCCGACTGCAGATGTAAAAATGTGAATAAAATTTTAAATGAATTAAATTTATTTGAAGTCATGATTACTTTTGTTACAGTATTGCAGAAACATGTATAAAGGAATCGCAAGTCTAAATCGTCATGAAGGAATCTGTGAATGCAGTGATTTACCTAATATCATATGGTAGCTATGTATCCCATGTGGGGAATTAAATTTTTAAGTATGCATTTGGAATTTAACTGCTAAAATTTACTTCATTTAAGAAATTCCAAAACTGACCTTTGACCTACGTTATAGATACCATATTGCTTCCCTGAAGCTCTTATTGTTACAAAAGGTCTGTTGTTAATCAAAGATTTAGAAGAATTAAAGGTGAGTTAGAGGTAGTAAAAATATATTTTTTAATCATAATAGAATGTCGCCCTCTGCTGGTCACATGGCTTGCAGTTTTACCGGCGCATGATAAAGTGGACGCAAATGGGTAGTACAGACTTCAGACTTGCAACTATTTGCAGTGCGTCCAATCAGACGACTTTTTGTGTATTTTTATCATTTTAATTTAAATCTTTACTCCCACATCTATAAAGAAATATTGAGAGTAACTCGATTATTCTTGCAACGACTTCATTGGTGTTAAAACCAGATTATCTTTATTTTTCTAACAGTCGACAAAATAATGTAAGACTCGTGATTCCCAAACACAGCTCGAAATTCTCAAATTTCACTTAATTGAACAGAAAAATATTTACCACAAACAGCTCACCAAAATCTTTAAATTCTTTAAAAACTACCACAAAAATGTTAACGAAATATGTCAAGATCTTTTAATTTTCGTATACTGTTTAAACATTTTGTGACATTTCAATTGGGCGGTGGGCTGAGACATTTTTCTAACGGAAAATATGTTCCTTAATACCCTGCAATTGCTGCTGATGCATTGCTAGTGACTCCCACAATTAAATATATCATAGAATCTCATAACTCCAAGTACAAAATAAAATTCATATTGTTGTAAAACATTCACAGCATTCACAAAATGTATGTGCTATTTTCAACACCACTACAGCCCCAGAAATAAGTACAGCCATAAAAATGAGTACACCAAAAAAGTATTTCTTAGCACCGTTCCTATTTTTTTCACCGCAGTGAGAACTAACTGTTTGAACTGAAGTGGGGAAGTTTAGGAACACCTCCTGAACCTGTTTGTTCTCTGTTGGTTCTAAAGGGCACTGATTCTCCTCAGTTGTTGGCACTATAAGGCCCATACTCACAAGATCCTCCTTGGTCTCTATAAGGACCGCTTCAGCAGGATTGTTCTCAGTTGCTGTCTCTATAAGGCCCTTATCCAGAAGATCATCTTCAATATTAGACTCCATAGTGGGTGGCTCTGTAGGGCCCATATCAACAGGACCTTCCTCAGTCTCTATTAGACCCATGTCAAATGGAACCTCCTCAGTTTCTACATGAGCAGGATCCTTCTCAGTCACTATCCTCATAAGGATCTCATCCAGATGATCCTCTGCGGTTGTCTTTACCAGAAGGCCCTCATCAACAGGATCATCCTCAGTTCTTGGTAGTAGAGGGACCGCATCAACAGAATCCTCCTCAATTCCTTTCACAAGAAGCCCCTCATCAACAGGATCCTCCTCAGAATCTTCCTCAGCTCCTTCCACAAGAAGGCCCTCATAAACAGGACGCTCCTCAGTTGTTGGATGTTGAAGAACCCCATCAACACAATCTTCCTTGGTCTCTGTCACTAGCGAGCCCCTATTAACAAGATCCTCTTCAGTTTCTGTCTCTACATGGCCCTTGTCAACAATATCACCCTTGGGTCGTGCGTCCAAAAGGCCTGCATCAACAGAATCTTCCTCAGTTTTAGTTTCTGGAAGGACCTCATCAACAGAATTGTCCTCAGTTTCTGTCTCTAGGTGTCCCTCCTTAACAGAATCCTTTTGAGTTCTTGCCTCAAGTACCATATCAAAATGATGTTCCTCAGTTTCTGTCACCAGAAGCACATCATCAACAGGATCTTTCTCAGTTCTTAGTTCTCCAAGGAACCAGTTGGCCGAAGCTTCTGCTGTCTTTCCCCAAATTGCAGCAAATGATTTTTTCATGATTATTTGCCTGAGCTGGTCATCAAGATGAATATTAGTTTCCCTCAACCTGATCGCGAGATGGTTCATTTCTGTGATCTCATGTCGATAAAGTTGTTCCCTCATTTGCTCGTCTTCACAGTAGTGTTGATATTGTTTTTCATCACTGGGGAACTCGGGGTGGAGAATTTGCTCTCGAAGAGTTGTATAGTCTTCCAGCTGCTCTGCAACAATTTTGTTCTGTTCATAAATCCCATGTAATTTATTTCGGAACCTTTCATTTTCTTTCCAGGCTTTTTCCGTAATAGGCTCACTATGTTGCAAACAACTTGTTAGGTTATGGTGTTCTTCCTTCTCAGTCTTTGCTTCCAACAGTCCATCAAGAGTTTCCCCTTCGTATGCTTTCTCAGAAAAAGATATTTCTTCATGAATGCTGTTTGCCAATGTAACATCTTGAGTATTAATGTCTTCAGCAACTTCTGGTTGGTCAGCTAATTCTTCAGTGTGGAACGTTTTCACGCATGCGTTCTTTTGTTTCTGTTGATTTTGAAAAGATTGACTTGCTTCAAGCTCTTCTCTCAAGACGTTATTGAATTGCTCATGGCCATTCAGATTGTTGCACAGCCAAGTCCCCCACCTCTTCTTTTCATTTCTTCCGAGAATGTTTTCTTGTGCTACAGATGTCTCATTTTGTTTGTCTATTCTTACGCCGTGCGTTTCAACATCAGCCAGCACATCTGGGAATGTATTTTTATCATCAAGACTGCACTTTCGTCCGAGAAGTTCATGTTGTGTCCTTAATTGCTCCTCTATTTCCATCCTCTCACACCGGCATGTAAGCATCGCCACTTCATTCCTCAAGGACTTAATCTTATCCATGAGACTGTTCTTAGTTCCTTCCAGAACTTTAACATGTGCCTTCAAGCCTTCGTTCTCCGTCTCCATCTTCAAACTCGGAAATTCAAGCCTAAGATTGAAGAGTCGATCCTGTTCAGTCAGAGCGTCCTGTTGAGGATCTTTAAGTTGTTCTTGAAAGTTTTTGTCTTCGGTGTGCAGCTTCAGTTCAAACTCGGCGCTATCCACAGGCTCGGCTACGTGCGCTTTCTTCAAGAGACACTCGTTACATTTTTTGGTGACAAGTAACTCCTCCATCTGCTCCAGCTGACTTTGAAGATCACGTATTATTTGCCTCAGACTGATAATAAGGGTATTTAGCTCCTCTGTGACTTCTCGTTGATAAGCTATCTCCCTATTTTGCTTTTCTATCAAATCTTCTTTACTGTAGAGGAGAAACTGAACTTGCTCACTGTTAAGTTCCTGATCTTTTAAAGCTGTTCTTAGGTGTGCAATCTTTTGACACTGTTGACTTTGAATGGATTTGTTTTTTTCCAGCTCATCTCTTATCATCTCATTCTGTTTTTTTAAAAATGAATTATTTTCATCAAGGTCAAGCAATTTGTTGGTCAAATTTCTATTTTCCACGAATCCATTCTTTATGAGAATTTCCGCTTGATCAATACGTCTTATTAAATCATCTTGATCTTGAAGCATGGACCTAACTGTCTGCAACTCTGTTCTCAGACGATGAATCTCTGTTTGATTTTTGTCCCTCTGAGTTTCAATTTGATATAAATCCGAAATTAAATTGTCTGTACTTTCATTTATGATGATGACATTTTTTTTCAAAACTTTTGCTACCGCACAAAGGTTTTCATTTTGTCTCCGAATCCTCACACTCTGATTCCGCAGACCTGCCAGTGCATGATGGAAAAATTCATTATCCTTCATAAGACAGTCCTCGTTTTCTTGAAAATACTTGACTTGTACCTTCAACTGTCCATTCTCTGTATCCATCTTCAATTTCTGGCATTCCAGCAGTGCTTCATTGAGGAATCGGTATTGCTCATCAAGAACATTCCTGATTTGTTCCAGAACTTGAAGTTGTGCCCTCAAGTCGTCTTTCTCGTTTTCCATCTTCCTACCATGTAATTCAAGACAGGGTAGCTCTTTACTGAGAAACCTATTCTTGTTTTTAGTTGATGTGGCCTTGTCTCCTTGGCTTTGAACGTGTTTGCCCACAACTCTTTCCATTGTGGTTCAGTCTCAATCAATGTTCTTGCTTAATGCAAGATTTATAACTTGTCCTTTTGCTGTTTCCCATCTTCAAACTGTCCAAGACCCAAACAGCAGAGAATCCAAAACAAATTACATAACTGCTCATAGCATTCTAAATCCACCTGCAATGCGACAAGGCATAGTTTAAAGATGGTACATTTTGTCTTTATGACATCATCAGAGGAAAATATGACTTTGGTGTATGGTGTCATCAAACTGACAAGTGAAACAAATACCGTGCCCACTATTGCTTCATGGTATTTGGAAAATAGGATTTTACTTCTAGAGCATTTTCTACTTTTGAAATACTCAAAGCGCTTCTGATGATGCATCACCAGCAACCGGGTGTTTGGTATTTTGTTCAAGAACACATTAACATGGGCTTAGGCTTGGATTGCCAACCTCTGGGTTGGGAGTTGACCACTCCACTTTCTGAGACTGTTCACTGCTCAAGTTAGCCAGGTGTTCAATGTAAGACCAACTCTAAAACTACAACAGCCACAACTCTGGATCGAAACTTACGACGCAGGTCTACAATGACGTATCAATTGGACAAATCTAGTGACGACAAGTCCTCAGACGTGTATCATTCGACCACAAGGTTGATATCTGTGATTTGTCGTGTGGCAAACTCCGCAGTAATACCACACTGGTCTATCGTCAGTGGGAATGAACTGCCATCGCCTTTCATGGTTTGTGGCAAACACCAGAAGCGAGCAGTGATGCTGTCACACATCTCTCCAAATAAAGACAGAATGACTTCGACATGTTCTCCAATGGCATATGCGGTATGAAATGAGGCTATTATTCAGTCAAAGCGTCATGACAGGCTTCGGTAGGGATAAGTCACCATTCTGTGGTTGGAGAGAGTCTAGCCACTCACAGTACCTCGGAGGCAGACAGACCATTGCGGGTCAAGCCACCCACCCTGTTATTCTCTTTGTTCCGTTACCACTTTGGTCAAAACCAAAAACATCTCCTAATATGAAGTGGCTTGCTTTTCTATGTTTGTCTTGAGTAAGGCTTAAAAGTGGCCCACTATAAAGGCAGGGCGTGTGCATGTGTAGGATTGTCACCACAATGGGTCACTGACCTGCTCTTCCCATTCTGTCTCATAAAAGAAATAAAATTTGGGTTTTGGTTGAAATAAACAGGGGATTTTTTTTTAATGGGCGGTGGGAGAGACAGAACGTCATGGCAAGAGCATTGTCACCCAACCTTTATAGAGCCAAGGCGGATTTCTATTATAAAAATCATCACTAAACAAAGAAGAATACATGTATAGTGGAATAATGATGATCTGGTTTACCCCCAAGTGTAGCATACTGTATAATAGGCACAAAGTTAAAGTAATGTTTAGAAAAGACCCCTTTTTATTGGCTGCTGGACTGGGACAGGAGTTCAAATGATGGCGGGTGTAAATGAGGAGGCGCTCCGTCTTGGGACTCTCAAAGCACAGAGGAGCCACTGTCTCATGGCAAGAGAAAGTTAGAATAATATATATGTTGGACGTGAGCCCACTCTTGGGGTCTACTCACGGTAGTTGTTTGAACGTCAAAGAAGCTACAGTGTCTCCCTCCAAAAGGTCGAAATTGAATCAGTGTGATAGTCGAGGGGAGCGATTGGAAACAATAAGATGGATCAAATTCGATTTTCTCCAGTGATAAGGTTCCATGCGTTCACTGTCAGGCAGCCGCCATTTGTGAATTGGAAAAGAGGAGGAGCGGAAAAATTGCTTGCGGTACTTCATGATTTAATCATGTTAATGGGACAAAATTTCAACGTGATCCCTCTTCAAAATAAGCAAGGCTGGGGAGGGGCATATTGTGATTGGAGGGGTTAGTGTTTATCCTGCACGGGGTCTCTGCTCACTGCTCCATCAAGGTTTTTTCTGGCAACAGTGATCCAAACCCTCTCAAATAAGGGCTCACACGGTTCAAGGAATTGAGAGAGTTTCTGTCACCCTGAGTACTTTAGCAGCCAAGCCCTCAAAACAGAATAGAAAAACATGGCAGCCCCCGCAGGTCCTCAAGTCAGTGGGCTTCCTTCCCTCAGTGAATGCTAGCAGCTGCTTTTCCAATCACAGGGATCTCTATCAGTCGCCAATTGTGGTCACACAGCAGACACACACATCAGTTCAAACAGTATCTCGTACTAGTGTGTGTCCGACATGATAAAACATAATAAATGGAAACAAATGTAGTTTTGATGCATTATTACATGTTCTGAGTTGTTGGTAAACACTCACTATAGATAAAATAGTCTGAGGCGACACAAGAGGCGAGATAAAGGTTTAGGTCTAAGACCAAGGACTTCTCCTTTTCAAAACATTGCATTTGTTATGGTTGTCCCAAGGTGGAACAAGGTGCCTGTTTAGAGTCTTACTGCATAATCCACTTTTTTCATTAAACCGATGCATTGCCTTAACATTTTCCGGGACAATTTGCCGGTAAATTTCCTAATTCAGTATCAACAATGATGTTGAGTCAACCTGAACCAGATGCAGAAAGACAGGCCTACGTCGTGAAAATACAACTGCCATGTTTCCCAGATGGTATAAGGTTCTCTTTCAGGATTGTTTTTGCTGAAAGAACTTTTTAATATGACAGCATATGAACATATGCAAAGTTTGTTAAACCCGAATAGCAACTTGCAAAGTGTACCCATAGAGATGTGGAGTGTGTTATACACCACCAGTTAACTCAATTCTAGACTGACAACCGTGTCCAAACTTATGACTGGTATTATAGTAGTACAGTGTTACCTTAAACGCTGAACACATTCCAATATGAGATGCTTGAATTTTTCCCATAGCCTATAGGAAAACCTTTTCATTATTTCCTATGGGCCATAAGAACTAATGAAAACCAAGTGTATCCGTTTCAGGGTTAAACTCACGATCATAAAAACTTTAAACTGTTTCAGAATTTTTAACCTAACATTCTTAATGACCCTTGACTGACAACCGGTTCAGGGTGTCCCCCACCTACTGCCCGATGACTGCTGGGATCGGCTCCAGCACACCCGCGGCCCCCGTGGGGACAAGCGGTATAGAAAATGGATAGATGGATGGATTTCTTATGACCTTAAGTGGAAAAAAAATTAACTATCGTTAAAGCAGTAAACCTAACAAACTTTAATATCATGCATAGTGCTGTGTATAGCTGCCCTTTTTTCACATTAACCCCAAGACAAGATTGAAAAAAACAAAACGTCACACAGACATTATCTAGCACTATCTTGTACTTCCGAGGTTTTATGTGACATTATGTGCTATAATTTCCCCAAAACGTTCTTTAGAATCCAAGTTGTACAGCCTTAGCAGTGTTCAAATAAAGTTCGATATAAAGTTGTATTTTCATTAAAAGCCGTTTTGCACTTGAGAACAAATATAAATCGGAAATGCAAAGAATGCTAAACGCATTTAGCATGTTTATTCAATGGAGCTTAAATCCAATAAACAGAAAGTTTTAAAGCCTTGTTAACATTGCGATGCTGTCTATAAATGCGTATCCTCTGGCAAGAGGAAAAGGGTAAATTGAATTACATTGGTTGTGATGAGCTAAGCTAAAGCGCTGCCTTAATGATTTGTGTATGGCACAATTGCCCCAGAGACTGCAAAGGGGGGATTGATGAGGTATAATTTTAGGAAAGGGGCGTAGAGCTGGATGACGGCCAGGATCGAGGCTTCTACTGGTGCTGCCTCAGGGTCAATCAGCTCAAATGTTTCAAATGTTGAAGCTCTTCATCTGATACATTTTGGAATTACAGGAAAAGAAAAAAAAAAACGTACAAGCGAGAAGCTTTCTTTGAACATCAGGGTGGTCTAGTAGTCATCATTCTAACTTGTCTGGCTCCCTGCATCTGCCAACTTATTATGAGGAATTTCTCCAAAGTCTTCTGCTGTTGCAAATTGTGACAGCTTTCTGACTGGAAAATGGTAGATAACTGAAGGCAAGCAGAAGTATGCCAGAAAGAAAAAAATGCATTAATATTGTTCGTAATCAGTTTGTATCAGACAACCTGTGAGTGAGATTGAACAGCAGTCACTGCTCATGAGACCCAATTATTTGTATACAAGCAATTAAAAAGTCAATCCATCGATTTGCTGTCACGCTTGTCCTCAACAATTTTACAATCTCCTGACAATTGACTGGCGACCAGTGAAGGTGTTCCCCATTTCTTGTCATGTCATCTGGAATATACTATCTGACCCAATAGTGCTGAAGTTTGTTGGATTTGGTATGGCTCACAATTTCGAAGACATTTTCAGAATTTCAGGCTTGTTGCTGTCTCAACTCCATTTGATTGTGGCATTGGCTGAAAAATGCCCAAAATGTTATTTCTAAAAGTTTACTCTTGATCCAACATTACCAACAGAACATGTTACGCTGTGCATAACAAGCAGTTAGCATGCGCCGGTATGCTATCATTTCAGGGTCATCATCCAGTCAATTAATAATCTTAACTGAGGGGGTGCAGTCAGATGAGCAATCTGGAATCTGTCAGCACCTTAACTCCCTCGGTCGGGAATTCCTCTTAATCTTGGCCACTTTGGAGCAGTTCCATGTGGAAAGTACTGAGCAGTGGAAACTGGCACAAAAAAACTCTCTACAGTCCACGAGATGTCCGGATTTGCATTCCTTCCTTGTGACACAAAAGCAAGGGAGAACACCATAATTTGACGAAGAGGGGATGCACTTTTGGCTCAGGGAGGTGGTGTGAGTGATGCAAAAAGAAGCTGACAAACCTGGGAAGTTCGGAGGGAACGAATATGACATGATAAGTAATAGAAAGAGTTTTTTTTCCCCTCCTTTATTTTGGCTGTAAAACAAAAAGAAAATTAACAAGATGTCAACAAAAGTTTACTGGCTTCAACTTTTTTTTTAAGAAAGGGAAGATGTTAAGAATTAAATTCTTCTCTAACTTTTTTTTTTGAATTATAATTTCTTTATGACTCGGTAACCTTGAATCCCTTGACCTCGGGGGCAGGACAGAAGGCATATAAGAGACGATTGAGGCGGCATCGTGTGGGATGATGATGAGGTAGGCCAGAGGGGGGTATGTGTTTGTGGGGGAGCTTCTCAACAGTAGCATTCTTCCACACTCGCTGGAAGTAATCAGGGACTGGGGCCAGAGTGCAAAACTGAGCTCCTTGTGTTTGTTCTAGCTGTACCTCCCTTCTATACTTCTTCACGTGCAAAAGCCCCATTTGCTCATGTAGCCACGCTGACAACATCCTTCTCCTGCCTTCATTCACTTCTCTCATCCATTCATCCACAAATCACCTGAACATAGTTGCCTGATCCAAGTGCAAGTGATATTTGTAATTTTATCCAATGGAAGTCAACTGGACAACAGAGGAGAATATAAAAACTGATGTGGAAAGATGAATTTGCTGATGAGGCACTTTTTCTTTCTAGGATGAGTAACCGTTTCAAGAGATGAAAGCTCTAAAGTCTAGATCACAATTATTTTTTAAACGTCATTATCAATACGAGAAAAAACACAATCCTAGGTGCACAAATATTTATTGCTAACATTTGATGCAATGAGAAGATAACTGGGGGTCAGGATGTGCTAGGTGGAAGTTTTTGGAGAATCCACGCCTTCAGCAGCTCCATTTCGGGCAGGGAGAGTTGGTGGTAAAGACCGGGTAGGGAGTGGAAAGTGGTTTTCATCCCTGCCTTCTGCAGCAACATTGATGTGTCATCTCCCCACTGATGAGGCACCAGCTCATCATTTGTCCCATGGCACTGGAGCAACTCCGGGAGGTAGTGTTCCGCTCTGACCCGCTCATCTACTGCCTTCATTGCACAGAAATTCACAAACTGAGGGCCAGTGCGGTGTGATTGTTCAAAGGTGATCACAAATATGGCGGTTTGACTGTGCTAGAGTTTAATGTGGGCTCCTGCAACGCCTTTCATAAATCATTTCATATTCCACGACATTCGGCAAAAAAACAAAAAAAAAAATCTAACCTTTTGACCGTAACACGAAAGATACTGAGGAATAATATCCAGATGGCGAGCAACCTACGGAAGTATAGATTTACTGGCGCCACCAATACTAAGCCTATACATCCTCGGACCGGAGTGCTTCCAGGTGTTCTGTCGATGCCCTTCCCCCACAGGGGCCCAGCAAAATGCATCTTTCAAAACTCAGGTCTGAAATTGTCATTGTGCTGGAGGTGGCTTTCATTTTCACAAGTGATCCAATTGAACATATTTAAGTCACTCTGTAGATTAATTTGTCTTGTGTTGCGAGCAATAGTTGGAGTTATGACCCACCGGCGCACTGCAACACATGTACACAGACCATACAACAATACTTCAAGCAAATATTCTTTACCGTCAGCAAAAAGCAACTTCTTTCTTTACTGCAGCCTACTGAGTCACTTATTTGTTCAACTCTTATTAGGAACGTATTTCTATACTGCCCCTTGGTGGACAAAGCATGCACACCAGTAAAAGCCAGATGTCAATGAGCATTGTCATAAAAAAATATGATGCACAAACTGTTATATGCTTTACATTCTATCCAAAGATGTTAAGACTATGTTTTAAAATATGTTTCTTATTAAAAAGATGGTGTTGTTGTAGCTACTCGATTAATTGTATTTCCATGGGGAAAATGTATTTAGGATACGAGTGATTGGAGTGACAAGCATGTTCAAGAAACAGATCAAACTCATAAGTCAAGCCACTATAGTATCTGGATTTCTTTGGTGAATGTTCATACGGTCTTCATTCGTTAAATTAGAGAAACTTTTCTTTTTCTTCGGTTTTATTAAAAGAAAAGTTCCTCTAATACCTGGATTTCTGCATACATTTGTTAGAATGTATATTGTACTTTGTATAATAGGTTTTGACGCACATAAACTCGAAGTATAATAAGAAGTATGGCACCATATTTTTATGAAATACTCATGGCTAAGAAAGGATGTAGTAAATCCCAGTTGGATATGACTGGAGAAGGCCTCAATTGAATCCACCTGTCCTGCAGCTTTATTATGTTTTAAAGTACCTATAAAGACTCAGTCTAAGTCTTTGAGTTAAAGTCTTCAAAATATTTCACACACAGTAGAGAATACTGTAGTGGACTGAATTGTTTTGGCCTTATCAAACTTTCATTTCCGTGGTAAGGTTTACCCCATTTGTGAAAAGTAAGGTCGTCGCACAACATATTCATAGAGAACAAGTTTGTCTTCTTTGAAGAGTTATTCAGAAAACTGTGTATTCTCTGGTATTGATTTAATTAGAGCCAACTCGGACTGTTTCCTATTGCGTACACTTCACGTGGCTCCAAGACGAATTTTTTTTTATGTAAAACTGATATGAAACAAATCGTGAGCGGAACTAATATGCCGCCTAATTCAGACAAATTGACTTTTGTGGAAATTCCTCGAAATAATATGGGAAGCAGACTTGGGTGAATGTATCTCAGAACCAGTTTCTTTGCATTAAGCAAATACACCCTCTCCTCTAATTTTCATTCTCAATGGAAGGACTTCCTCCCACCAATAAGCAATAGATCGGGTGGGGTGGGGGGTCAGGAATATTATTCAAAGACCTTGACTCGACTATGCTACGTGGTAACCATTTCAATAATGAATCGAAAACATGGCAGCGAGTAATCTGGCAACTTGATAATCATTGTAACTTTGTGTATATGGATGTGTTGTACCTGAAAAGCAACGGAGTCTTTATTGAGGAAGCTGGAGAGTGCATACACCCCAGCAATATCAGGGTGGTGGCGACATGCCAAGTGGAGTGCCATAGCGCCACCCATGGAGAAGCCCCCTTTTATTTGGAAAGACAAAGAGAAATAAAAAACGAATAAAAAAAAAACAGCTGCAGTTCTGTGATTATTTCCCCCATATCAGAACAAGGGATGCACCCATGACATACTACACGTTTACCCAGGGCAACTTAAGGCTCAACTTAAGGCTTTTCTTGACAGGAAAAAAGAAACAAATCGTAAGTTCCACATCATCAACTTTTTGGTCCTGTAATAAGCCGTCCAAATCTGGCTTTAATCTTTCACATCTGAGCACATCTGGGTCTGAGTGTGCACGGATCCAAAATCACGTCTGAAGAAAAAAGGATGAGGGAAATGTAAAGAATGCAAACGTGGACTTCTGAATAAACTGATCTGTGCAAATGAAAGTGATCATTGGGTACAATCGTCCATAAAAATAATAAAGTGCACTTAGCAGGTTCAGAAAATGGAGAATATTTATTCAAAGACTGCAGACATTTCTAAGCAGCAATGCTTAGAAAACAACAACACTTCACCTTCTTACCATGGAAAGGGAAAGTGAATTGAACAAATTGCTTGTGCAAAATATGTTGTACTTTATAATTTGGTGAGGCCAGTCAAATTTTCCACACTAAAAAAAACTCCCTTTTTCTTCAACCTCCCGGAAAGCAAATTGATCAAACTTCTTGTCCAAAACACATTCTACTTCATAAGTCAGTGAGGCCACTCAAGTCCTCCCACATAAAGCTCTTTCAACTCGGGATGTCCTGTACCACTTTTTTAGACCTATACCAGTACAAATACTCAATTCTTGAGTAGTCACAGATACCAATAACAAGTACCAATCCCACTAATAATTTCGTTTCATAAAGTTTCCCCGCCAAAAAAACAATGACAGATAACTTTAAAAAAAAAAAGACTTACATATCCCAATATAGCATTTGTCCTTAAAATGCACGGAATTCCATGTGCATAAAATACTTTCTTTTTTCTGTACAAAACACAATTCAAATAATTTAAATAAATAATTATTTTAAATTCTGTAAAGTGCTTTGTTGCAGAGACAGCGGTTGTAAAAGCAGAATATAAATACAGGTTGTATTGTATTGTATTACATTGCATTGTATCATACAAAGAACTGAATACATAAACAAATAACTCAGTAGCCCAAAATAGTCTCAATCAAAAGTCCCGCAAAAGGTGCGGGCACACTATACGTGCAAGGGTTTTGTGCAATCCCAGAATTGGATGTGAAAAAACACCTGACACCACTTCTTCTGACCCCGCTGACACTGACATACAAATCAAACTCTCCCACTGTGGGTCAGGCCACATAGTTGCGGCAATATTTCACAATACTTCCCCCGCAAAAATGGTTTCCATAGAAAGTATCTACAGCTTGTCTCCAAGCCAAGGAAGAGCACTTTGAGTACTCAGGGCTGCAATTCTAAAGAACAGCCAAGTGAATCCACTCAGTATTTATAGTTAATGACAAAATGTTATGATTTAAGAACGTATTCCAGCACTTTCCCATGAGCATATGCTTTTTCACTTATAGTACTTGGAAATAGAGTTCGTGAGCTTTTCTGGACCTTAACACTACGTCTTTCACACAGTTCTCTCAACCCCCCACCCTCCCCTCGCAGTACCACCTTCATGGCTTCACGACTTGAACGTTAACCCTTTCCCCACGGCTCTCGGTAGTTTCTCCTTTCATAGGGGACCGGCAATCAGTGAAATTAAAACACTTGATGGCCTCCCATATGTTTCCTGTGGGAACTCTTACCTTACTCCAGTCATAATATTTATAGTACTTCACTCGACTCATTGTATTTCACAGTGATTTAGATGGACTTGATAAGAGGAATATTTGAAGCAAAAAGCTTTTGGGGGGGGATGCAGAGAAATATCTTTGCAAACGTTTCATTCGCTGTTGGCAGAATATAAAAGGCCCTAGTATAACTTGATGAGTTGCATTCTTGATTTTATATCATGACGGTGGGAGGCAGGGAGTAAGGTTTGCAACTGTGTGCGAGTTTGCGCATGCAAAGGGGAGGGGAATTAGAGGAAAATAGATACTGTGAGAAAGGGAGGGAGTGAACGGGACAGTGTGGTAGTGTTGGGAGTGGACAGATTGCATCACCACCATCCTGCCAAAGTTAAAAAGAGCTGATATAGAGGATGGGGTTTAAGTCGGTTACTCAAGTGATTTAATGGTTATAAATCACGCTCAATTTATTGACGAAAAAAAGAGCTGCACTTTTTTCTTTACTCCATCTTTCTTTGCAAAGCTGAATGAGTATCGTTGACAGTTGCTCCACAATATACTATAAAACAGGTAGTTTAAGTTTGTTAACAAAACTGAAAAATGAATAACTGGTTTCCCCAAAACTTTAAGGGCCGTGGCATAAACTAAGGAACCGCAAAATTCCTGGTAGTTAAAACTAGTTGGCTTCTTCCACTGGTTAACATGAGCATTTAATCTGTGTGTATCCTGCCACACTAATCTTGCGAAACAAATGCAAATCACTGCAGTCCCAAGCAATATAAATGTAAGAAATACAAATAATGTAGTATGTATAATAATAAAATAAAACATACCAATGATCATGCGATGTTTGGGAATCCCAGCATTGACTTCCTCCTGAATGATGGAGCCTAAGGTGCTGCACATGGCATCTATAGATTGTAGATTCTCTGGGCTCTCGTACGAGATCTTGTAACGGTCAAACCAAACGGTGGACAGGGCTCCGTTCATAGGTGTGTACGGTCTAATTGGAATTAAGAAAGGGGCCAAAGGTCAGCTCCAATGACAGTCACATGTTAATTGTTGACATCTTAACAGTGGCTCCAGCTGAATGATGCCATGGAGGGGTATTCCCTCATCAACATGTTGTCCGTGTTTCACTATCTGCGGTATTTGTTTGTCTATTTTATATTGTTGATTTTTATTATTATTTTTTTTTTTTAAATAAAAAGAAGAAGGCCGGTCAACTTTTTAACATTCAATCATACCAGTGAATTGTCACCTGAGTGGCAAGTATGATGGGCACAAGATCACTTCAAGACTGAGTTCAAGAAAACGACAAGTTATTTTTAAGATCGGTGGAAAATTGTCACTATAGTTGTACATAAAGCAACAAGGTACTGCATTTGTAAATTCTCCTTCGAATTGATTTTAAAAATACACTCTCACATGGCTAGGTCATAATATCCTCATAAACAACCAAGTAAGTAGCAAAGGATTTTCACATCAGCGCCTGCCAATGTTCCTGGTTTTGCTCCAGGCACATGATCAAAACATCAACAGCACGCTCACTCACTCGCTGCGAATTCTCTCGACAATGACCTATTCAGTTCACACATGGACTCAATCGGATCTTACACAGACTTTGTACTAGGAAGCTGGCACGACTGTTTAATATCCACTTTGAACCTGTCTGACTGGTTTCGACGTTTGCACTCTTCCAAACGCCTCCAAGATGACTATTTCAAAGAATACCGTGATGTTGGGCTGCTCGTTTATGAAAAGCAATCATGATTATTTTGCTAATAAGTGAACTCATGATCATTCAAACAATCATTTGTTTGGGCACAAAACGAGGAAATGTTTCAATATGAAAAACATATTAAAACATACATTTCTTTGAAACGCCATCATTATGCATGTTCCTTTTGGACAAAACTAAATTTAGATTTTTTTTTATTTTGGAATAAAAAAGGTGCAAATGTAAAAATTGAAGCATGCTGTCCTTGTATGAACAAACGTTGCATATGAATGCATATTTATAATTTTTCTTTTTACAATTATGCCAATTATGTAACCGTGAAATGTAATAATCGTAATTGCAATTGGATTTGGATTAATTGCACAACCCTGCAATTAGGACATATTTGGTAAGTTGAAAAACAAACAAATCATACCTTGTTGGGGCTGTGGGGTAAATGACTCTGATGTGAGCAAAAGTCAGACCAGGCATCATCACATCTCGAACCCAAGTTCTTAACTCTTGCCCAGTGCCACCTAGTCGTGGAGATTAAGAGCATTGTCATGATCTCCTCAACGCGCTATTATCATTTTAAACATGATGAATTTTAGACGCATGCGCATGGCAAATGCACTGCAATACATTGCAAGAGAACTTTGCACAGTTGTTTCAAGGGCAACTTTATTCCTTAATATTTGCTGCATTATTCACATATCCAGTGTGTAATTTAATTTAACAGACATTCTTAAATGCTGTGTCAAAAACACTACGAGAAAAAGTGAACAAGTCACTGGTTCGTCTTGACAGCCTTGACGTTGAACAACCCGTCTGACAGTTAAAAAGAAAAATGAATGTTAAAGTTCTTGCACATTTAAGAGTTTCAGGGAGAAAACGCACCTGCACCGTGCAGAAAGATAACCGTAGCGGAGTGCTTCCCGGTGGGCGACACTACACACTTTTGAAGCTTCTGCAAAGCAGCCATGACAGCAGTAACGAAATCTCGCGAGAATCTTCTCGTTGCAGCATGGGGAGGGTTTCTCTTCTTCTTTTTTTTTTTTGCAGAAAATACAGTGATCCCTCGCTACTTCGCGTTTCGTTTATCGCGGCTACACTACATCGCGGATGGAACAAATTATCCGCGATAAACGAGGGATTATTGTTCTTATAAACACCATGACTTTTTCAAATATAAACACGCAGATTCCAATGCAAGGGGAAAACAAAACAAAACAAAACAAAACAAAACAAAACAAAACAAAACAAAACAAAACAAAACAAAACAAAACAAAACAAAACAAAACAAAACAAAACAAAACAAAACAAAACAAAACAAAACAAAAACAAAACAATCACCTTTATGATTTATGATCACCTTTTTCCTTGATTTGTTTGCCATTGTTGTTCTACAAATTACTTTCTTATTATGGAAACTAAAACTTGATAATGCCAGTTCTTGGGGACGATTGTTAATATAATTTACGGAATCATAAACAATATGTTATGAAACGTAATATTATGAGATATCTCAAACAGTATGGTTTGCCATAGTTTAGGCATGTGAAGTCATGAATCCCAAACTGCTGCTGTTATCTTGATAAATCCAACATGCTTTCCAGCACTGTGTCATACAGTGTGGTGACCTAATGGAATGTCTGGATCTGCATATCAGTTTAAACACATTTGAGCATTTTATCTTGTATAAACCTTGGCCTAGTAAGCTTGAATTCTGGTCATTTTCCTAAGCCATGCACTCACTGGACCACACAAACTTTGTCCCTGCCCTGACCTCCCCTCTAATAATACAATGAGCGGGGGGAAAGTGCTGCTTTAAATGGTCTAAAGCAAATATAGTTACTGTTGCGACTCATTGTGTTGAGATTTGATGATGTCACATTGCTTGTGACCCTATTAATAGAAGACAGACTCTCTAGCAGGCCGAACAAACTACGACTGAATTCAAAATAAATGAATCAAATGAATGCATAAATAATCATGTATGTGTAGAGATGAGAACAATTTTTCCACTCAGAAACAGTATGTTGATATTTTTAGGATACATTTTAGGTCCTCCCAACAGGGAAGCAAATTAGCAGTTTTTTTTCCCTTTGTTTTACTCCGGATGCCCTTTCTAACACAATCCACCATTTATTTTTCTTTTATTGTTTTGTAATCCAGGCTTGGGGTCGGACGTTGCTGGCTACAGAGGCACTAGCCAGAAATTGAAACCTAAATCCATGAAAGGGAGCATCGCTTCCAAACTTCAGTAAGAGTTCATTTCATTCCTGTTCATTCAAAACAGACAAGATTCTCGTGTTGTAATTATGTGCAGGTCACAAATCGTCCACAGGAATATGTCACTGATAAACTGACAAAATCCTAATAACTAAATAATTTTGTGAAGTGCTTAGGAAGAGCTGAAATTTGGCAGGGAGGTTTCTAGTACAGTATATTGAAAGGTAGCTGAAGCCTTTCCTCCTTGATTTTCTGTTTGAGCACAGAGCACAAACTCAGGACTGAAAAATAAACGGTAGAGGTCCATTTCGTTCCTCTGCTGCTCTACAATGCACATTTTGGCGCCGTGGTTGGTACCTGTCTAAAAACTCCACTACACAATGTAAGCACTATTGACCCCGGTATCCTGCCTCAGTCCAAATGTAGTTTGCAGCCTTGGCAGCTTTTTCTAACTTTATGGCTTCACATCAAAGCCCCCCTCCTGCAGCATTTGCCAAAGAGCGCCACATAACTCAACCAACATGAAAGTACTCCTGAGTGTACATTTTTTATGAAGAGGAAAAAAGTAAACATGCAGAACCTTTAATGTAGTAGATAACTGGGTGGTTGGTCAAGGGGTGTTGCAGAGGCAATACTGGCACCTCTCTCACAATTTGAATCAGCACAGTCAGCTTTAAGTGGGCTTTTTATTGCGTTTTCAACAATACCAATAAACTTTTGCTTTGCCTTCATTGTCTCTCACGGTACAACTTCTTCTATTTGAATTCAGCAAAAAAAAAATTGACCAGCATTACAAGAGCAGAAGTTTTGGATTTAGAGGAATGCTTATTGTAGGCCAAAGAATTTTCAGGCAATATCTTTTTATTCTCAGGCCTGACTTTGATGTGCATGCAGATATTATCTTTCTCAAAAATTAAAAGCATACTGTACATGTCAGTCCAAGGGTTAACAGGAACAACATGATACAGGAAAATTTAGTTTGCCCCATGAAACTCTTTAATCCATTCCAAATGCTTAATTGCTGATTATGATAACCTGGTTATGGGCAGCTTTAAGACTTGAGTGATCTGCTTTTTCTCCACTTTTCCCACACAACGTACAGTTAATCTTGTTGGCTGATGGAGAGTCTCACTCATATCAAGACAGATGTAATGATTTTTTATTAGCCTACATTGCAGAAAAAAAAGATAAGATGTCTTTTCTATGCTGCAATACTTACCTGGCTAAAGGTATTTTTGGAAACCAAAGGTAAATGAGTAGTCGTGGTTCTGCTTGGGTAGCTCTGGGAAGTGTGAGGCAAATCCCCCCGCCTTTTTTTGGGGGGGATAAAAAATCACGTCATAAATAAGAACTACAAAGCAAAGCAAGAAATCCACACCACCTTAAAACGAATGAGATTCAGACCACTGGGTGTCAGTAAAAACATCTTCATGTTGGCTGCTACTTGGCTGAATAGTCACTATCAGAAGTGGTTTCAAACTTGAGAGCAGGGAATGCAAGATGTTTCAGCTCAAGACCCACATTAAAAATAAATTGCTTTCCTCCTCAGAACAGAACACTACAAGTTGTATGCCTATATAGTAAGGTTTCAACAGACCAGGCGACGAGCCAACTTTACGACTCTGCACAATCTTCATGAGGACAATTGCCACAAGTTTGAAAAGAAATCATACCTGCTTGACTATGAAACTGAGCGAACAATGAGGGCAGTAATGCAAAGCTTGATTGCAGCCAAAACGTGCAATAATTAGCCCACAACCCCACAAAGTTTGAGAGCATTGTCAAAATAATATCAGGTATAATTTCACGTGTATGGAGGACACAACACTTTAGTATTCGTAAGGCAACAACATTTTTCATCTGAACCGTTCACGTGTCCATTCGGCAGCAATGGGCATTATGAAAGGAAGCAGACAAGTTCCCTTGCCAGATTCCAACTGGACTGGATTAGGACTGAGATGTTCAAGAGAAGGGATACATTTCAAAGAGGACCAGTGGTTATGTGATGGAGAAACATGAGACAGAGAAAAAGGCTTGATGACGGAGTGTACGTTTTATTTTATAGGATTATGTGCTCTTTTTGACAGATGATGAGTTTGTTGCCAAAGCCACACAATGACCAGATCTTTTTTCTTTTTTCAAAGATATCTTTTTTACAGAATAGTCACTTTTGACGTTTGCTATATGAATGAATGTTTCCTCAGATTCATATTCCATGTATAATATATATTTATTGTTTATTTCCACAACTGTTGTTTTACCTGTAAGGCAGAACAAATTGGGACGTGTGCGGCACGGATGTCTTTTAATTATTATTATAATTATCATTATTATTGTTTAATTTGTTTCTATTAAGAAAGCACAAATTATTCAGAGGCTAGATCCAATATTTCACTTTGACTGTTCAACAATCACTGACCCTTGCCCAGATTTAGAGCACTATTGTTCTCGGCAAAAAGGCTGTGGAACCAGTGATGATAAGATGCAGGGAGCTTGCATTGCAGGGCGGATGAATATTACTACCGTTAATGTTCCTGGTCCAGGTTCTAACCATCGAGGAAAGCATCTAACAGTCGGGAATGTGTGGGAGTTGACCATCTTATCAAGGGAAAGGACAGAGGAAATATAGCATTGGCATAGGTGGACTCCGTGATTAATGTAATGTCAGCCTTACAGCCACACATCCCACTCTCATACCTCACCCAGGAGAAAATCAGATTTGGCATAGAAAGAAAAACAAGGTAATGAATAATCTGGTGTGAACAAGGCAGTTAGATGAATCTCAAATCCCCCTTTACTATTTTCCATCTGAAAATGTTTTGAAGACATTCCAGCTCTGTGGAAAATGTGTGGTAAGTGAATAAACAGACACTGATTCAATTCCAGAGTCATATAAGCTTGAACATGATCCTTGGAGGGGCTTGGGAGGGGGATCTGTGGGCCCGGGGCCTATTAAAGGGCTCCTGAGTAGGCTACACTTTTTGGTACACTCAATAAACAGTTTGTTAGGTCAGACGGAGTCTGTCTTACCAGTTTAACAAGTGCAACAGGTATTAAGTCTTCTAGTCAGGAGGCAACCTATTTTCCAACTGCTCTTACCATCCAACAACACCTGTTAACACAAATCATATTTTCAAGGAGCACATTGATGAGTTTTCCAGCTTTGAGGCTGCCGGTGAATTTGCCCGTGGTTTCAGCCCATTGTGCTATAAATTTAAATGACTTGGATGGCACTTCCCAACAGGTGTTAGAGAAAATGATGTTTACGCTGTTCAGATATTTTCACACACCGTGACCAAAGGACTAACTTGCCAAAACTTGATTTAAGACCAGATTGATGTAAAAATGACTGGTACAGTTGTAAATTCTAGTGCTGCACTCTGTCTTCGCTGATTTACGTATTTAAAAAAAAAGGGAGGCAAAAGCTGGCTGAATGGAAGATTGTGATTGCCATGAACAACCCTGATCTGAAACTGAGTGGTTCTTTGTGTTCGTAGTTCGTGCATTTGGTACCACTACACCCTCGGCCGCAGTTTGATGATCGACTCTGTGGTCCCTGAAGTGAAGATAGAGGCAAAACGGTCTATGGTCCATGCCTTCATCGTTATGGCGGCCATAAGGTGATCTGCAACTCACTTGGATTGCTGCCTGTGGGACCCAAATCTGGATAAGAGGGTAAAAAACGAATGGATGGACGGTTCACACTGGCTTCCTAGTAAAGTGGCACATCAGAAGCACTAGAGCAGCTTTTCTTCACCTGCATCTTTTACATTGAAGTGTGATATTACTGTGTTCAAAGTAGCTCTTGTGGCAATCACACATTGAGATAATTAGATGTATGATGATGTCAGTGTGACAACAAATGGCGCTTGGCTGTGAGTCATGGTTGTCAAATTTCATACACCACATAGCCACCCACAGCCGCGGGCGGCATTACGCCTTTACTTTGTGTGGACATCCCGTGTGGACTAGCCTTGCACACTCCCCACCTCGATCCCATGACCGCATCCCTATTGATTGAGAGTCGAGTACACGTGCCAAGTAGGCTATAAGCTTTGGCTTTCAAACTGCTAAGCTATTTGGCATTCATTATACTCGGCCGATGGCAAATTCATACACAGTAAGCTGCAGCAGGAAAGTAAATCAATTATTGCCGACAGACTGACTGACTGACTCACTGACTGACACAAGTGATGCAGCGTAGTATAGTTAAAAACATGTAATGGTACATTTGACATAGTTTGGTAAATTGCGTAAACAAGAACACTAATGTCAATTGTCTCCTTGCTGCCTTCTGAAAAAAACCTTATCCTTAAATCACAAATGTACTCGGACCACATGGACGCATTAGCAATGACAAATGTGTTATTTTCCAAACATCCTAATTAATGGTTATTAAATTGATTTAATGTTTTAAATGGTAGCCAAGACTATTAAGCTTCTTAAAATATTTCAATGCAATTCATTTAACCTCTTCATTTTCTTTGACAAATGTTAAAGTCCAAAAACAACACACAGTACTGCGGATAAGTTTATTTCTCCAACCACTCTCAGAGTTAATTTATTTATTCATTACATCATCCAACCGTTCTATCAGACCATTACACAGATGATGCAACGTATAAAGTAATACCAGAATACTTGCGGGTTGGTATTGTCATCACAAACAGTTTGTGTCCACCTGAGCAAAATACAGTCTCTGTTAATGAACACATCTCCTCTTATGTGAATGGAAATTTCAGAAACATAGTGGGGTGAGTGGCCACGGTTATCAGATTGCAGAAGAAAATCAAACAGGACTTATCATCCGTGGGTTGCATATCAAACGCTATGGGAAAATGACCAAACTGAGTTCAAAAACCTGGAAAGTATGGTGAGCAGAGCAGGCTTTCCATGTTCGGTGGGATTTCATGGTTTTCAACATGCTATGTTCATCACAGGCAAAATGAGAGAAAGAATGAGGGAAAAAGATACAAGTCACTTTTTCCACTCTCTCATTACGTTGACCTCAGCTTGAGTGAACTAGGGGCCTGTAATGTAAAACAAGATTAGAGTAAAACAGCTGGGACGTTAATAATATCTGGGAGGGTTTTTGAAGGAGTGAAGGACACCATTGGCTCTGTTCCCTAAAAGTAAATGAATAAATCAATGGGAACATTTGTTTTCTGTAAAACTGTGCCATTAATGTCACACAAAACTTTAGTGGTTGAGTCACCGTCATGCACCTTCACTATTTTCAAAGTGTGATGATGACCACAGAACTAGGAACTAAAAGAATGTCTGTCATCCTCCTCAGCATAACACAGCAGTGAAGTAGGGCTATCATAATCAATGACAAAAACAGACACAAAACTTGTAGACGGCCATATCAGGCAACTTGTGTGGCCCTGTAATGAGCAGTGACGGAGAGGCACAACCCAAATTGACACACTCATATCTGCTCATTTGACAGTTGACTCCTGACTACCATGAGCAGCTAACCTCAGCTCTGGTGTCTGGACTTTGTTTCCTCAGCCTGAACTTGCTTGCTCGTTTCATGACAACTAGCGGTCATCTCCTGGCCCAAGGTTGCGTCATATCTGACCGCCATAGTGGAACAGAGATAGCGGTTTAAGGAGCAGTGACTGTATTTCTCACTGAGCAACTTTCATTGTTGACAGCTTGGGTCAATGCATCCTTATTGAGGTTACAATGTTTTTATATATATTACATATTATACAATTTAATTTCATTAATACTTTTACTGGTGACATTGATATTTACACAGTTCTAAATCAATTTATAGTCAAGGGATTTTGAGAATTACATGAAAGTTGAATACCCTTGAGTATTGACAGCTGCCTTTTATTTCTGAAGTGTGGGAAGTGCAGGGCAGAGGAGATTCTGCTGTAGAGTTTATATTTCTATTTTCCTACTGAGGCAATGTGTAACAAGGAGTACTGTGTGGAAATGGTGTGGGTGGGCCATGGGACAGTGATTTAACCCCAGGCTAAATCTACTATAAACTTCATGTGCATGAGTTCAAGGATGAGAACATGCAGATTAAGTAACCACTATTCTATGTAGGGTCACTGACCCCGTGCAACCTTAGATCTGTGTGTGTAAAATCTCACTAACGATAATAACTGATCGTAATTAGGAGGAAATCTAGGCTAAAGCAGAGCCAGAGATCCTCAATGGTGCCCGAAGGTGTATGGAGGGATTGGAATAATGTCAAGGAGGATTATACTCTGCCCTTGGGGCTCATAAAATTAGTCAGAGATCTGGTAATGACATCATGGGATGCTGGCAAACACATTTATTGCTAATCGCAGGATGCTCCTAAAAGATTTTGAACTGTGCAGGCAGAACAACTCGCATTTGTCTGTCACACATTCCTACTTCTGGAAACAACAAGCAATCATTTGAGTGCACCAGGAGCAAGTAAAGTCAGCTTGTAAACATTTTTTTGATTGCTGTATTATATGAATATGTTATATTACAATCAACAAATAATGCTGTCATGCTGTAGCTATGAACGAATGAATCAATGATTTATTTCGAACAGACAACAGAAACAGACAAAAATTTAACTTAAGCTCATAAATTCAACCAATCAGCTCCTACAGCAATTTTTGTGCCTCTGTGTTTGTTGACTGCCCAATGTCCTGTGAATCTTTTCCTCATCTTACTTTGTACACACTATATAATGTTTTTTTTTATTAACTTTATTAATAGCTCACAAATGTGTTTCAATCATGTATTTTGGTGTTAGTTGTGACATTTGCTACTGGCAGGAATTTGTGTGCTACTTTTGGTTGTAACTAACAGCATCGGACGGCACTTGTATTAAAATCTTATTTGAGTTGGAATTGAAGATGGACTTCTACATTTAGCAGTAAATCTATCCACCACTCTGACCACAATACTTCAACTTTCCAGCAGAATGGTTCGAACACACACAGCTAACTCCTCTCGTCATACCTTATTGACATTCTGTGGTAGGAAACTGTCTGCATTTTATTCAGGTCATGGTGCGAATATTTTTCAATGGAAAATGGAATGCAACAAATGAAATAATTTTAAATAGAAGTTTAACCCTCGTGAGGATGAGCAGTTCGGAAGCTACATTGGAAAATTCCATTGGAGTTTTTGTGAATTTGAACAGTAGATTCGCATTTCAAATTTAACCTAATTTTTGTGATCACCTTTGCTAATTAGTTATAGACATTGTTTGCTGAAATAGAATCGTGAATGATTTAGAACTTCTGTGTTGCTCTTTGCATTTTGAGCAAGTCACAGACCCATCATTCAAGTCTTGATTTTATGCCAACATTTGACTATTAAATATTTGAAGAATTTTTTTTTTCTCTCCATTTAAGAAGTGTTTATTTTTTTTATAATTCACCCAAAAAGTGCATATTTTTCTTTTAATGAATTGCCTTTTTTTCTTATATGGCTTGCACATGCACACGTCGTGCTTTAATGTACAAAAACTGATCCCACACTAAGGGAATGGTAGAGAAACCTTTTCGGGGTCCAGCGTTATTGACTGTCTACTGCCATACAATATGACAGAATTGGTGAAACTATGCATGTCTGAAAGCAGAGTATTGCACTGTCAAAATAAATGGCGCCTGAGTGATTTTTGTAGCACCTTCAAATATGTATATGCTCAAATGTCTCAAAGCAACCGACTGTTGCTTTGAAACTATTTCAGTGTTATTTGGCCAAAGCTACACGAGAGCAAGAGTGGAATGAACAATGCTGAACGATCCCCTTGTGGCCTGAACCCCCTTATTGAATGGCGCATTGTCCCTCAAGATGACCTTGATTTACAGCCAGGAAATCCAACTGTCCTTGTCCATCAGCCTGACAAGTTTATCTGGAGCTGAAGCCTGCGAACTAACAGAGGAGTACGTATAGGCTTACAAGTGGGGTTTTCAGAAAACTGATATAATGCTCGTGTGGTGTGGCTCAGCTTAAAGGTATTTACACTGAAATGTAATCGCGACACTTTTTTCTTTGCCCCCATTTTTCACGAGCTGAAGACCTTCGACTTTTTCCATCTAAAAGAGAATACGTTGGATTTGTCGAGCCAGAGCCTTCTCAATTGGTGTCAAAACTCCACCCAATTCATAGATGTCTCGATCCAGAATGCTGACATCAGCAAACTGCTCACCCACATGATGCCACAATATTTGCAATCTGCCCTGCACAGTGAAAACATGCATTAATCCATGATGAAAAAACCTGCTCTAAGTCACGATCTGACAATTTGTCAAGAAATTCTTTGGTTATGCAGAGCGAATATGGCAGGAGATGTTTGGGTGGCTGCTCTCAGATGATCTTGGAGGTGAACCTGCTGGGAGTGGAGGTCCTGAGCTCGATGTAAAGACTGCATGCATCCCTGGACATTCTGTCATTGCCCACTTGAGAGGGAGAAATTCCAAATTCATCAAAACTGTCCTATACAAATACTGAAATGGTGAACTGATGTTGTGTGTCAGCAGGAAAAGCTCAATCAAGTCAAGCAAACAGTGGCTTCTTTGCAGACTTCCTTTTGGATCTCTCTTAGCACAATGGCAGTAGGCCAGCCTTGTACAAACGATCGGTGTTTCCGTCACAGACAACCGATAAAAAACATTTGTCACAGAGTACTGCTGCATTAAACAAATCATTAGGTGCACACTGGTTTATTTATCCTGTAAGGGGCTTCGCCGCCAAGAATGTTGACTCCCCCATCCTGCAGAATACATAACCCATAATAGTGAGCTAATAGAGTAAGGTTCACGTCGCTGATTAGCAAGATGCAGTCTGGGCCTTCAAGGACCTTCCAATAAAAATTGGGCATTGTGAAGATAGGTGCTAGCTGGCTTGCTTTATTGACTGAGGAAATTATTTACTTGGCATTTCAAGAGCTGACGGCAAGCTTATCTTACAAACAGGAGCAAAGAAGGGACTTTTTTTTTTCATCTATAAATAATCAGCATCATGTTGTTTTTAATTATTTATGTTTTTATCCTGTTATTAAAAAAATGAGAACTGTATGTATTGTATGTATGAAATATATATATATATTCTTTTATAATACTTGCCCCCCCCCTCCATCCCCACGGCATGCTTGAAAAACATTATATGTATATATTATTGTCTTGTGCTGAAAAAGCTCATAAAAACACATACGAACGAGTTTCCTGCCTCAAGTAGAAAAGTTCCCCACACCGTACCATAATGGCTTCCTGACCGGCAAGCATTCCGCTGTTTTGCCTGTTTATCAGTGAAAGCGGGATAAAGAAAGAGCGGAAGGGCTGGAGGAAAGCAGGGTATAGGAGCGGTAGACAAGGGCTGATTAAAAACAAAAATAGTGAACGAATGGAGGACGTTGACTCTATAGGCATGGCGGTAAAGCCAAAGACAATAAACTGAAATGGTTATTGACTTGCCACCGATGGAAAATATTCTTTTATATCCCCGAAGTCATGATGATGAGTGTCTTAAAATACTTTCAGACTAGTGTCATTTGACTCAACTAAGACATACTTGATTAATTCCTCACCTTGTTTCAAAGATAACTTTCCATATTGCACTTTGTCCCGCATTTCTGACGTCCTGAAAGAAAAGGTGATTTAAAGTTAGCACAGAAGATTTCTTCCCTTTCAAAGATAAACATGGAAACTATGAATACAAGATGAACTCTTAACTGCAGATTTATGTACGATCATTTACTCTTCCGTAAACCATGCCATTATATTCGTCATACTTGTATGGTTAAGCAACTGATTACAACTTCCAGCATTGGCATCTAGTTTTGATTTGTGAGCTCGAGTCATCAAGTTGGTCTTAACTGCATTTTCAATCGAGGATTGGCAGGGGAAAAAATGCATGCCTGTTCATATTGAGGTTGGAATGATGGAGGCCAATAAAAAGGCTTAACTGAACTGCGTCTTCACATTTTCTGCTTATTTGTGTGCAAAATGTGTAGAGAGGAAAATATAGCAGTGGTCCAGCGCTAATAGTGCTGTGTGCCTTTTGTTATGTACCAGGTCAAAAAACCTGAATGCATTTCACAAATACACAATGCACTGGAAATAATCGCACAACAGTGAATTCCTTGAAACATAAATAATTTATTTACCACTAGGGTACCACAGTATACTGCATTACAGTACAGTATAGCGGGTCGTAATCACATTTCAAAAAAAAAAAAAAAAAAAAAAAGAAACACGAATAAAACAACAACAGCTCCATCATGACAAAGAAAGAATTTTTTTTTTTCCCCCTGCTAGTCAGGCTGTCTACTGGCATTGCCCAACCAGGCTGATAATCCAGACTCTTTTTTTGATGATTTTTTAACTAACCAAAATATAAAGAGAACTGTTTTTCAACGTACTAAAAATAAAACATCATCAGTGCAATTTGTTTTAAACGCTAATGACAGGCAGATGTTGTGGCAGAAATACAGAATGCCCATGACGATATTATTGTAAACTTAAATAAAGTGGAATACTTGATTTGACCATTGACTGAGCGAAACATTTTGAAATGTTTTTGAGATCTTATAAGATTTCAAAGGCTTCCTCTTTTAGTAAGCAACATTGGACTGTCATCATTTGTCCAAAAACCTCGTCATAAAACCAGTTTCTCCAATTAAATATTTTTTAAACCACTGTGGGCTAAACACATGATGAGTGTATGACATGACACCCAGTATTCATCCGCATGTATAAAATGTTTTTTTATTTTCTCCATGCGTGGAAAGCTTTTTTATTTTAACCACAAATCACAGGTTCAACCGTGATTGAGTCAAACGCAGTATGATAAGTGGAACATAAATGGTAGATTTTTGTCACGCGAGAAAGATATGTTTTCAGACTGGCTTCCTCAACAGAGTTCCCTCGAATTGATCCTGCCAGAAACCCTTCAGTTTTATTCCAGAAGGTAGGCAAAGTTGTCCCGATTCAGTTTTTGGCCATTTGAATGCTTGGTTGAAAACTAATATGTTGTGTGGCACACCTTTTCATGTTGGATGTGCTTAACAAATCTATTAGACAACAAGATGAAACTATTTTTTGGTGCTTTAATGCAGAGATTTTCAATTTCATTGCTTTACCATCTTCAACAAAAATGAGGACTTTTGAACTGAATTCACTTTTTTTTAGATACATATTTGAGCTGTCTTTCCAGGTTTGTCTGACTCTTTCTTTTTAGGCAGACAGGTAAATAACTATCATTTTGGGAAGGATTTCAGTAGCTTCCTCCACCTTTTAACAATTTAACAAATGCTGCAGCCCGGCCAATGTTAAATGTCGAGATGCATCGTAATAATTGCTTGAATGCCCATGTTGTCAACATGCTCACTACAGTAAGTGGTCGTAAAGATTGAGGAAGCTACAGCAACTCAATGTCATTAGCCTTTTAGTACGATGCACTTGAGCTCCAAAGGTCATTTGGGCTTGTCAGAAAGTCAACAATCTTGAAGCTGCTAGAATAGCCACCGCAGGAACAAGATTGCAAACGGAATTGTACTCCCAAATAACGTTTTAATGACAGACGCATAGAGTGAACTATTTCGAAAGAAAAAAAAAAGGTTTGGAAATCAACCTGTATAAGCTGACAGCAGTTATTTCCAAAACTAGTAACATTTTAAAACAAAAATAATCTTTAATAGAGCACCTGAAAGATACAAAAGGTTGAAGGGGGCGCATACCCACAATGCAAGGTCAGTGAATTGTCCACTGTCAAATATATTCTAAGCACCTAAGCAAAAACATCTTAAATAGCAAAACAATGAATACATTAAAAATACAAAGGATACAAAACAAAGACAAATACAAATGAGGATGTGACGTGACTCAATAAGGGAGAGAGCAAAAAGATGGATGGGGATTGAGGGTGGATCTGTGTAATCATTTCACATATAAAAACTCATCACATAAACTTCCAGTGTTTGCCTTAATCGGTCTCATGTGACAAGTGTGTGAGGTGATTCATGTTGACTGAGCCTTCTATAGAAGGCGAATGAAAAAAAAAGGGTATTTCCACTTGCACATTGTGACGACGGAAATCAACATTTTGTCCTTGCATTACTAAAATGAAGACACATTAAATCCATGTTTCATTTTAACAATATTTTTTTTCTACCAGGGTTTTCCTGATTCGTTTATTCAATCACCTCTCGGTAGTTGTACTATGGTTAATATTAATACAACATAATGTCATTGATTCCTGCAAATGAAACAGCTCTGTGTTCAATTTGCAATACCCACACTTCACACTGAATGAATAAATTGAGACAAGATGAGTTTTGGGTGAGATTTTTGGATGGTGTCATCTATTGATAAAAAATAGCACATGTAGCGACAAGTCAGTTATTTGTAACTGTCACGTTTCAAGCAAATTTGACCCCACTTTACTGAACATACAACAATTCTCTAAAACTAAATGAGTAAATAAGGGGTAGACTAAAAATTTGTACTTTTTTAGTTTGAGAGAAAAAGACTCAGTGAACTTCTTTTGTGCCAAGCACAGGTTCATCACAATGCGCAAACTAACTCTGCACATAGGTGGAGTTTTCTTTCTGACGGTATTTTCGTTTAGGGACGCAGTTAGAAATGGGCAGTTTGTGCCGTTGTGGGTGTGCCGGCCTCTTTTTCCCTTTAAATCAGCGCAGGAGAGGCGCACAATATACATGGCTGGAGTCCATTCAGGATCCGGACATATGCAAAGGGCTTTTATAAGCAACTGCCAAATCAGTTTTTAAATCTGAGCGTAGGCACGCTGTCCACTAAAACAGAGCCCTGAGTATTAGTCAATCTCACTAAAACTGGATCTTCATTAGTTCCACTATGTTTCCATCATTGTAATGTATAGCTAACATACCATACAAAACATTTACCTGCAATGCTCTGTCTCGTATAATTATCATTTTACGGTTGTCAATGTCGATAAGAAAATCAAAGGATTTCTTCTTCTTCTAGCCTTTTTTGTTTAGTTTGTGTAGTTGCATGCGAACAATACACCAGCCAAAATAACTGCAGTGTTACCCTTGCTTGATTGGATATGACAGGTTGAATCTTGACATCTGATAGCCGACAGGGGGGTGATGCTTGGAAAGCCGAGCGGGGCACTACAAACCGTAGGCACACTTCAACTTTGCCGTCTGTTAAACAGCATGGGAAAAAACAAATACAAGGCACATGGTGTCAAAGTCTTTATGGAATCAATGGTCCGTGTCGTGTATTTCTAAGAGCATTGCAGTGCCATTTTGGAATGAGGTTTATTTGTTCAGTACCTCTAATCTTGAACACATGACACTGAACCGTGCTGAGTGAAAATAGAAGAGATAGCATGGTTGCAATTAGTGTGTGTGCGTGCATTATTGTGCGAAGGAAGGCGGGTGTGGCTCGTGCTGGCTTGGTTTCTAGCTGCACTTGCAAGACTTGACCTTCATATTGGAGAGCTGTTCTATTTTGGGCGTCTTGCCGATATAGTAGAGGATGGTGAGGGGCTCCAGGTCCTGGGACACACAGCAGGGTGACGCTGATGCATCAGGATTGATCGTGTTATAAAGACCCAACACCTGGAAAGACAAGAATAATAATCAAATGCCCATGTGTATAGTTTTAAATGTAACATCATTGCTTACATTCCTCACTCACAATTTATATATTGTTTAAACTACTACGCTTTGTAAACTTTATAGTACCTTGGCATGCTGTGTGTCAGCACTCCATAGATATGGACAAGCTCCAGCACAAAAGTTGGCCTCGTAACCCTTTGGCTCATGAATCCACCTCCAGCCGAGGTCTTTCTTGAAGTCGATGAAGAGCGTCCTTAAGCAGCAGTTGTCTTGAACATTTCTACAATTCATAAAGATGAGAAGTGATTTGTTTTCCTTCCATCAACCACATTTATGACTAGGGGCTTGCTACTTGTAGAACCCCGAGCCAAAGGATGTCGGTGAGCCCCTCTTAATGAAAACAAAAGGATACAATCTATTTTGACTTCATTACCAAAGCAGTCATCCATACAATTAAGTGTATAGGACCTGGAGAAGGAGCAAAAACACCAATCTCCATCCCATCACCAATACAATTCGAGCAATTGAAAAGTAAAAAAGTAAGAAATGATGCATGCAGAATTTTAACAGACTCTCCATCAGGTCAACACAAAACCTAAATGGTAAATTCAATAAGCCTTTCCTAAGCAGGTATATCATCAAACAGCAAATGAATTGTTATGGTAGTGAAGGATGATTTACTTGGAGCAGTAAGCTGCATCCAGGGCTCTCTTTGCTCGATGTGATTTGTGGTGAAACGGAGACTCCAAACGGTATGACGGCAGCAGCATGATTAGAAGGTGTGGAGCCCGTGTATTGTGGCGCAACCTCTTGAAATCTTTCAGATCGCCACCGCTGACGAAGCTGTCATCAATACCTAGAGCGCAAATACAAAACAAAGTCGAACTTGTTACCAGTCCTTTACATGTTAATCTAACAATATTTATGAAGCTTTCAGCTCAAATAACCTGCAAACCGTGCCTCCAGCTCCTCACTCTTGTTGGGAATGATGTAGTTAGTTGATGGAACAAAAGTACAGCATGGACAATGTAGGCTGAGCTTGAATCCACTGTTTCTATCTGAGAAGGAACGAATCACACATCAAGCTCATGTTGTAGTGTTCCGCATCCAAGAATGAATGAGTGTTGGACTGCGCTCACCTCTGTGGTTCATCCATTCACTCACTGAATCCGTCACGTCAAACGTCAGCCACTCGCCCTCTGCTTGTGTTCGTACCACTCGACTGTCGATGTATCGTTGAGTTGGGGATGTCAGATCTTTGTGTGCTAAAGTCTGAGCACAGTAGAGAGGTGTAAATGTGAGACCCAAGTTACAAACAAATCAAATGAGACCGTTCCAATTTTTATCAGAGATGGCTTTATGGGTCGCTAAATATATTTTTGATGTATTTAAAAAATCTTTTCAAGTTTCTGAGCTGTTTTTATTTTCATGATTAGAGAAGACGAAAAAAAACCCTCCATCTGTATACACTTTGGGGCTAGATGATTGTTGCTTTGAATCCCACTGCAGCCCCTCGCCAAAAGAGGAGAATTGCAACTGAAGTGATGCTCCAATAATGATGAAAGAGAAATTGTTTCTTTGTGTGCTATAATGTACAAATAAATACACAACTAAATGAAAAGAGAATTTCTCATTGGTAGGCATCCCATTCCCCAAGATAGGAACACACAGAGACTAAATTGCATTGCATGATTGCAAAAGCATTAATTGAGCTCTTTCGCCATCTTTCTCCTCTTTGATTGATTGCCCAGGAACATGAGCGGAGCCAGATGGCAGGCAGGCCACGATTATTACTCCGCTGGTCCTGTCCTTCAGAACTGTGTTGGTTTTGGCTCATCTTAAACTAATGTGTAAAACACAACTCTTGCTGCTTCGATTCATATTTCTTTTTTATCTGGGTTAATAGTCATACATTTTTATTGCCTTTTTTTCAATCAATGTTTCTTTTCATGGTTTGCATGGTTAACATTTTTTTTAATTCCAACTTAATGAATACCATTCATGCAACAAAAACTGTTGACGTCACAGGCAAAAAGGAATTGTCGTTATTTTATTCTTTTCCACGTACGGAACATCATGAACGTTTATAATAATATTACTTATTATACTTCTATCAAATATTCTGGCTTCTTGTGTCATGTATCATAAACACGGGACCCCAAAATTCATTCAGTGTCCTTGGTTGACCTCAAGGTCACATGCACTCAATTTTACTAAATAAAAAAAGGTTAAGACTGAGGTATCTGGATTTGAGGCACACCGTCTACATGGTGGAATTCGGATGATTGGAAAATAACACATTTGCCATGGCTAGTGCGTCCATGTGGTTCATGAACATTTATGATTTGAGGTTAAAAGAAACAAAAACAGCAGGCAGCAAGGAGATGATTGACGTTCGCGTTCCCGTTTGTGCGATTTAACAAAGTAAAATGTAGCGTTTCGTGTTTTGAAGCTGTTCACTGGACTACACAGTATCACTTATGTCTGTCTGTCTGTCTGTCTTGAAAATAACCTGAGCATGGAGGCAAGGTCTTCAAAAGCATTTCAGGGGCTCGTATATTTTTAAACACATCTAGATGAAGCGTTGTGTTTTGCTCCGGATCCATAGACATGACTAAGCGAGCGAGTGTGTTTGCATGTGTGCGTGTGATGATAAATGTGTGCAAGGTGGATGTTATCAGGTCTACCTCGTTGTACCGGCCTGTCCCTTCCTCCCGCACAGGCGGTAAGTTTTGGTGAGAGTCTCCTTGTTTGGAGCTGTGTTTAGCCTAGCTGTCATCCCCTTGTCTGGATGTAAACATAGCATGGAAACCGGCTGGTGTAGACAGACTGACCGACAGCTCTGGGTTACTGCAGAATCAAATCACGAATCTAAATCCTCCATTTTTTTTTTTAATGGAGTAGTCCCACCCTGAAGCACTGTATTAAAGAAAGATGGAATTTTAAACAATTTCTATGTTGTAAATATAATAATCGGTGCTGGGCCATGTTTAACCTTGATTCTTACGTGCACTGCTTTTTCAAAAATCTAAAAAACGTCATTATTCAATGCAGATTGCATGTTAGGTGGGTTGTATGCACAGAGCTAATCATGTGTTGCAATACCTGTGGAACAGAAACGCATTCGACCTTTTGCTTCTTTCTTCTTCACATTTAGTAGTGCGGTATTTACCTGGTACAACTCAATGCGCTGCTCAGAAACTCTTGCAGTAGGATTTTGAAGACGGAAGATTCTCAGCTCGGCTTTCACCAGGTTGGACGAATTCTTCTCCATAGGGGACACGTCAAACATTAGCCGTCTGAAGTAACGGTTGAACAGAGTGGGAGAAATGACATCTGTAACACAGGAAACAAATTCATCAGTGTTTGACAGACACAAATTTGAAGGTGAATGATAATAAAAAAAATGTTTTACCATCTTGGAAGGAATGAAGAATTTAAAATTGTATTTACCCTGTTCATAACCAAATTTAAGTTGACAAGGTTTTTTTCTCTATGATTTGAATCTATAAATAATTGTAAAATTCTGAATCTTTTCAATTGTTTTAAAAATCAACAACTAAGAAAATGAATAGCTCACAATAAAAATTACAATAGCAAATTACAATAATTATCTTGACATAGTGCATCTGGGGTAGAAATGCTGTACATTTCTGACAATAGCTTGATTATTGCAGGATCGGACCAACTTTAGGCACGTGTCAACCAAGCCTAAACCTTGACAACATTTATGTTATCTTTTAAGTTCCCTCCCGAAATAATTAGTCTTGCTAAACGTGCCTGAGTTAGCAAATGCCTTTAATAGAACGACAGAGCAGCAATGCACAGTAGCGGTTCCAAACCCCCCCACAAAGACTACTTGCATATGCTTCAGTTTGACAGATGTTTCCATATGAGCAGGGTGACACGTGTAGCCCTGACAACCACACAACATGTCTGACAGACACTCCAGAACACACATTTTGTCATTAATAATTTCTGTAGCTCTGGAAAGCATGTAGAGAATGCAGAAGAAGTCGACAGCGGCCCACAACACAGTGAATTGGAAACCGATGAGGTCTTGAACGCATGGTTGGAATGTGAGGCACTTTGGTGTTGGAGAGAGTATACGACCTCTGTAACAGGCAAAAGACAGATTGACTGGGACCAGCTGAGACAGAGAGGGAAGGATTCTCATGCACATGATGTGAATATAATAATATAATAAATGAACAGATGAGCGCAGTGTGAGAGGGACAGGGAAGGTCATTCATGGTGCAATTGGACTGGCTCAGAGTGAGTGAACTCTAACTCCTGGGTACAATACACAAAACGGATTGGCCAAATTGCATAGTTGGGGATTGCTGTAAAACTCATAAAACATTGAATCATTTTAATTTGTCATACATTTGTCTTGGATCCCAAGAATCCAATGAGAATCATTACTACTCAAGTGGAATTGAAGTTTCCATGTGTAAGACTGCAGGGCAAAAATACAGCAAAAGAAGGATTTACTGTGTCAGATTTACTGATTCAGCTTTGGAGTGTTTGTCCAGCCAAATCTTGCGTATTTTACAGCCACCTGTGAAATATCTCTGCTGCCGGCAGAGTGTCCATGTCTCTGTCCTTACAGTTTCTGCAGCAATGCACACATTTGCCAGTCGCTCAATGATAAGAATTATTTAAGCATTGTTCAATATCTCAGGAGACACGGTGGCGCACTGGTTAGCCCGTCCACCTCACAGTTCAGAGATCGATTCCGGCTTCCTATGTGGAGTTTGCATGTTCCCCCCGTGCCTGCGTGAGCACTACATGTTTCCTCTCACATTCCAGAAACATGCATGGTAGGCCGAGTGAGGTGCGATTGTGAGTGGTTGTTAGTACTGCGATTGGTTGGCAAGCAGTTCAGGGTGTACTCCGCCCAAAGATGGATCTTTCAACATCATTTAAAACGGCGGCTTGTTCTCAGTGACCATAAAGTTTTTTTCTTCACAAGCTCAAAGTCATTAATCCTCTGGTGCTGATTACTTGACATCCTTTACCATTATGGAGTGTGCAGCAGTAGCCAAGACTAATGATGCTCTTGTTCGTTTCCTTCCAATCTGTCAACAGAGAAGATTGAACTTCCAATTCCAAGGGGACCTGAATGAAAACCGTTTACACAAGCCGCTTCAGACCCTTGTGAATGAGTTTGCTGTGCTTTGACACAACACTGGCTGCATTGAGCAGAGGTTCACTTGATGATCTCAGCCACACTGATCCACAATGTGCTTGTAGACACATTTTTACATTCAGTAAAAAACTCACTCATAACATATAATTCAGTAATTGCTTTGCAGACCAAGCCTCAATATATACGTGCAAAAAAAAATAGTGCACACTGTAATTCAAAACTACATTGAACAAATTCCAACAACCAAGTATTGCCAAGGTTACCTGCATTTTATGGGGGAGTCTGCCCAATTCCAGAAAGCGTCCTTGGGCTCACATTGCAAAGCGGCATGTGACTAAACCCAGAAAACAGGAGAGCCGTGACATTGGCAATGAGAGGGAAAACCAAGTACGAGTATCGAGAAGTAGAATTACAATATATTTTCTACGAGCATCTACGGGATTATTACATCATCCTGCTTTGTGTCAAAAACTCAATACTGAACTCTTTGTGCTGTTGCAGTGACCATAACATTATTTTCTTTACACAACCATGTGTATTCTACTATGCAGGTCATTTCATCACCATCAGTGCTGCAGAAGGATTCTCTATTTACCAAGCAAATGTTGAGATTTAAACTCACCGTATGCGTAAATTGCTACATCGCAGCGACGGGTCTAAGCAAGGATTTAGGCAGGTGACATCACATGACAGCTGGCATTGCTACGCTTCTATGAGTTTGTCCGTTTGGGCTGATGTCACTTAAGCGCTGTCACACTGCCGACAGAAGGACCCCCGACTCCTGTAATCCGTCACTTCATTACTCATCACTCCCATTACCTCATATACCGATGGTAAAATACTAAAGCATCTGTTATTTGGCCAATTGTTAAAGGAATACTGAAAGTCCATCTGTTCGTACAATGGCAATAAATAGATGTGCTATGTGTGACACAATCAATCCAGTTATTTGTATTAATTTGAGATTAATGACAGATTGAAACGGGGATTTTTTTTGTAATAATGTGAAAACATTATTGAGGTTTAAAAGAAAAATAATGATACACAAAGTAAATCTTGTAACTTGGTAGGGTGCTATTTGTTTCTTCACAGAAAGTAAATAATGAACTGGTTGGGCAACTTTGGCATTAATCTATCATTAGGCAAACTTTATATGACAAGAATGTGAAAAAGTTATTTAGTATTTTGTTTGACTTTTTGTTTTTTAAAATATCTCTAGCAGCAGCTCCACCTTTTACAATCTTCAATACAAACATACAATTCTGTGATTAAAAAGGATTTGGTAGATTCTATTATATATGATTTTTCTTGGAAGAGCCCACATGGAGGAAACTGTGCTAATTAAGAATATGTTTTAAGTAAAATAATATTGACCAGCCAAATATTATTTCACTCTTAGTTTTAGACAGAAATTGGTACGGATTGGTATGATTACATCACTTAAATACGTCTTCAAAGATTTTGTAAGGAAACAGCATTCACAAGAGCCAGGGAAACTTCACTAACCAAGAAGTTCAAATAAAGCACAGTAGAAATCACGGCCAAGAAACCAGCAGCAAATACAGTATAATCAAGACTAAAGAATTTTTACATTTTATATTTGTTTGACTATATATCTGTTTTCAATTAAAATCTGACTTGAGTGAGCTCACGCTGAATGAAGGCATGCGAGCACGAACACACCCAATGCAATGTTGTGTCTAGTATTTTGGTTTCCTCAATTAGTTACTCTACTCAAGAGAAGGTACGAATAACGCGGTCTTCTTCTATAACACCGCGAAAGACAGCCGCAATAACAAATTGTTAAACTACGATGTCAATCAGAACTTGTGTTCAAAATATCACGTGGCTCTCTGATCTTTTCCCACTTCCATTGGTTTTGTCGAATATTTGTTGTGGACCAGTTGGCCCAGACTTTACCCGACGTTTGAAAGGGCCATTCTAACCTTGGCTATAGGACACCTGCAGTGGGCAAACATCTGATCGAGAAGACATAAAGGGCAATTGGCGGTAAAACTGTTTCATTTGGAATCTCTATATGAGGATTTAGCCAGCCACTACGCTCCCCCCACTTGAGTGTTTTTTTAACTGACACCAGGCCATGGGAACATTTTTGTACCATTTCCAGTTTCATTTTCCAAACCTCAGCTCCCCTCAATGACCTGAACAGGTGACAGCCTTACAATTCAGCCCAAACCATGAGCTTAACAAAAACAGATTGAAAGTGTGGGAATACATAAATGAAAACATTTGCAGTGAAATAATTGCGCTGTGATCGCGAGCTGTTAGGAATTGAGCTGTGACTGCTTTTGCAGATGTTTCTGAGGAATTGGCCTGAAGAAATCCACATGTGCTCTGTGACTCCTCAGTGCTGTTAGTGGCTTCTGGCCTCGACATCCTGATCGTTATCATCTTTCTTTTCTTACACATGGTAGTTTTATTGGGTGTATTTTCTAATCATTGGCTCACTGTAGTTTAGTGTGAAGGATCCAGAATTGGGACGTATACTATTGAAATACACGTAACATTATGTAACTATATTTTGTATTTGAAGAGTTGTTGTTTTTTCCTTAGGCTGGACAATGTGCATGGATTTAATGATTTACTACCGGATGCAACTGTCTACAACCTCAGAATTTTAGAATGGAAACAGACTGCATACTTGTCTGCAAGACCCAAGTTCTGGGAATGACTTGGGTAAAACTATTTGACCTACTTTTGAATATTTCTCACCGCGGTAAGACATGCTCAGATGTGAGAAGGATAATGGTGCATGAGTAAATATGTTAAGTTTAGTCTGAGTTAAATGTTGATGTGTCTGAACGATAATGTCAAACTGTTAGAACTTTATTTGGATTTAAATATGTATGCAGACTCCTCCAAAGGTTTTGGAACAGTGAGGCCATTTACTTTATTTTGCTGAACACTGAAAACATTTGGGTTTGACATCAAAGTATTAATATGAGATTTCTTTTTTTTTTTTTTTTTTAAATCAAAACATTTTTTATTTCAAATATTTAATTCCGGAACAAATACACAACTGAGAAGATGGGCTTTCTTGTTTAACCCAGTAGATATTAAAGATGGGTGTGTTTTGTTACAATAATGTGTCGTATAACGACTTGAAAAAACTCTAACAACTAAAGATGGGCTTCGTCAATACACACAAAGAGTAGAAAGGAGGGCTCTATTCTATATTATTTTGGATTCTCGTTTTAAATACTTTAGTCATTGAAATGTGGCAGGCATCTTTATGATGTGGTCATTTCAATGAGTGAACCTCGATATTTATAACATGTATTAAAGAAAAATATGGGGAATCAGAAGCTGATCAGATAAGAACTGACTAAAAGACCCTAAAACCACCAAAGATCTCAAAGAATTCAGCAGACACCATAAAAGTGATTCTGACAAGCAACAGGGCAAGGAATGAAAGAAGGAGAGTGGAGATGACAGGAGCAGACAGCTTGAAACACAGAGAAGCCAAGAGGAAATGAAGGCAGAGGATGGGATAGTGGAGGTTGGGGGACAGAGGGAGGGTGGGGGTTGAGGTCCTCACTACAGGAAAATACAAGAAAAGACTGAGAAAAGGATGACAAGCCTTCATGGGAAGTCGTTTTCACTTGGCTGGAGATAAGTTCACTCACTCACTCACCTGCCAATAACAAACTGAAAACAACTCCACACTTTGTGATTGTGTTAAATATTACTCAGCAAAACTCAACATGTAGACACAAGACGGACTTGAGTAAATCTCTAATGAAGCCCGAAATCAGATTGACATTAAATCATCCAATATTCAAGTTAGGGGTGGCCACATGAAGCGAGGCTGTATTGATTTAAAAGTGAGAAAACACCACACCACATGACTCACTCGCACGGGCGATCACCAGCATTGTTTTCCCACCAAAACTACAATGTTGGGCAGTGCAAGATTTTTTTCTTCTCCCTGGTGCTAGTGAGTGGCTGACCTTCATGCGCAAATCTAATTTTCGGCCTACTATCCTTGCTACACGTTGAACAGCTGAATGTTTCATTTGGATCAGGGGAGCCATTTCAAGTCAGCCTTCACCACAAAAGCTTCCGTGACTGGAAGCAAGCCATGGAATCCTATTAGGCCTTCTCCACCACATGAGAGGAACACCTGGCATGCCGAACTATGAACAAGAAAAACAAAGAGTTGGTTCTAAAATATTTAAAAATATATAGATCATATTTAGGTTAGCTTTCTTCTCAGGGTGACATCCAACTACTGGGAAGGTATGTTTTCTTTAAGGATTTTATTAGATTGCATGTGTATTCCAGTATCTGTCAATGGTTTTTCCTGGTATCCTTTCCTCGCAAGCCTAAAATTCCAATACGTTGCCTGCCATTTGTCAAATGGTAAAACCGTAGCATCAACCTGGAAGAATAATTGTAAGCCAAACATATTTTTCTGCTCCACAAAATATGATTAATACAGGTGAATCATACCTAACCATATAACACATCCAACATATGGACACTATGAATCTCTGCTCCTCCAAATAAATCTTCTTTTCACAAAATTAGATGGATGCTTTATACGTATCATCTGATTCACTGTTTGGACAAAAGTATTGGGAAACGCAAGCATTTTTATTAACTTCAATTTAAAGTAGAAATATGAAGTTGATTCACGACTTCAGTCTCCTTTAAAGGCTTTAAGTAAAGCTCCCAATGTCCTGATGCCTCCATCAAATTGGACACTCGCTCGCTCGCTCGCTCGCTCACTCACTCACTCACTCACTCACTCACTCACTCACTCACTCACTCACTCACTCACTCACTCACTCACTCACTCACTCACTCACTCACTCACTCACTCACTCACTCACTCACTCACTCACTCTTGGTTGAATCGTTAAATTGTGAGTGACACACACCATTGTGATCCCAGTAGCAGCCGGCTCCTCTCAAAGAGTCTGTTGCATAATAATAATAATCCGAAACTGAGTGGAGTGCTGGCACGGTTAGAAATACTGCCCAAGACTTTCTGTCGTTGCGTGTGAGCCACAGCACAGCTGAGCATGTGTACCATGCACTCTGCTCTGCTTGCGCCTCCGCTCCTGTTAAGACTATCATCTTACATTCTGCCACTGCTGCAAATAATATAATATTAGTAATCATAAAGTTCTGAAGAAGAACTTGTTTTTCATTTAACTCATTCAATTGCTCGCTTTCTAACACTCTATTACGCAACGATACTTGGCAACAGTGGTGGAGTACTTTAAATGGCAGCAGTGTCCAGATCTTGCATAAGGGAACACAAAGCAAGCACTCCACTCTTTGGTAAAGTGCCTCACTTTTGCAAGTTCTTAAAAATGTACAACTCTTCTTGCAGCTGGTTTCTCAGCTGGAATGCTAGTCCATGTCCAATACAGAAATGCAAAAATAGTTACCGTAGCATGCCATTTGTAAGCACTATGACAATGACTTATGTCTTCACTACTTCCTGTCTAAAACATCCATCACCATAACTTCCAATATAAGAAAAGCACAATCCAAATTTGTGGCTGTTAAAATACATAAACAATCTGATTTATGTTTGTAGGAATCTGTTTAACGAAACCACAAGCATGTTGGCTAACAACTAAAACAGTACCATATAAAATGTTGCCTTTTCTATAGAGAAAGGATTAAATCCTCAATTGGCACTATTTACTACCTAGCATGAACAAATGCTATAAAAGTGTCCCGTAATTCGACATTTGCACAATACAGACCCAGAAAGGATGCACAAAACCTCCACCAACTGAGGATGGTAGGTATTTGCCTGTATTTTGACAAAACCTATCAAAGGTTAGTATTATGGGATTCAAGGAAGAATCCATCAAACGTTTCTGCAGATCAAGCAATGGCCACCCCTGTAAGTACTGCCACTTAGTTTGTGTTCTTCATGTGTTCAGTTGTTTTTACAAGCCTCCCTTTACAAACCAACAGCTGCCACACGACAGGGTTTATTTAGCATGCGGGAGAGATAAACCAGAGGTTTCACTCCAACTAACCAAACATAATCCATCATGCACATGCCCAACCTCCTTTACATGACCTCTTTTAGTTTTGCCATTCAATGTTGTCATTGTGTCAGAACTGCACGGATCATACATGTCATTGTTCTACAGCCATCAACATTTCAAATTTAGAGTCTTCATTTAATTTAACATGCATAACAAACTTCTTTAAGTGCATGGCCAATAATGTCTGAACTTTTGACTGGTAACATAAAGTGGATAGAAAATGTCCATATACGTACCTAAATGAAATGAGACCAGGATAACACATATAAAAAATATTTCTATTCATTCATAATACAGAGGAAATAAAAATAAACAGTTGGTTTAATGTAGTTATGCAAGTGCACCCATCCTCTGTTAACTGCAGTTGGGACTGTGCTCAGAATTAATAAATCACATTTATAGTCAACCATTGTTTCTACTTACAGGTGTGTAAGTGAAGAATTTGGAAAGTCTGCGACATCAAATACAAGTCAATTTGCTTACTCACCAAAAGCTCTTACTGAGGTAACCAGTAAAAGCAATAAAAGCAACTTTAGCGAAAACAATAAGCCCCAAAGCACTGTAATGGCGACTGATGATAAATGATATTTGAAAAGCTACCAGGGGTTTGAAAGGTTAGTAGACGTTTGCGACTCAATGTCAGGTTTTTTGCGATGGGTTCATGCTGGAGACAGAACCACAATGATGATTAGGAATTATTTAGCCATCACAAATGATGCTTATTAAAGCAGTTGAAACAGTTTCCAATGTGAATGAAGCACTAATGGGGAGCTAATTAGTGCTATTGAATCCAGATCACTAAATAATAGCAGACAGCAACATGTGGTCCACATTTGCTTTGTAAATAAGCATAAGGCTTTGGCTCACAACGGTCACAGTGTCTTACAAACAGGGTTTCTTTTGACTGTTTGAAATGTTGGCCCCTTTTTTTTTTTTTGGGCTGAGGTTTGAAAGAGGATTTATAGTTGTGGGCAAACTGTGTCAGTGACTGAAGCACTGATGAAGTGTGTAGCGTTATTAAGTGCATTTCCACGCCACTTCCAAAGCACACAAAAGAATAAATCAGACCACTGGTACTGGTATCTTTACTAACTGTGGAAAATTTGATTTTTAAAAAGAGACAGTCAGTTCAGCCACGAGGAGAAGTCTGTTGGCCTTTAAGGACCGATCAAGTTTTATCACAGTGTCCCACAGAAATATACCCCTGGTTTCTGGAGTGCTGTCCAACACTAAATAAATAAAAAAGCTTTCTGGTGTGATTCCGAGTTTCCCTCTTTAGTACTATCTGTTTTGGGGCAAAATACCAAAGCCCCGGTTGCTTGTGATTCATCGGTTTACATAAGTCATGCATAAAGCAAAGAAGTTGTAAAAGCTTTCCATCTTCAAGGTACATAAAAAGGGGAACAACTCTTTATCGCTATACTTCCTCAATTATACTGCTTACTGCTTTAGTGTTATTTATCTTATGCCGTGTCACTCACTATTTTATAAACCAAGAAAAAAAAAGTTCTTTGGAAATACTTGTTATTGAAGTAGCTGTCTATTTTCTTCATTTTCGGTCTTGGTTTTGATGACCCCCCTTAGAGTATCACACTTCATAACATCCTCAAGTGACATCAATGCCCCTAAGTCCTCACATGCCAGAGACAGCTAACCGGGTGAGAAGACAACCCGAGGAAATACAGCACACCAAAACAAGATTGCGGGGACCTGATCGTATCAATGGTCGCGTCCGGAAGGCTTGCGCCTACCAGCTGTCTGGCTGTCTTTTTTGGGGGCTGCCAACAAAAACTGTTTTATAACAGACTTCAGTGTGTTAGGAACTAGATAGCACCCAAGGGACTTGAGGCACATAGGGGGACACACAGGCCTTAACAAACAGCCTTTCTGTCTACTTAGGTTCACACTTAAGAAAACAAGAGATCGTTTCAACCAGGCAGACTGTTACAACAGTGAGTGTATTTATTGCACGACGATATTACAGTAAGATTAACCAGTAGTAAAGTGTTTTATAGGAATAACCGTGGGGCACCAACCAATTAGGTAGGCCGAATACCAGGAAAATTGATCACAGAAATCTTGATGTGTTTTTTACTTCTTTGCTAACACGGGGGAAAAAAATCCTATTCATGCGACACATCTGTGTGGACATTGCATTTCAGTTTAAGTTTGTAAAAAGTAGTTTACTATGCCCCCCCCCCCCCCCCAACATGACACACTACATCTCCCATCCCCCAGGAGAAGATCATTTTAACCACACACATGTTTGCACAAATCAATTTTGACACACTAACACAAAAGATGAGGCCAACACGTTTCAAGGACACTGAACAGTAAATTTTAGAGATTAAGTCGCAAGAAAAAAAGAGAACGCCCACTGTTGTAAGGAAACATGGAATCTCAAAACAAACACATTGCCAAAAATGGTTGGTTTCTTCACTTATGCCAAAGCAATTAAACGTTTTTTTCTTCTTCTTCAGTTGGAGGACTCACTTAAGGGTCTAATGGTTTCCTACTTCATTTTAAATGTTGCAAAAAAACAACAAAAACAGAATCAATATTTCCTTCAAAGAAGCCAACTGTTAAGACTTGAACGGACAATGAGAGATTGCACCACCCCAACTCCCACAAACATTCCTTTAATTTATTTTTCTTCCGAAAAACAAAGCAGTGACATCACTATGACATCACCATGTTTATTTTGTCACGGTTCACAAAGCAGCTGCAGAGCCACATAGACCTTGTGTAAGTGGAACAATTCCCACTGACAAGTTAACATTTGAGTGTAAAATTGTTGGAATTCCCCTTTTGGTTGTGATTTCAGTATCACAGACCTTGAGCAATATTACTTACCAAGAAGACACTGGGCTCTTGTGAATGCACACAGAGAAAGAACCAGAACTTGCCACAGGCTATTTTTTCGGAAGTTCTTCCAAAAAGTTTGATGAACTAAACATTATGGGCTCTGCAGACAATCCGCAACCCAACCGAATAAGGTTGATGCCCCTGTAAGCATGTGATATTCACTTTCACAATACTAGACACATGTATATCAAATGAAGAAGACCAAATAAATACAATTGAAAAGAGTAGCTCCACAATATTTTTTCGGTCAGCATCTATCTCTGTCACCAGTTCACGTGAATGGCAGTCCATTTGGGCTCCTTCCCTCCCTTTGGTATTATTTTATACCTGTTAACGTTTTTCTGACTGCACTTGGAGCCAGGCCCAATTGCCTCATATTTTAGGTATTTACATGGCAGAAAGAGCTACGGATAACATTAAAAGCAGAAGTGCATTCGGAATGTCGTGCGAGTTGATTTTTGCTTCAGTTCTTGTGCTTACATTTCCACTGTAGTTAGTGAATCTTTACATCATTTCATAGAAAGTATATGAACTCTTTGGCATTAACTCCCCAAAAAAATTCTTCAAAAATTGTAATAAAACGTGAACTGTTCATTATCTGAGTCATTGGTTTTTAACTGTTGCCATTCTGGTACATTTATTTTCTTATTGGGGTTGAGGCCTGGTACACACATTGGGTCCTATTTTCATGCCCTGCGCAAATTGACTTGCATAGCCTAACTGTGGAGTGGAGTTTTCATTTTCCTAGACCAGCACAAGTACAAAGTAGCATTTTGCCATTGTGGGACTGAACACAGCCGGCTTGTTTACCGGCGTATGGAAGTGACTCCCCTCTTTCAAATTCAATTCAGTGGCGCCACTCAGTCTTTCAATAGAGTCCATGCGGTAGAGCGAAGCGAACAATGTACATTTGCTAAGGGATTTAAAAATGTGCTTTAATATTTAAACGGGATTAAAGTGTGTAGGGTGTATCTATTTAAAAAAAAAAAAAAAGACATAGTGTATGGCCTATATCTGGGGTTTTCAGTATTTTGTGTGGGTTTGGAACAAATCCATGCAGTGAGCAGGGATGCACTGTGCTAGCTCTAGTTAGTGATCAGGGTGATCTTCCATTTTGTCCGGGCCTCAAGCTTGCTTGTTATCCACCAAGAGATAGCTCTCCAGTTTTCGCGTTGGTTACACATCTAACTTGTATCAATTCACACGCAAAAGCTACATGTGAATTTGACCACAGAAATTCAACACTATTTTTTTGGATACAGTATATCACACCAATTGTTTTGAATACTAATAAGGTATGATGTAAGCAGCAAATCAAATTTCTCAATTTAAGATTGAAGAGTGCAAGTGTGCGTGTGTGTGTGTGTGGGGGGGGGGTAGGGGGGGCACTGCACTGAAGCACAGCCAAGTGTTTTTTCTTTTTCTTCTCCAAGTCCTCCTGACAACTTACAGACACAGACCTGACTGTAATGTTGCCATTCTACCATAGCTGCATGTTGAGAGGAGAATTTGAATGCTTGAAGTAACTGTGGACAGTTCCAAAACCCATTTAAAGAATTCCCACACTGTTGATGACTGCACAACATAGTGAAGTAATACAGTCTGCTGTTCATTTTGTACTTCCATTTCTGGCTGGCCCAGAGGATGTATATTTTTTTTTTTTTAACAACCACAAAAATAAACGTGAGTAACACATTTAGAGAGGGTTTACCTCCATAGTGAGTGTTCATTATGCAGATAAGACATTGTTACCACCCAATGGATGAAAGCCAAAAGCTTTCAGTTTGGGCTGTCACAAAATCCTTGCAGGTTTTTGCGCAAGCCAAGTTCTTCATCACCAGTCAGTCATCTACCCACGCCTTTATGCTTCCCAAAATTGTTTCCCCATTTCAAGGAAATTTAGAAGTGCAACCCAATCCTGAACATTTCCAACTGTACAGCTTTATAGTTCATATAAAAGACACTTACTCTCAGATGGATAGATGGGCTGCATTTCAATCTTGTGCACCTCCTTGGCGTAATACTCCTCCTCACTCCGTTGGCGCTCGCACGTTGCAGCCCGTTCATTGGCCTTTTCTTGCAATAGGTCCCGTGTACTGTTATAAATGGCCACGATGTCCTTGGACACGTCCTCGGGCTCGGGGAAGTCCTCCGGGGGATTGGCGAGTTTGAGTTTGCTGAGGATTTGCCCTCGGACAGCTTCGATGCGCTTCTTCTTGAACTGCTCCATGTCCAATATGCTGCATGTTGACAAACTGAGCGCAACGGTGACCAAATCCAAAGTGAGGAGAAGGCTGACAAAACACAGGTTCATCTTTTCCTCGAGGGCTGAAAACGCACTAATAAAAGGGAGCATTCACTATGGTGTCTTAAAAGACACCAATAATACACATTTTAGGGACACAAATCTAAAGCTTCCGACCGCATTTGCGCGCATAAGTCAACTGCTTCTTAAATATTTTAAATGCTTTTCCTCAATAAAAAGCGGCTGGTTGTTTGCTTTAGTTGAGAATTCATTCGATGATTTAGGCGTAATAAGTCCGTTACTCGATGGGAAATGATCAACATTCATTTAACGGTGCTGGCACATCTAGCGTGCGTAAAAGTGCAGCCAAGTGTTGGCTGGATGTATGTTTGCCCCCATTAAACTGGTCAAAAGTATGTAACTAAAAACAAAAATGAAAACCACGTTATAGTTGGTGGACTGTACTGTTTACCCGCGGGACTCAAGCACACCTTAACCGCATCAGAGCGCTCGGTTCATCGCAGCTTCCAAACCCCGTTTCAGGCGCAATTCAGCAACGTCCACCCAGCTCCAAAATAAAAAGAAAAGAAAAAACACTCCCTAATGTAGAATCCCAACTTATTTAGTTGAAATGTTCTTTTTGCACAGGTCTGGTCCCACGGTTCAGGTTGAAGGTGAGTCCTCAATAAAATCCACCCACACGCGCGATGTTGACGACAAAACTGTTACACCTTCCAGTGTGGTAATAAGAAACAACTCCTCCTGTGCTATTTAGCGTCCAGTTGCACGTCCTCCAAACACATCTACGCTCGTCTCTAACGCGTGCCAGGCAGCGGACCTCTGTGGCCACTTGAATGATATTTATAAGGAGGCGATTATACCCCCCTCCCCTCTCACCCACTACCCCCGCGCTTCTGTCCAACTCTGTGGTCGTCAGTGGGGAACCAGAGGCGATTTATATTTATATTTATATATATATATATATATATATATATAGGAGTGTGCATCAACCGTGACGTTACTTTGAGGTTAGAATTGAGGTCTGTGCGCAGGTTTCAGCAAGATTGTTCTGAAACCGCATCAAGTGGCAACATTCTTTCTTGCATTGATTTGTTGAATTCATTATTATGGGGGCACTTTTGACCATTTCGGGACAAGGGTTAGGTTTAAAAAGTGATTAAGATGATAAATGGAAACTGCAATATTTGATGTTGTCATGCATAGTTGGTTGGAGTGTGTATCAGATGCAGGGCTGGCGCTACACGAGGGCTATAGCTCCCGACGCAAAAATATAAAATTTAAGATCCTCCAGCATTTCATGTGATATTCTGATATATATATTATTTCCTCCGCCCGCCTTTGTATTAGAGAGAAACCCTAAAGCTGTGCCTGGATCTTCAGTATGAAATGATCAAATAAAGATGCTAATTTCTAAATGTCAAACAAAAGATGCTCTGTCTTGTGATGTTCTAAAATTTGACGCACATTTCATATTGCGATGTAACAGTGTAATGAGTTTACATAAGACCACCCCATACCTGGCTGCATTACAGAAAAGAACTATAATGTCAAAGTCAACAGGTAAGCAGAGCTGCAGCTCTGATCATATATTAGAATTTTAGCGAACAGGGTTATCAACATTAGCTTCTGAAACACATACTACATACTCTTAATATTTGCAAGTGGACAGTGGGAAAGTTCTTGCTTGAGGAATTTATTTGGACTGTTCCTGAGACTCTCTCAATCAACTGAGCTCTTATTAGTTCAATGAAGTCATTGTCTGGGTAGGCAGATTGGGAATGGTGACCGAGGCGTCACCAGGTCCTACATCCTTGGATTGTTTCAACATTCCGGGAGAAAAGGTGGCATACCAGAACGGCAGGCCAAAGTGTTGCCATGACAGACTCATATCGAGCACGGCGCCGACAGGCTGACTCGTCGCTTTCCTCCCTCCTCTGTTGATAACGCAAAGAGCAAATATTTCCTCAGGTTGTGACGACAACGAAGGCCAGACACAGGAAGCTCAAATACAAAACGAGTCAGCAAAAATGTTAGTGCCACGTCACCGCATCAGGTTACTACTGGCAGCCTGCTGGAGTTCATTGCGGTACTATGGATGTTATTTATCAGTCATCTATTTACGCATTACAAGTAACTACAAAAAGAGCAATTCACAATAAAAGATATATAAGGCACTCAGGAAATACTACTTATATTTATAACCACAACAAAAAAGAAAGGTGTATTTTACTGTCTCTTTATGTTGTCATTTGTATTCAGTATTTACCGATTCACATTTGTTTAGACTGTTTAAGATGAATATATTCTACCAACACCCCTTAAAATACTTTGGTTTTGTTATTGAACTTCATTTGGTTACTTTGGATGTTTTTCATTTTTTTAGTTTTCTATTTTGGGGTGAGGGGTGCTGTGGGATTATTCTAAATGATCCCCTTTTTTTATAGATTACATTTATGCATAATGAGTTCGGTAAATTTGTGATTGTCTTTCCCAGATTTCTTTCTTTCTTTCTTGTAACGTGAGCGGATTTGACATTCAGTGAACAAAAGTTGTCCCTGAAACAAAGGACAGCAAACACTTAAGATGCAGTGAGCCGGAAGAAACGCTGACTTGGTGCTTCCATAAATCATGAGCTAAGTAAATAAGCCACACTGATACGTTGCAGTATAGTAGGGGAACAGCTTTTGATTTCCGTGGCACTGTACAAAAGGTTGATATTTACACAGGGTACATAAAAAAAAAAAAAAAAAGTACAAAACATGGTCATAAACAACCTTTGAATATTTGAGCTGAACAAAGCAGCCTTGTGGTTAACCGGTACATAGTCCAGCTAAAGAAACATTGTATCCGTCCTCTTTTGAAAGTTTATTTTGCTTTCATGTATATGACCTACCTCTCTCATATCAACAAAGGACAACATTTCTGGAAATTCTCAATCCTTTCTGAGCAGACTCTAATCCCATGAAGAATTTCCCATTATTTCATTCACAGAAGCAAGTACAGTACTGTAGCTCGCAGAATACAACACTGCCCCCTGTTGATTGAACGGTCACCTGGCTGCGGGTTAGTCTGAACCTCATCACAATTAAGTCATAGTCTCTTTCTTCGTAAAGTGTCAATTGGATTAAATTCCATCTGCACCACTTCCTGTGTGTTCCTCTTTGTCCCAGTCTTTCATCGTCGCTCCCATCATAAAGTCATCACTGAGGACACTCCACGCTGGTTTCTCCTCCACCTCAGTCGTCTATGAGGATGCATAGACACAATTACTAATAGGTTTGGGCTTTGAGCAGCATCATTTTTTCCTCATACTTTAACAGCGCACCTTATTCACATATTTTTCCTGATCCCTGGAATTTCACTTTATTTTATATTTTGATAATTTAAATTCCTCAAGCAAGAACCTTCCCACTGTCCACTTCGTGCAAATTTCATTTAATCGTTGATAGACAAGTCATTATAAAAAACGTCTTTAAAGGGGTAAATTGATTCAACAAATCAGCATAAATTAGTTTTTTGACAAAATAGAGGATAGACATTTGTTTTTCTGCGATGAAAAAAAAATCACTTACATGTGTGTCCTTTTCTGCCTTGGCTTTGACTCTGGCGCCACCTTCTGTTTTCCTTAGAACATCGATGAAGTCTTTTTTGGAAACTGAGGAAAGTATTTTTGCCTTCTTTCTCTCTGAGCCATCAACCTCCGCCATCTTTCTGTCAATGTTCTTTTGGTGCATTTTTACCGCATTGAACAGTTGCACGACACCTCTGTGGAAAAATCAACAACAAAATCAACCTTCACACTCACGGTGTACGAGTGTACACTACACAAAAATACTGAATAACACACCGGGTGGCAATTCTCTGCAAAGATTTTTCAACCTCACGGTCCTTCACTAGATCAGGTTTTACTCTGGACATCATCTCCCATGCTCGTTTCTTATCAGTCTGGGGGACAAGAAAAGAGCAAGCACCGTAATACATAAATTTGCAATGTCTGTCATTATACCAGCTGCAGGGAGCAAGATTTCAAAGTTATATTTAGTGTTTATAGATTTATTTTTTAAGTGCTACCAGGATCCATTATTTGGCCATAGGAAATAACTTACCGGCAGCTCACACGACGACTTTGACGTTAAATATTACGCAATAAAATACGAAGAAAACAAGTTGAAGGTTTTCTCTAATGCTATCTTAGTTTTATATTACATTGTTTGTTATACGAGTATTTGTTTTTATTTTTGCTTTGTTTTACTCTGCTGTTTGCAGCCAGGTCAGCATTGCAAATGTGAACCGTGAACTGCATGTGATGGAATGTTTTATTTTAATATGGATATTTTCTAATGTGTATTAAATTTTTAGAAAACAATTCAGTGTGTTGCTAACATTTAACAACAGACAGCTAGTTTTGGACGAGGTCTAGTTGGGGTGATCAGAATTTTTGCATTTATAAGCACTTTGCTAATTACCTGCTCCTTCCTCTCCAAATGCTCCTGTTTTTCTTTTGCCTTCACTTTGTCCAGTTCTTTGTTTTTCACCAAGATGGTGGTTTGGCTCTTGGGTGTTTGCTTTCCCAAAACCTTAGCCATTGCCTCTGCCCAGCCAGCATTGGGATTGCCTTCCTCCTCCTCCTCCTCCTCCTCCTCCAGACCTCCACCTTCATCCTCTGCATCATCTCCGTCATTCCCTCCATCAGATGATACGTGATCATCACTCCCCCCATCGGAGTTGTTCAGCTCATTTGTGTCCTCCAAAGAAGATTCAGCATCATCTGGCAAAAGAAACAACTTCGAAGTCATCTGGACAACAACTAGTTTTCATATAGGAGTTTCACGTGTTTGATTATTGTAAAATGAGAGTAGAAAGCTGAAGATTGTACCAAACCCACACATATGTGCATCATACTTAAAAGTGAAGCCTTAATACTCCGAAAGGCTACTTAATTAGTACATTACAGCAACACATCTTACAAAAGCATTCCGTTTCATTATACGTGTTCGAAGTTTCGAGTCGCATACATCTAATTTTAGTAAGAGGTCGTTGACGACATCTAATTTGTTTTCAGGACGCTGTTTTATACGAATTGCCCAGAATAAAACAAATCATCCTAAACGCAGTTGAAATATAACATGTTACACGCAGGAATCGAATAATTACCGATATCTTCCATGATCCGCACACGAGTACGCACCAAAGCGGCCATTGAAGAGTAACGAGAAAAAGGTTCCGGGAGCAAACATAAGTACCAGAGACAAATGGTTCCTCTTCGGGTTTATCTCTAATTACTACACAGTCTATAGTACACGCACACACACGCAGACACACAAACACACACACACATACACACACGCATACTATATATATATATATATATATTTATGTTTATATATATATATATTTATGTTTATATATATATATATTTATGTTATATATATATATATATATATATATATATATATATATATATATATATATATATATATATATATATATATATATATATATATATATATATATGATATATGATATATGATATGATGATATATATATATATACATGTGTGTGTGTGTGTGTGTGTGTGTGTGTATATATATATATATGCCTGTATGCAGGATTTCATATTAGTGGATTTCACCTCGACAAACAACATTCTGCAATGAAACACGAAATTTGTTTTGAGGATTCTCAAAGAACTAATTGTAAAAACTAAAACAATTTCACATCAGAGATTTTGCAGTTTGTTCATTGTCATGAGAGTATTTATTTGTGAGAGATTACTTTTAAGAACGTACCTTTTGGTGAGAAATTAAAAAAACTCAAATTCCAGGACATACCTGGATGCTTTTCCACGTGCACCCAAGAAACTAAACCGGTATTGCATAGTGATTCTGACGATTAGAGCATGTGGGTCTGTGCGTGGGTGTGTCTTAAAGTTGCTTTCTTAACAGGAGACAAGCTGTCTCCAGTGACTTGACCGGTCCAGAAAGAAAGGTGGACAAGTCTGCAGGATTCCCTCTTGAGTCTTCTACACATCAAACATGATGACAAAGAAAAAAATGAGTAAGTTCAACATCAATATCATAATCTGTTGGTTACTGGGTCTTAAATCAAACATGTTCTGTTGGGATGAATAAATCAGCTGTGTAAAATTGGCTATTGGTTGATTCTGCTTCAAGCATGTTACTCTCTTAAACGGCCACGTTGTAATGAAATACTTTTGAAAACTTGACATCATATCTACCATTATGAACTTTTCATGTGGCGGAGGATGTGACACAGAGCAACATGTGGTGGTTTGCTTGTTAAACCTGATCAACCAGTCTTGTTTGACTGCAAATCCTGAATGGTGGCAAAATCAAAAGAAGTCTCAGCTTCATTCTCTGGGCTTGCATGAGTAAAGAAAATAATCATTAAACCTGATTTGGATTGGGGAAAAAAAAATCACACTTGAAAGGTAGTATAAGTATCTACCATCTTGATCAGGTATTTGTTGTTTTTACAGATTTCTGCTCAGACACACTAAATGTAATATGCATTTTCGTTTTTAATCATATTTTGTTATTTAAAAAAAAAGCATTGTTCTTGTCCTTTTAGAGGAAGCAGCAATTGGTTTTGCACTAGGAGCAGTGGGAGGCTCCATAATGGCAGCCATAGACGAGCCCGTTGACAGCACCCTGGCTGCAATGACCACAACGAGTCAACTGAAACCGCTGATCGAAGACATCAGGACAGTGGGTGCTCTCGGACTGGGCACTCTCATGGGGGCTTCTGCCCTGACCATTGCCATGACCTCAGTTGTAGCTGGTGTTGTCCTAGCAGCGGTGGTAGCTTCGCTCTTCGTCACCACAAGGAATTGTGGGGCAAGTCAAACGAATTACGCAAACTTGTGGGTAAATGCAGGACTTGCCGGTGCCCTCGGGACCACAGTCAGTGGCGGCACACTGGGCTTTTTTATTGAAACGATTGTGAATAATTTTGGCATGACTGGTCTTCTGTTTGCACTGTGTGTATTTAGCATCCTCAAACCACCTCTTCGCTTTGTATTTAACATCCTCTGGCAGCAAGGCGAGGCCTGTTGCACTCAAACGTCTACAGTTTGGGACACAGAAAGGAAAGAGTTAGAGATTTCCGATTTAGAGCAAAGAGAAAGGGTCGCTGTGCAAATAGAGGAGAGGATCCTAAATAATGGGAGGAGCGCCACTGACGTCAAAGACATTACGACATGGGCCACTGAGCGGAAGATGCGAGAAGGACTAGAGAGGAAGAAGATGGAGGCTGAAGAGGCAGAGGTCAAACAACGGACTCTCCAAGACTGGATCAAAACTGTGATGATCAAATATGTGGACTTTTTGGCTTTTTCAGGAATTCCAATGACTGTGGTTGCTGTTGTAACATCATTATTTGGCTTATTTGGGTATGGGGGCCACCATTCTGTGTTCATTGTACTGGTAGCTTTAGTCGCAATCATTGGCTATTTGATTCTAAAGTCGTCTGATTTTAAGTTCTGGATGTTGATAGGATGCATGGGAATGCTCGCAACGTTCGTTATCGCCATGCTCACCGTGCAAGCTGGAGACGTGATCAGGAATCAGAAAAGGCAACCGCAGGACGTAAACAGCGACAGCATCATCGAACGCATGAGTGACCTTTCCAGTCGAGAAGCTTTGAAAACAGCAATTATCGCGGCAAAACTTTGCCAGCTGAGTTTGGGAGCTGCAGTCGGGGGCCCTCTGGTGAGGCATGCAGCTGGAGAGGGCAAAGTCATCATAGGGGCTGCGATCATTTCCGTCGTTTTACTAGCCGGGGTAGAGATTTTGTCCCCAGCTCTGGGAAAAGGTGGGAAAGCCGGGGCACTGCTGGGGGCGGTGGGCACTTCCGGAGTGTCTATCGGTGCAGTGGTAGCCATGGCGGCCGAGTGTACGTCATGGCTACGCACTTCGGGAGCTGTAGCGGGTGTGATTATTGGCACACTCGTCATGGGTAATTCACATTTTGTCTTGATTGGAGTACAACTTTTTGTCGCCTACGTCTTTGCTATGACTAATGCTTTCTGAAGCAGAAGATGTAACGTTAAATTTCCTACTGTGAAAACATAAACAGTGTGGGCATGCAAGTTCTGAATGGTAAAACCCATTTGAAGTAACTGCGCTACAAAGAATACTATTCATGCAAAGAATGCAGTTCACATTCATCATGTTGGTCATAGACAAATATAGAGTACTAAAAGTTTGGGTAGCGAAGTTGAATACAGTAATCTTATTTCCAAGAAAACGTGTATAGACATTTATTGATCAAATTGATGATGGGTGAAGAAAAAAAATCATTGGAAAAAATCTTAATAATAATCTATAGAATATTCAGTCATTATTTGTTAAAAGTATAATTTAGCATTTCAGCACATTTATAACACAAAGAATGACCTACGTGACTTTCATCAAGCCAAGCATGTTTTAAGCAAAACCAGCATTGGAGTATCTTATCTTGCAAGAAATTGAATGAAAACTGTTGTGTTATAAAAAACAAAACAATATGTGACAAAAACTGAATGCTTAAAATGCATGTTTTTTTTCATTCTGAAATAAATAAAAGTTTTTTACCACTGTCTGGGCCATGCTTTGATGATCATTGGTATATATTTAGTGAAATAGTACTACAGAGAATGCAATAAATTGTCATCAGTTCAATAAAGCAGATAGCAGACCTCCTTAGGGTCAATGTAAAGTGAAAATATATTTGATGTGAATCACATACATGACCTTCCCTGCTCAGAATGTGTCTCGGTACCTACCATGATGCACCACTGAATGGCAGTGTCCACTAACAAGTGCAACAGCCTGCATCATTGGCCTTGCTCATCTCTCTAATGACAATCAGTTACTTATTTGATGAAACTGTTAGCCCCTGCGTTCACTTTTGAAGAGATTCAAGGGATGCAAGGTCACAGAGATAAATCCATTTGGATTGTGATGGGTAAGCTTGTTTAAGCTTGTTTTGTTTAGCCTTCTAATTGTATTTGATTTAGAAATTGCTAGATTTAAACTTACACATTCGCTACTTTTAAACAACCACATTTCACAAAGTTTTCCAAACATCAACTACATATGAATTTGATATTTGCAATCTTTTATCTGTTCTCAGTTTTATATTTTTTGTGTGTGTATTTGCAACACCAAGGTGCACCGGGGTCTCTCCCAATAACACCAACCATCGTGTCGAGTATTTAGAATAGACGTGTTAAGCTTGATGATCATGTTGATGTTGTCTCTTTAGTTTCCCATTCTTACAATCTAGCTGGGCTAATTATTTGAGCACCACTTAGATAGTTGCAGGTCATAATCCAAGATATTTTGTCTGCAAACTTCAATGGCGTTGCTTGAGTGGGCAGGATTCCCATTGTTGGGGTCCTGCATGTAGCGCATTGAGTTCAACATGTAGCCTTGTGGGGAGTGAGCGCTTAAGATCCGAGAGGAGAAAAACGGCAGGGATCTAGTTTGACTGATTGGTTGGAAAGAAAGTCCTTAATCCTGTAGCAGGTGAGTGGGGGGAGCCCAGGTCAGCCAACCTTCTCAGGGATGTCAGGAATGCTTGTGTTGAATTCTTCGTTGGAGGTGGTCCAGTTAGGTGCAGAGTGGAATTGGTGGTGGTGGGGTGGGGTCTTTATATTGGAGCCCCAGTCACTCCAGCCTTGGTGGTGGGTTCACGTAAATAATAATAATAATTTCATTTTTTACCGGACTATACAAAAACTAACTTTTCTCCAAAGTGAAAGTAGTACATAGTAGAAGAAGAAAGAAAAAAGAATTTCTGACGGTCTTTAATCACTGACGACAACGTACAATTTAATGATGACAGATGTTTGGTTAAAATAACAACGAAGCATTAACGGACTGGTTGACGATACTGAAATAGCGGTGACAAACTGACAGAAGCGCAGTTCAAACAATGATGACAGAGTGACGGATTGACGATGATGGCCTGGCTGCTGGTGAATGACAGGACGGCAAAATTTATTGATGCACCCACCTCTGGAAGTTGGTCTATGATGCCATTTGTGCCCTTTGTTGCTTAACCCCCCCCTGTTCTGTCTTGTCACTATCTATGGCAAATGTCTTTTGACTCACTCGGTTGTCCACAATCATTAAATTCATACTGTGTTCCAAATTTTGAAGAGCGTACAGAAGATATTTATTGCTCAAACCGTATAGCTACGGATGACATATTGACTAATCTGTCTGACTTACTTTCCGATCTTCCTATTTCCTATTCCACTATGTTAGGGGAGAAGTGGTCCATATCCACCCCCGTCTTTCCCACACAAACCCCTTTTGGTCCGCCTGAGGTCAGTGTGGGTCAGCACCCTTCTGCCAACTGCCATCATTCACAGATGAATCCACAAAAGAAAACACAAAAAATGTTTTCATACAAGTGTTTTTTTTTTTTTTTTTTTTATGTACGTATGTGATCACAAACACCCAAGCGTTTACGACAGAGCAACCACGGCCCTTTCAAGTGTGCAAAACAGTGGGGGACATTACGTGTGCATTTGTGACCGGCAGGTGTTTTAATATTTTTTATTTTTTATTATTCCTATAACCTGTGTTTGTGTGTGTCAACGGTATGACCATGAATAAACTTTTACAAACTTTTGGGGGAATTAATATCAGTGACAAATCAAAAGGTGGCAGAGCATTTGCATTTTTTCATCCCAACTTTGCAGACTCTTAGATCTAATAAAATTTGGACTGTTCCAAAGACATTAAAACTCATTTATTTGACCAACCTTTTTGTTGACTGATATAAAATCGCTTTTTTGTTCCCATGCCCGTATTTTATTTATTCTACGCTAGTTAATTTCTCTTGGTGTCATAAAAAGATCTATAAACCAGCTTTTCTCTTTTGAACTGTCCAATAAACATCACACCCTCCACATATACGTTTTGATCATCAGACCTTGATACTTGATCCAAAACTCCCCTGCAGGAGATTTGCTGAGATTTTAGTTGTTAAAATGCAAGTCATTTGATTTAGTGGCCCTAATATGGCATCCCTCTCCTCAATCTTACCCCTTGACCCTTGCAACCCTCGTGAGTCTTTGGTTCCCATCCAGCATGAGAGCATGAAGGATGAAAGGCGAGTTTTCCAAGAACCTCCTGCTGTGGACATGACATGATGTAATACCTGGTGTTCCAACCTTGTTCCAAGTGGAGTAGCCGCTGGAGATGGAAGGATCATGAGCTCTACTGACCAACAACATGTTTATACATTCATATTATCGTGAACGAAATCTCTAGAGAAGAATATTTGATCAAAAATCTTGGTTTTGTTTTCTGCCTCAAATATTGTTGGTTATACCGCTTTCAATCAATTTTTATTCAAGGCAAAATGTGGGACTTCATCTTAGAAACCCATGACATCAGTTAATACTCAGGACTTGACAGTCAGCACGTACAACCAATTAACAGTTTCAAATAGCCTATTGTATAAGTAATTAGGTTGCACAAGGAGCAGTTGAATGCGTAACTGAACATTCAGCAATCCCAGATTAGGGTTTGTATGACCTCTTCCAAGTGCAAAATCTCAGTCTGGCCTGGGCTGAGTCCCTTTCTTTCCCTTTAAATCCAAGAGTTTTCATATATTAACAATTCAACTGTTCACTTTGTCCCAACATGACTTTGTGAAAATGATACAGAAGTGTAGATTATTTGTTGCCATAAAAACCATGATAACTGATTTAAGAGCAGCTCTGTATTGTTTTCTGTTCAACGTGCGTATGTATCATATGTCAGGATTCGGATTGTCATGGCCCTGGGAAGATTATATTAAAATAGCAACACACAGAAGTTGAAATCTAATTGTACCAAAAATGATGATTAGAAGCTGCCGTCAAGAAAGGAAATGAAGATACCAGACGGTTGGCAATAAATGAACATCCACAATAAATTGTAAATATAAGTGCTTCTCAGTATTATGACCTACAGAGAAGGTCCTTTGGGCTCTGACTACATGCCACTATTGTTTAGTTACTAAATGAATCACACAGAGATACCATTTGTCATGTTTACAGTGTTTGGTGATATTTACCTTAAACAGGGAAATTGTGCTGGGAGAAGATCAACACAGACGACTCATCTCTAAACTGTATTGAGTGAGAATGAGGTACGCAACCCCTTACTGAGTTCCCAAGGCATTACCAACACATCACTTTAGTCTCCAGTGGTCAGACTAAACAAGAGCATTCGTACTTGTTTTATCACGGATCAAAAACCTCTGAGCTGTATCACGAGATTGTAAACTGTGGTGTGGCAGTTTAAACGTGGCTAATAATTCAACACTTGGCTTGTTTTGGAAAAACACAACTCTTATGTAACTTATGTTAGAACGCAGCAGGAGGGAGAAGGTGTTCCCTTGGTCCTTTTTAAGAGACACTCTTCTTTTTCTCGTGCCAGCTGGCTTCCATCTCCAGGCGATTCGCGTTTCAAATAATCCACAGCATCTGAGTGGTCAGTTCAGTGCTGAAGATAATTAAAATATAAACCTCTTCAATATTCGTTGCTCTACTGCCAGGTTCTCCTCAGCTGCTTTGGTTTTGTGGTTGTAGGGGGGTCATTTGATGGTCATGTTTGCTGATTTGCGGCCAGGGAAGATGTTAAAAAGTGAGGGTATCCATCCATCCATCCATTTTCTATACTGCTTGTCCCTACGGGGGTCGCGGGCGTGCTGGAGCCTATCCCAGCAGTCATTGGGCAGTAGGCGGGGGACACCCTGAACCGGTTGCCAGCCAATCGCAGGGCACACAGAGACGACCAACCAGCCGCACTCGCAGTCACACCTCGGGGCACTTTAGAGTGCTCATGCTACCAAGCATGTTTTTGGGACGGGGGAAGAAACCGGAGTGCACGGAGAAAACCCATGCAGGCACAGGGAGAACATGTAAACTCCACACAGGGATGTCCTAACTGTGGGCTAACCAGTATTTCACCGTGCCGCCGCTCTGTGTACACAGCATCTGCAAAATAAATGCATACTATATTTTGTGACAAAATCTCTTATTGATCATGTTAACAAGGGCTACAAATATGATCAATATCTCCAATGTAACCATTTGTAAACATCTAATTGTGAGCCACAGCTAATTCTGAATCAACATGTACTGCTGATCTGAGCTATGACTTTTGCGGATGGTAAAATATTTTCCTTCAATTGACTTACATAGGCATGCATGTTGGGTTGGACTTTTTCCACACAAAGAAAACATGATATTGTACGCGGTCACCCTTCGATCAATTCATCACATGCATCTGTTTTTATGACGGACGTTTGAACAGTTTGAAGACCCATAAATTATTGTTGTGACCTTTACTCTTAGATGCCTAAATCCCTGCATCCCACCCATCGGCGAGTGTTTTTGAAGGGAGCAAATGTTGCTTTCTCATCAGCGTCTGTCTCAAAGAGGTCACATAAGGACATAAAAGGGTGTGTGTCTCAAAATAACCAGAGTATTTCCGTCCAGTCCAGACTGCACAATGAACATGGAACGCGTGTGTAGCCAAACCTCGGTGAATTAAAAGCATCAGCATGACTTTATATGAATAGAACAAATGCGTACACCCCCCCCCCCCCGAAGACTTCTTTGTCTTCAATTTTGGGTCAATTTTGGTAATGATTGACTATTTGCTTCAGGGTGGGGTTGTGGTATGCCTGAGCAGAATAAAGACTGGAATACCACAAGTTTCTAATAATGACAGAGACTATTACAGATACAAAGGTTTTTTTTCTTCTTCTTCTAGAATTCTAACTAGTGCTCAAAAGTGAGGCATTTCGGGGTCAGGGATCAGATAACACCAAAAGAGTCTGAAGATGACAGCGTTAAATCATAAATGTGATCAGGTTAAAACACGACCTGCTGAGATTTCATATTAACTTGCTGAGTCATAGTGTAGATATAGTGCAGGGTTTCAGAAAGAAAGTTTTGCTTGCTCACCGTTGCAATATTTCAGACTGTACAGTAATTGTAATGCCCCCATCGACTTTCGCTTTCATTTCATTCGCTCAAATTTAATAGGTTTATTTTCGGGCCTTTTCGAAGTTAACAAATGTCTATTCAAATAAACATTCCCACAGAGGTGATACAGGATAACCAACAGATGTATTTTTAAGAGTTGAATTATTTCATTAATACAAACGTGAATACTTTCAAGAACAAACTGCTTTATGAGGAAAATTCCAATTCTCTTGTAAATAGAATTAAAAGAGTAGAAATAAGACAATACAAACTTCATACTAACAGCGTGTACCTTGCAAAAGTAGTTTCCTGATTCACACACATCTTTTAAAATTTGATGTGGCCATAATGATTGGATACAGACAATACTGTTCATATTTTAAGAAAGAATTGGCAGTTATTTTGAGCAAATTCACTTAGCATCTCAAGAAAATTATACATCATTTTCTTCCTATTTAATTTCTCCGACAAGCATGTCCCACTTGCTCAAAGACTGTTAGGTGGATTCCATGTGGATTTGGAGGAATAGAGTCTCTGCTGAACATGGCCAAGCCTAAAACATGTTACAGCAAAGTATAGTGGCAGGATGGCATTTATCCATGCCAAAGATTTTTTGGCAAGATTGTGGTATCCCCGAGGGTGCCTTGTAATATGGAAGATTGTTCATGTCTTGTTTCCCACAAGTCTATGATTACTGTGCCACTGGGCACACAGGAGATCCTGAAACCGGTGTTTTCCTTGTAAAGTGCCACCCACGCAAAATGGAGCGCCACCGATTTAGATTCAAATACACAGTTGCCTTTTCAATCAAATCTGTTTAAGTTGTTCGAGCTGATCTAGTTGGAAATATTGTATTCTTAGTTTTAGAAAGGCTTTAGACCTTAGAGGTTTTGTGGTGATTCAAAGTTTGGATTGCCTTTGCACTGTGACAACGAAATTACCGCTAACCAAAACGCACGGAAGCTTTTACGCACAAATACCCGGTTTTCACGGGTTTACAACAACAGGGCATAGTTGTCCAAGGCCAACGCCATACTTAACAATATTTAGAATTTCATATGGATTTGTGGGGAAAATAGAAAAGCATGTGGTAAAATTACATTCAAATGAATGGGAAGAGCGCACCGCCTTACAATATATCCAAATATTCCTTTTCTTGACCATGTTACCTATCTAAAGCAACAAGGGTTTTGCTTGATTGTCACTCGGGGCCAGATTCTAGTGGATTAGTATGTGCGCTTGAAAATAATTTGGCAGACTGTGCTGTATCATGATGGGCGTTCTGGTGGAATAAGAGATTAGGAATACATCCAAAAACAAATCGAGACACTTAGAGACATACGACAAAGCAGTTGAGCTTTTAAGTATTACTTTAAAATCTGGTGTGACTAAAATATTTGGTAAAGGTCACTCACACAAAAAAGTTCAAGTGAATTCTTAATAAAATATATCAATATTATCTGAATTGTCATAATATTTTGTGAGAAATATAATCAAACCATCGACATTGATTATTTGGAACATTGAATGCCCTTTCTGCTATGTTCAACGGCCTCATCTATTATTTATGATGGTGAGCTGATTATTGCGATCAAAGTCATTTTTGTTCTTCCAACATGCATTTGTTCATTTATATCTATCTCTAAAGTGATCTTTTGTGTTTAGCTGAATTTCCTTTTAGCACAGCTAATGTTCCATTTGTTACAATTTGGTGATGTACTTTGGCAGTGCTTTCCTGTAGAACAAACAGCATTAGTCCCTTCCCATCAGCCTAGGATGACATCAATCAAGCTGCTGGTTAATGACGCATGTTTGATTTGGGAGACAGTGAATCCCTGAACTTAGCTCTAGCCATGTTCAAGAGTGTTGATAGGTGCTGGTTTATCTAATTTCAGTGATGTATTGTATTCAGACAAAAATTGCAGCAGGACAACTCATGGCTGCTTCATCACGACAATATGTCAGCACATAACATACCCAGCATCCGACAGTTCTTGGCCGAGAATAACACTGATGTGCTGGACCCACGTTTCTACAGGCTGTAGCTTTGAACGTAAACAAATCGAGCTTAAAATTTATACAATGACCTTAAGAAGCACATTAGTAAGCTTCCAAAGAAGAGTCAACCTTAACGTAAGAGGCTGTTACACTGACAAAATCTCCGTAGCACCAACCTACTCACAGGATTTTATTCTTTATTTACATCGGCAAGCTTCAAAAACCTCCCGACCTCGCTCCATGTGACTTTTCTCATCCTACTTCCCAAGCTTAAAGGGGGTCATCAGGGGGATCTGTTTTGAAGATGTGGATGACATTGAGATGGCGAGGGAGCTGCAGAGAATCCTTCCAGGAGTGCAGGACTGCGTTGAGAAGTCTGGGAAAATGTATTAAACTCCACGGGGGCTCGTAGTTTCTTAGGATTTGAAATATAGCGGTCTGCCCTCATATAGTAGAACTCATGGGATTACCTATATTCACATAACTTTTGCAATATGTTTTTAAAAGTTCATTTATTTAGTTTTGGGTGGTATGGTAACCTCCCATTTTTCATGAAAAATGCGGTTTATTCATAAATTTGTGGTGGTTTGGAGTCTCCATTGCTATTCATTTGGATCTACTGTATATTTTATGTGACGGCAGTCTTGGAACTTTTCTCACATACTGTTTACTGGCGTTGTTTCTCGTCTATGTGTGCTTCTGTGTCAGCTTTGTTTCCTGCTAACTCGCCTCGAAAAACATCTCGAATAGGTCAGCTACGAGGCTGTGAGATCTCGACTGAGATCTGAGAAAATGACCCTGGCCCTCTGTCCATAAATATCCCCAGCAGGTCACCTACGCTTGGCATTAGACATTTGAGTTTGGAGAGGAGAATAAACAAACCTAATACAGGAATTTATCTTTTTTGTAAAGTGGTGTAACATACACTTCTACAGTCAAAAACTGGGTTATGAAAGAGAGCCAAAGTTAAAAGTGCAGTTAATGAAGATTTTATGGTGGTCCACTAAAGAGGGGTGGGCGTAGTGACATCATCTTGATTACTAGCAAGACCACGGCTGGCAGACTTCATAGCATGACTCAGACAGCCAGACACGATTCAAAAGAAGCATTTACTATCTTCTTGTTACTTCTGTGAACAGCCACATTATAAATAAACACCAGCGAGGCCATTCATTCCATCAATAGCTAAAGCGTGCCCATACACATAATTCTGCTTACATAACGCTGGTCAACAAGGATGTGTCCCTGTTATGTGTCCGACTGGAAAAAATATATATTTCTTTTCAAAATCTTTAATTTTTTAAATTTTGACCTATATAAATGTGCAGATATGAGGACAATACACAAAAAGGAATTCCTTCTCTTATTGAACCTAACTTTTAATAAATACATATTACGAAATGATTTACTTTATTATTATTATTATTATAAGAATAATTATTATTATTAAAATCTGATGTGCTAGAGAAAAATAAATAAATGCAGATTCAGAATCAGATTAGAACATTAGATGTTTGTGGCCAAGTTTAATGAGGCTTTCTTGTACTTTAATGCTACCACTGGTTTGCACTTTGTTATAAACTTGCATGTGACAGTAATGTGTGCATATAATTTTATATTCTTTTAACTCTTTTGTCGTCTTGCATCAACTTGTACGTGCTTATTGAATGATGAAACGAAACTGAAACCTCACAATATTTAATCGTGGTTTGAATGAATGCTACAGATCAACAGTCAGGACAATGTTCAAGTTTCACTCTTGCTTGTACTTGCTGGTTTTCATTGGTCACTTTGACCTTGAACATGTTGGCATCATAGGGTAATTCTAGTTGCCTCTCTTTGACGTAACGCACCATTATGCTAATCTGTTAAATGGCATTCTCAAGAGAAAGTTCCTCACTTTAAAAGCGCTTCAGGAAGTTTACGCCTTCCTCGAAGTAACCAGCAACATATGTTATGCATTAGCTCTGTACCATTTAGGCTGGTACTAAAATATTCCATGACTAACTGCCTGAGCATTCAGGCTCAGTGGCGAACCCCTATGTACTTTTTATTGCCATATAATCAATCAATTAATGCTTTGTTTATACAACACCTTTCATAGTTAAAAAAGTAACACCAAGTGCATCACTGAACAGGTAATAAAAGGGAGAAAATCAGTCAATTTCTGAACCCACATTCCATGAGCTACTCCACACCCCATGTCACATGTGTAAAAACAGTATAGTTATGACATAGCTGAGAGCCGCAAGCACCAGGACCTTACGTCCGACCAGGGATCGGCGAGTACCAATACCAGATGCCGATACCAGCCGTATTTCAAGATATCAATACTTGGACTACTTGAGCACTCATACTATCTTATCGGTCTGAAAAAAAGAGGTATTGTACATCCCTACCTGTAATCCACAGGCGTCAAACTCCATTCCTGCATGTATTCGAAGTTTCCCTCAGACCTCATTCAAATGATCAATTCATCCTTATGTTCTGCAGGAGCCTGATAATGATCCCGATTAATTGAATCAGGCGTGAATTATGGGACATGATTACATCTCAGTGTACTGGCAGTATATCATATCAAACCCACAATAGGGTGGGAGATATAAATAGCTAATGTAATATAGGCAGTAACTGTCAGAATCCTCACTTCTGCTTGAAAAGACCTTTCATTTGGTAACTTGTTCCAATCACACATTACCTTCTTGAAAAGTAAAGTCGGAATGCATTCTATTCTCACACTAACGTTTTGCTCAATGCTGCTAATGACAGATAGGCTACTTGAGTTTATTTTTATACTGTTCATGTATTCTTTCTGAGCTGGGTTTCTGACAATAAAACATTAACAGGCAATATTAAATGTAAAAATAGATTCACTGCGTAACCGAAGTTTTATTTAGAATCACGACTTTCTTACTCTTGTAGTTATAGCCCAAATTAGAGTGGCCTCCAAAAGCCCTTATAAAGTCTGCTACACATTCATCCAGCTTGCTTTCCTGCTCACTTTCAATTACCAGCCATTCTCTCACCCACACATAAATACGCTGTCTCAAGGACCTGCAGAATTTAGGAACACAATATTAACTGACTGAACATTACATAACCCATCTCTACTTCTGAAAACATCAGATGAGTGTGTAATAAAAAAATGTTTGTTAGTCTGAAGTTGTTGTCAAAAGTTGTTTTGTAAGTCCGGAATACTTTTGTCATTTTATTATTATTTTCAAGCGTCCTTCACAATGTGCATTGTTGCACATGTACATATTAATATATTAGGGAAAAAATGTATGATAATTAACAATATTTATACAATTGTAGAGGAAAACAGCAGAAACAGCATTTGGCATTAATACCAACAAAATCATTGAAATAAAAGATTTTATTTCCAGTCCTGTTTAAGTTTTGTTTGTCAAGTTGACTCAGGAGTAAAAAGAAAAGAAAAGAAAGCGAATCAGAGAAAATTTAAAGTTGTTATTGGAAGGGTTAGGGGCAGCGCTATTTTCGGAAAGTTTCTTTGGGCTTCTTTTAATGTTCCACGAGGACCCGTAGCACACATTAGCGCCCTTGACTGCTGTAAAATTTTGCCATTGCAGTTCATCACTTTGATTGTTCTGCATTTAATCAATTAATCATTGAAAAGCTAACATTCTCTTTTTTTTCTTTACAACAATATAAATCCCCTCAGTAACCCCAGTAGCTGGAAAATGTTTCAAATGAACATTATATAAACTTGGGAAAATGTTATTGAAAAGAGTGATGGGCTTTCTTAGCCTATTGAACTAAAGTTACAGATTGATGATGATATTTTAGGAAGTGCACAACAAACTCAGGGTTCTATGTACTCAACAAGATCTCATGACTCAAACAGCAACAAATGTTATCATCCGTGACGCAAGGAGAGTGCTCGTGTTAGCGTCTAGATGGAGAGGTCAAATATTAAACGTCAACTCATTGACAATAATCTTTCCTTTCAACATCCAAATGGACATTGTGAATTTCTATTTGTTGTGTCTGTGTGTGTTAATCTGTTATCCTGACTTTATCACCATTTACAAGACATATTGAAATTCCAAACTTGATACCGATAATCATTAACCAGAGCAGCACGCTCTATGTCACAGACCCTGAATTCCCACAGAGCTGTGATCCACACTAGCATTTGATGGATTCATATACAGTGTCAACTTCAAGGTTCCTAAAATACATTGATACCATTGCTTTTTCAATCATTGACGAATCATCAAACTGTGCATGATATTTATAGACATGGGCCAAAAGGAACTAATCAGCTCGCTGGAGTAGCAGACAGAACAATGTATATTGCAGTACGGCTCAGTAGGAATTCATCTGAAGGTCGAGATTACCCAATCCTGGCCCTGGTCCTTAGTTAATTGTGAGGTGGATCTGCTCACCAGTTGGCCACCAAGATGTCCAACTGTATTTCTGATATAATAGTAGCACAAAATCCATATTGGAATATCTTCCTAGTCGAGACTTCACAAGTTTCTAACTGATGCATGCATGGTTTAAAATAGCTGGCAAAAATTTCATTCGAGTATTCCATGCATTTTTGGTTTATCCATAACTTCAATTGGAACAGTACTTGGGCTACGACTGGACGTTGCACAAGATATAAAGGATGAACAAAGTTGCAGAATTCAGAACAGTGCCATCAACTGACTTAAATCCAACAGTAAGAAAAAGAGGCATACAACAGCTATAATGCACGAGCCTCCTACAATTACTGTTTCTGTCTTAAAGTTAGCGTTGGTTGGCTAAGTAGAGCACCAGGAGTGGTGTGTATAGATTTCAAAATAAGAGCACTATCAAGAAGCACAGTGTTAGCTGCCTTAAATTTGCTGGCTTGACACCATTAGGCAAATGTGACTGGTTAAGTGCAAAATATCTTATCCCATGTTATGTGTTCAGTACTTTGCTTTTGTACTTTTTCCCATTTAAAGTATTTATGTTCTTCTGTTCGAATAAAAATGATTGTGATTCAGTTGTATATTCGATTTTCGATCAAATGCAATATGAAAATACGTCCTGCTCCTGCCCTTGTTCAGAGTCATGTATTCCTTTTCTTGCTGTGTGGAGTTTGGAAAATGGATGGATGTTCAAACTTTCATGGCTGTTGTTATTCTTAGCATCGATGTGGTCTGCGTCACCTTGTTGCTTATTCAAGGCCTCCTCCTCACCTGCTCCTTGCTTACGTAAAACTCTTTAGTATGGATCATGAGTTTTCCCTGACTTTTGCCCTCTTACGTAACGCTGTAAATTGCTTGACTTCCTCTGGGTGGCTGTTTTACCCCGCTGCACTTGTTTACGTAGCTGGGACGAAATTGTACGTGTGTGTGATTCTGTGTGTGTGTGTGTACGCACGTGGTGACAAAGTATTAACTATTAATGCACCTTTTGGGGAAGGGTCAGTATCTACTGTATGTGTTTTTATGAACACCTCAGGGTGAGGCATCTTCTAAGAGTACCTGGGCAGTGATTGATTTAATGCCCCGTGAATACAATGAGTGAAATATTCACAGGCACGTGTTCTGTACATGACTCAACAGGCACACCTACACCATAAGTCAGACCAAGTGCTCAAGTTGATATTGTACTGATTGTTTAATTGCAGCTACTGTAAGCATACCTGTAGTGGGTGAAGTACGGTCCGTTCAATTCTTTAGATCACAGAGGTTATTAAAGAAACAAAGTGGTACAGGAATGCCCGCGTAAAAAATAATATTGGTAGTGAATGACAATTGTGTTTCGTACGCTGTTCTTCAGAAGTCATTTATTTCATTCTCAATCATTTAGGTCCTCATGAATTTTTACTTTCTGGACCTGGATATCTGATGCTCTTTAAAAAAACAAAAAAAGAGCCTTTAGTAAAATGTTAAGAAAAACTAATATTGCTTCAAATGCAGTGTTTCAGTGAAGAATCATAAAAGCAATTTGGCGAAGAAGCAAAGCAAATCTTATGTATTTCTGTAAGACACTTTTTTTATTAACTATTTTTTCCATTAAAAGAAATAATATCCACCTACATGTATTATTGATTTCTTCTCACTTTTTGAGACAAAAGACTGAGCTACTGTGGTGGCTATTGGGTGGAGTCGCACAGCATTTAGCGTTTCCTTTCAAACCACAACTACAGAATTTCAGCTATGCCATAAACAGACATACCAGGCACTTACGTGGCAAGACTAATCACTGGCCTACAGGAAGCAAAATTTACAGTCAAGGCTTGGGGAAGATCTTCCTATGTACAGTAGTGTCTTCATCATGGACGAATGCATTTTAACTAAGTCAAAGATGTCCATTCAGATCATCTGCACCTGAATAATAAACATTAGAATAGTCATTTGCTCCTGAATTAAACCTCACTTATCTTATGTGCTGATGCAAGTTTATTTAAATGTATTTTTGTTGGAAATAATCATTCATTTGGAATGTGATGCTTGTGACAAAGTTCCTCAAATCCCGGGGTTACTCAAGTGGTCCTTGCTGGTACCACGTTGAGATCTGCTGTAGAGTGCCTCAAAAGTTGTATTACATGAGCCAGTAATTGGAATATGTGTTAGTACACCATTTTCATAGTGATACTTAACGTAGACTACAAATGTGGGTCTTCTCTCATCAGGAAGTGTATGTCCTTGGCCTCTTCTGTCTTTTCCTCTGTATTGTCTCCTCTCTCACTTCCCCTTCTTCTCTCATCCAATTCCTGGATTTTCTATTTCTCACCTTGTAGCAGTGGCTTTGATTACGTGCAGTCAATAATACCTTTTAAAACCTGAATATCGGCAGTCGTGAAACAGTCGTGAAAATGCATTGTAATATTTACGACTGTGACTTCAAACGTTGAGATTAATATGCCTGTGCTTCCGTGTGTATGTGTGTGGGTTTGCACGCTGGGGTGGAGTGGAGCATGGGGGCACGTACATGCGTGTGCACATGTCCATGAAAGCAAGGTGAAAGAGATTACAAGTGAATTTTCCACTCCCTCCCACCGGTGTGGTTGAACCTGCTTGTGATTTCCTGGAATTATTATTTGAGCCGAGAAAATGCTGTTGTTGAGGTTTATGGGTGGAATAACTTTTATGGTTTGGATATTTTTTCATTGCCCAATCACCTTACAATAATTGGAATAATGACAAAAACAAACCTTCATTTTCACCTTTGCTCTTGTGCCTTTTTATTGAGTAACTTTCTTTATTTAGAATATAATATTACGTGTGCTTAAAACTATTTAATCACGTTGGAGATAATTGTAAAACTAAATACACAACAAAAATAATTACACACATTCTATACTTACACAATGACAAGAGTTACTTTGTTTTTAAAATAATCACCGGTACTAATGCTAAAGTCAATGTAAAATCTCCTTAACATGCTAACAAGAAATTAGCATCAAAGTCAAGCGTGATATTTCTTCAAATAAGTAATATTAACCACAAATATACGTGTATATATGTTGTATATATATATATATATATATATATATATATATATATATATATATATATATATATACGTATGTGTTGTCTGTCTGTATGTATTTATGTCTTCTCAATCAAAGTACTCATATGGCCTTGGCAAATGAGTGGTTTAAAATGTACTTCTTTGCCATGAGGGTAAAGTTGTCCAAGTTTAGAATGAAAATCCTTCATAATCGCAGATCAAATCATTTTCAGCATTCTTTGGGGTATTTAGTTGCAAAAGTACTCAGCATCATTACTAAGCTGCTGATCTTAAATACTTCTAACACTTGTGTTTGACATAAATTCTGGTAAGTTGTTTGAGGCGCAAACATCTACACCCGCTCTTGCAGGAAATGTAGTCACATTCAGGTTTTTTACTTCCTTATAGTCATAGTTGAAATATTTCAATTATGTATGGATGACGTCGACAAAGGCTTATTACTGATGCTAAAAATGAACACTTAATAATAGTTACAGAATAAAAGATTGGAGCCCATTAAAATTGTTATGCCGCATTCAGTTAAATGCTACAATGACAGTTCTTCACAGTTGCAGGTGAAGAATGATCCAAAACAGGCAACTCCAGGAGAGATAAGACATATTTATCTGATGTCCACGTGCGCTAGACTTCAATCTTAAGTCAACCATTGATTGGAAAGTATTTGTTAAAAAAGTATTAATGTAAGTAATATTCATGTATATATTAAAATAATTCTTAGCTTGCCCAAATCATCTGAGCTAATCTAGATGTAAATGCCAAGTATTTATGTAAATATCAAATGAAAACATCTCTATTGCAATTACATATTGCATGGGTGCTCTGTTCAGTTGACTTTACAAAAGCTATATCTGACTGGATAATAATTTAAAATGTCCAAAGGCCGCAATGAAGAATAATAGAAACAATGTATTTTAAAAATAAATATGTTTAATAGTTACACTAGAAACAACAAAAGGAGTATTAATATTGTAAAAGAATTTACAGCACAAATAAATATATTAATGTGAAAATATACTAAAAAAATTATGGCTGTACAAACTCAACACAGTTGTTTCATTTAAATACAAAAAGAATGTTCTCATCAACTGAGGACTTGAGAGGCATTGGCTCTGACCCAGCTGATAGTCTTAGTGAACACAGTCTCAGGGCTTTAGTTTGAGGGTGGTAATATCAGGATTTACTGCTGGCTCACATGGCTGATAAAGAACAGTGTTGCAACTGGCAGAAAAGGTTAGTTGTGTAATTTATGTAGTATAGCAGCTTTTGCATCTCCATTTTGAGTGCCGGACATGTCATTTTGTCTATTTCTAGTGTACTGTTTACCTAATCTATTACTTGAACTTGTTTTATTTAAATCAAGTCAATTGACTTTTTTTAAATGACATACAGCACAGTTATTTGAACTCTTGAGTTGACCTCATATGGTAACAGTTAAAATGCAGTTTACATTTAATCATGAATGAGTCTTGCTTGAACAAAATATTCGAGTGTCACTTGTGCTTGTCAGAAAATCCAGAGAAAGTACGTTGCCAGTCGACCACCCTGAGACAAGAGCCCTAGAGACAAGAATCTTCACACAATTAGGTCCGAGCTGAGCAGCAGCAGCAGCAGCAGCAGCAGCAACTAGACTCCTTCAGTCCTGCATATGACGTGTCTGCGGGCAGGCAAGTGCAAAACCACATGTCCATTGCCCGAGTCCCGTGTCCAAAATGAAAAGCACCTGTGCTGGTGCATCATACGTACATACTTGTGACTGGGGTTTCCATCGGTCAAATGCCCATAACAACCTAACCACCCCGCCCCCCCGCCCCCGGAATCTTCACGCCCCCGTTCGACTGGTGAGTGACAAAGCTTTAGTTTAAAATTGGGAATGTCAAAGCTTTGTTTTCAGTCCTCCCCGCCCCACAAAAATCCACAAACATGTTCAATCTCAAGGCAGATTGACAGGGAGGGAAAAACTATAACTCATTGTAACAATTCATATAAATATTATAATACAGAATACTGAAGACATTCTATAAATTAAATGTAGACTATTTGAAAAGGGATATCCAGTAAGTATATACAGACAGTTAACAATAAATTACTCTGCTGTGGAGGCATGACTATTTCTTTGGAGCACAGACAAAGCCATTAAATACGAAAAACAGCAAGGTTGGGGTTTTCTAGACTGACCTATTACCAGCTCATCTAGTCACTACCCTTTGTCATACAGTATATTAATATATAATAAATATTATATATATATATATATATATATATATATATATATATATATATATATATATATATATATATATATATATATATATATATATATATATATATAATTAATATCCCTTTAGCATGGTCTCAACATGTGAAATTAAAATGTCTAAATAAAAACCATAAACTGTGCATGTCAATAAAAATATCTTTTCCAACCCAAAAAAGTTGTGTGATGGAGGCAGGACCAGACAGGTAGTGGATCAATATCTTTAAACCCTGACAAAACTCAAAACCGGCATCATAGATTGTTATAGTCCAAATTGTTATCAATTGTTACTTGGCAAACCTTTCTTTTGGTTCTTGCCATCGTCACTGAACTTTGATTTGGGAAGAAGGTCACATTATTCGTCACCACAGCACGTAACCTGTGTCAGCAGTTGTGTCATATTGTGTCGTTATATTCTCACATTAACTGTTGTCGCTTCCTACAGTACAGACGGAACGTCTAAGCGTGTCACAGAGGAGAACAAGTTCGGAAACCTGCCATACAGTTCAAGTGTCGCAGGTGCCCCCATCGTCATTTCACAATCCAGCTGTCCCCATTCAGGCCCTTTAGGCAAGTTCGGGTTTTTTTTTTTTGCATCAATGGATGAAATTGTGGTCGCCGAATTTTCCAGAAAGCGAGACGTAGTTCAGGTTCATATCCACAGCAGACCAGCATCCAGTGAAGTCTTACATAAAATAAAATATCTTTTCCCCAATTTTACCCAGGAGCTCTATCACATTTCCCATTCACACGCAGACAGCGCATTCGTTTTAAATAGTAGCAGCAATACACACTGTTGATGTACTGTACTTAGAGTATATGCACATATGCTATATATTATTAGCGTTGGGTGGAAAACAGACAGTGGCAAGATCAGAATGCAGAACGTCCTGTCTTGTATTGTCCTTGAGTGTCCTTGCAGGGAATGCATCCTCAGATTCCAAAGTGCTGTGCCAAAAAGAATTCCTTCATAACAGTATAGTCTGCACCTCCCCGTCTCTCATCTCCTCACTTTGTCACATCTGTGGAAGAAGAGACAGAAATCTGATTGAGTGTTTTGAAACTGATTTGTGTCAGAGTGCATTACATTATCTGACAGTGCATGCAAAAATATTTTAGAACAAGGGCAAAGACAGAAGGAAAAGATGAGGTCGTGAGGGGGCTATGCGTGTAGCTTGTAGGAATTTTGACCTTCATAATAAATGATGGTGTATGTAAATTTCAACGTGACTAAAATGGGTTTGCAGCTGAGTTAAGCAGCTGTGGCTTAAAAGCTAAAACTGTAAGAGGGATTTTGACTCCCACCACCACCAACCCATCTCCTGAGCATCAAGCAGCCTATTTGAATGGTGGTCACTGGTGGCAGACATGTGTGGCTCTTTAAAACTAGATCAGTGTGGGGGGCCCATTGTGGGGGGCCTGGGCAACTCAAAGGTCATCTAAGTGACTGGGTCACAGGAGGTCATGTAGCCTTGTTAACTACAGGCTGACCACCTCTCCTTTTGGGTCTGCGCTTTACGGTGGCATGGGGATGTGCCTGCCTTAACTCAACTGCATTATGTTTGGAATTCATGGATGGGACATGAGCCAAAAGAAGCGAGCAGTGTGGCGATCAATGCAATCAGAAATGTGCAAATATTCTTTAAAATTAAGAACAATGAAAGGGCTAAATTTTGAAAATGGCTCTTGAACTGGCAGATTTTTAAAACGCCCGCATTATCAGGTTGAAGGATGGTTTGTCGACGAATAAAGGTTTTGGTAATACCTCTCCAGAGAGGTACACATCATTTACCGTGACCGGAGGAGACATCTCTAATCATTTTGAATGAGATTATAATTATCCATGATGACAATTAGATAACAATTGGAAAATGGAAAAAAAATGGCAAAGTGTGTTCTCTTGACATAAACGAACTAAGAATGAATCTCAATTTGGGATTGCGGCAATAAATAAACGACTATAATATTTTCTTTGATGAGTGAATGTGAATTTTAAACAATTTTGAGGACCCAAACATTGAGTTTCGGATTAGCATGTCACAAGCACAACAACTATGACTTGCAATGCTAACAGGAGCCAGAATAGCATTCGACAGGACAATGCAAGCACTGAGAAGAAGGAAACATTGACGTGTACAAATACAACACAACATCAGAAAGAACGGGATGGCATGCTAAAGCACAGCAGCGGGTGAAGAGATAGGTAGCCAGGAGATATTTCTTTTTTCAAGGCACGTTGTTTATCGTACGTATGGTAAACAAACCTGCAAGTTCTTTCGTTTAATTCAAGCTGCCTGGACTTGCAGTCTAATTGTGTGAATTTGCAGGAGCATTTACAGGTGAGAGGGTCCTGCACATACAAGCGCTTTCTTCTCTCTGAACAAGGCGCACAGTGGCTGCAAGGGAAGCAAAAAGGAGAGAAATAGAGAGAGAGATCTAAGCTACAGAGCGAATTCTGCAGAAAAGGACAGACACTCATGCAATATCCCTAACCGCTCCTTTTCTACCCCCCCCCCCCCCATTGTCTCATTTATCAAGGTTATTGAACGAGCAAGATATGCACACGCAAGATTTGTGGCTCGGATTTGACATTTCTGCACTTTGACTAACCCAGCAACTCTGGGATCCTCGTGCCCTTTGGCCCTTGTGTAACGAGACCTTTGTCTGATCTCCTCCAGGAGTGACACAAGTTCATACGTGGTCATGACTTGCATTTGCGTAAAATCACACGGCCATCATGTCAAGCTCAATATACTTGCTTATTAGATTTCCTAATTGTGCATCAGTGTCAAGTGAGATAATATATTTCCATCGCTTGAGCAAAACCACCAAGTGAAATTTGCATCATATTCGACATAACACAGAATAATTAAAGGGATCATAAGGTTCAACTAGACATCGAAGCTATCGCTGTATCTGTTCCAGTGCTCTCCCAAAATGCAAGGTCACAAATAAAGACAAAACAAGAAACTAACTTGATATATTGAGGTCATTTGGTGGATATTTGGAGACTGTAAAGAGAGATGCTTTGTCTTACACCCAGGAATCATGATCAATCTTCTATCACCTCCTCAAACGCCTGTCTGAAAACAAATGCTTAATAACCCATACCATTCAACTTATCAGTAAAACCTCAAGGCTATAAAAAATCCACTAAATGTCTTGACTTATATTTATGTAACGCTAGACTGTTGTCTGTAAATACATCTATCATCGGAGACAAAAGGAGACACGACACAAGATAAGATGCACCAAAGTGTGGCGAACAATTATCAGGGCAGGACAAAACAGACCAGACGACAGCTTACACATTCGAGATTTGATCATACAAATCTTTATGTTGGTACCTTTCCTGCACTGCTCTCCAAAGTAAGGTGAAATAAAAGGCAAATGACTTTGGAGGAGATCCAGGCAGGTTTGTGCTGGGCAAGATCAATAAAATCAAGAATGAACTAATCACCCAGTAGTGCATCTGCTTTCTCATCGAGTTTGGTCATTAGCAGGGTGAGATATTGATCTAAATAATGGAGGTGAAACAGGACGTACAGTATGTCCCCGTGACGGAAGATGAATGAGTGCATCCTCTTTACAGCCTCGCCACGTCAAAGTACCTGACCGTGCACAGGGACAGGCAACACTTCAACGCGGCAAACCGAAGCTGAGGTCATCTCAGCCATTATCGTTCAAATCGGCAGTCACATGCTGCCCTTATCTACTTTAAAATGAATTAGAAGTGGGAAGGTGGATACACGGAGATGTCATTCTAAATGTGTCTGCATGGAGTTGTGAGTTTGACAGTGAGCTGCGGTTTTATTTAAAATTAGCTTGACCTATTTCCAAGGCACCTTCTTTTCTATGTACTATACAAGACATGCTGATGAGGGATCTTGAATGTATGCAGTACTTTTTTGCTTTGTCATCCTAAATATATCAGTAACTTACTGTATGTGGAACTGTTCATGTGGCTATAACGTAAATTTCATACTGGCTAACTTAAAGTGCCACAATGTATGGATCAGTGCCAAAGTGCCAAACTGAAAATGAAGTGATGATGACGGAGCTATCGAAAGACACAGTACTTTGTGTCAAGTGAGTTAAATGATAGGGTCTTCACTCATCGCTTTTTTTCCCCTCCTCTATTCGCCGCCCTAAAAATAAAAATAGGTTAAGTGCCTGACACCTGTTGCTACAATTAGACTGGGGAGGTTACATTTGTGCAACTGGAGTCACAACGCAGACGACAGCGGGTGGTCCGTAGTCTGCCTACTGTTTCAGCCAACGCTGCCGTAAAAAAAAAAGAAAAGAAAAAAAAAGTCGAGTGACAGGCCAGTGTGGAAAAGTGCTGGTTTCTAACTTCAATACGGGCTTATAGAGTGTGAATTGATTGATTGATCAACTGATTGATTGATTGGATAGATGTGAAATTGATTGTTGTTTAAATGTGACAAAATGAGACAAAAATGGAGAGCGCCACTTGGATTTGAACTAATGGACATGCTGTTGATTCAGTTGCAACACCATGATAAGAAGTGAACCGCAGTACATTTATGCAGACCCTCCAGACAGCTGTAATCTGCTCAAGACAATACTCCCACAGTCCAGAACAATCGATCAAGAAGCTTTACTTTTTCCTCATTCCTAACTTCTAACACAAAACAATTTAAGTGCACGCTTGGTCTGGATTGTCTTTGTTGGAATTCCTAAATTGTAGCACTAAGGCGGGACACGTAACTTTTTGGTCAACCAAAATATGTCCTAGATGTGCCTGCTGCCAAAACTAAACAATCTATTGCAACGCTTCCCAACCTTTCTTGAGTCAAAGCACGCATTTGACATTAGAAACATCTCATGGCATACCACCAGAATACCACCAAACAAAAACCTCACAAAAAGTATGAAGACTGACTGAAGTAACAAAGATTTTGTCCCAATTTACCCACAAATTGACTGTTTTAGTGTGGAGTATGGGTCTCTTTATTAACTCAAAGCCATGATTTATTCTCTTATATGAATGGCAACAGGATTATTGCACTTTGGGCCATCTAATGGAGGAGGGATTTCATTCTACTCCCAATCAGCATACGTCAGTGGCAAGGTTAATTGATCAATAACATATTCATATTTAAAAACACACAAAGATACACACACAATATACTTACTATTCTTTCTTTGCTCGAACTACTTCAGGCTTTAGTCTGAAATGAAAAATAACAGGTACAAAGGGAATTTAGATTTTTGCCCTCGCGATGAAAGCAAATAAAAACGGGGCCGCTCTCACCTGCACTCACACTTTTGATGCTCTGTGAAGCTCAATTGAATTTTATGTTGCGTGACCATGGATCTGACCCGCATTACCTTGAAGGAAAAGAAAACATGACAAAGGAATGCTCAGCTTAATTATATCAAATGTTCCAGGAAGTTTCTAAATTGCGTAAACTCTTTCCTGTACTTCTTCAACCATCATGCATACCAAAGTACAGGCGTGTTCAGAGGCTAGATGAGACTTTGACCACATGGACATGGCTGTAAACATTCCGGTGAAATAAACACCGTATTTGAAATGCCATGTCTTGCTGCACTTTCTCTATTCTGAAGAAAAGCTGTAGCGCTGGGAAAACACAGAGACAGTGCTCTGGCAATTATTCACATTAAATTAGCTTAAAGTGTCGATTAAAGCTATTGCCTTTAAAATAAATGTTGCATTTGCAGTTGTATGTGGGCTCCCACTAGTGGTCCATAAAAGAATCACTAAATTTTTATTGAAGTATATTTTCTACGTACACTGTTTGAAACAATTATTTAGTTGCAACTTTTATGTGCAATACATTTTAACCAAATCCTTATTCAACGGGAGGTATTTTTATTCCCCCATTTTTAACTGCAGTGTAAATATTCAAAATATGAATATTGTTACCTGACAATATGAATTATTTCTATTCTATTCTATTCTATTCTATTCTATTCTATTCTATTCTATTCTATTCTATTCTATTCTATTCTATTCTATTCTATTCTATTCTATTCTACGTATTCTATTCTAATGCACTGTACTATCTATTTACGTACATGGCTAAATTACAAGCATTGAAACATGTCCTCACTGATGAGCAGTGTTGGGTTTAATTGTCCTCATCAAACAGCATAAAACCAAATGGACCGTTCAAGCGCGTCCATCCTCTACTCACCTGCAGGGTAACGTTGCGGGTTTCCGATGGCACGCACTCCATCGCCTCATCATTGCAGCAACCTCCACATCGAGTGAGGACTACACAGGAAGGTATGTAGGTGTGTTCTGTGTCCTCTGGATACTCCCGGGAGATATCGACAAGCATTTCTCTGGGCTGACACCTACTCTTCATGATGACATCTGTGAGCTGGATAACTGAAAATGAGGAGAAATTGATTTTCATTTGTCAACATTTGATCAAATACTTTTTAGAGATAAAAAGAAATAAAAGACTGCTTCTTGGAAATTCCACATACGATAAACACACAAATACAAATGTGATGTTTTAGACCATACACTATCTACTTGTCTTTATACTATGTCATGCCTGCCACCAAGCCTGCTGTCCGCCTCCAAGGTGGTGACATGACTGGACTGCTGCTGGCTTAGCTGGAGGCGAAATGTGCGTTGCAGTGTGAAACTCGGCGCGAGCCTGATGCCACCTGCCTCCGTCGGCACCCATGAGGAGTTAATCATCCATTGTGCAGTGAATAATTTACAGTTGTCATCCATGTCCTTCAAAGTATTGCCACATGGATGACATTGAAAGTCTATGTCAGGCTGGTCGTGTGGTATCGGTTTGTAGTATCGGAGCAATTATAGGAATGCAAAGTACAATACAATATCAGCACCAGTAAAAATACTGCAATTGTTATCGGTGCATTTCTAGTTAAATTTTCCTTTTCCATTCCCTGTGCGGCTGAGAATAATCCACCCAGCAGTCCATCAGACTGAGCCCTCGGTGACCCTTTGCAAACTTCTGACCCCTGGTTAGTCAGAGCAGCCTTAAGTCAGGCAATGTGGCGCCAGGGGTCATCGCTGACATGTGACCCTATAAGCCCAACACTATGTTTGCTGAGTATTCGGAAAATTGCCGGTGACTTAAATGAGAATCAACGAGCTAACCATTTTTTGTTTTATGTTTATGATGCCTACATGATCCCTTGAGATCCTAATAGAAGATTCCACTAAAACTGATTGATTGCAACAGTCACCGATTCAAAAGGCTGACTGACCTCAATGACCCAACGATGATGACTAGAATTAGCTCAGTGTATAAAACCACAATGACTCAAGAACCAAAACCAGATTGCTATAACCCATCTTGTCAATCTTTTAGGGGATGTGATATTGTCTAAAGAAGAGCAAGGAGTCTGCCACCTGCGTGCTCTTGAACTTCACAGACTGACACTATCACCCTAATAACAATTGTGCGAGCCGGTGCCTTTGCCCAGAAATGACGTCTGCTGCAGCCAATCGCCGGTCTACCTCCATCACCGGTGAAAGGGTCCAACCTTGGCCTGAGCACAACAGTGTCACTGTCAAACAAACAAGCATTTGACACTGAACCAAGGCTGACTGCAGATGGGCAGCTGCTGCATCAGAGTCGCTCGAATGAAGCCACACAAACTTCCTCCTAATGCAGTTTGTTACAGATATCTTGGCAGTGTAATCTGCACCTCTTTTATATGGACTCCAAAGTCCCAAGTCAGACCTTTAGCCAGTCTGGGAACTTTAAGTATCCTCTAACCAAAAGGGGGAAATGTTAATACGCACGCACGCACGCACACAAGCGCACATTTATAAAATGTATAAAGAATTTATTCAATGGTGTAAATGCAAATGTTCATTATTCGTCCACTAGGTGTCCCTATGTTCTGGCTTTATCGTTGATGAAAGTGACATTTTAAAAATAAGAAATAGAAATGGAACACTTACCTTCATTTTTACTCTTATCCACTCCCTTGTTAATGCTGGCAGTCTGCAAGAGATGCACAAGAGCAAGTGCGCGTCATTTTCTTGAAATCCGTCATCAGTGCAGCACACATTTATTAGACACATTTTGATGGCAAGTCTGCCTATATGCGGTTTTGAAGCTTGGAAGCCAATTATAACTCAAGGCACGTGTCACATTGTCAAAAGGCGTTTTGAGTCAGTATTTTTCTCGATTATACTTAATGCGTTTGCACACTTGGGCAGAGTCCCTCCCTGCATTTTTAACGGCAAGAAAAGGTGACGTGACAATCTGCTGCATCATCCGCTTACCTCAAGTGGCTGCTGCAATTGGCTGAAGGTATTGCGTGAGAAATTCAGTGTGGAAAACGTGGTGTCAAAGAGGTGGGCATCCTGCGGGGATGCCGGCTAGGAGAAACCGAACCTCTCGATGTCCACATATTCCGGATCACCGTGAGAGAAAAATAGACCGGGACTGAACTCTTGGGCTGAATAGCTGAGAGGACTGCTTCTAATAATGAAGGCATGCGCGCGTATGGGTCGCTCAACGCCAGACAGACAGACAGAGCTCTCATCTATCAAGCATTCATGAAAATGTCTCTTTTTAGATTTGGTCATGATTTAGGTTCCTAATCTGAAGTGTATGGGAAGGTCCTGCTCAAGTTGCGCTTTTTTTGTTTTGTTAAATTGATGTTTCATTCATTCAACCCTGATTTGATTCCGTTTTGACACCTGATTTTGGGAAGCTGCGGGGGGTCGGGGGTCGTTCTTTGTAAATTGTCCCTAGTCTGCACGAGCTGGCCGACGGTGCTCGGGTTTCCACCCGCTAAACAGACACGTAAGGTGAATTTCTAAGCAGTTCCTTGACCGAGGCGCCAAGGTTGCTGCGCTGCACCTGGGATGAGTTAAATACAGAAAATAATATTCTCTGTACAATTACACTTGACAAATAAAAAAGGTACTATGGACAGTTTAAATCGCTCGATTCACTGTGTCGCCCATAAACTGACAAGTTATATTGAGCCTAGTGTGCGCATCTATTATGCCACAGTGATGACGTTACAAATTCATAACAGTTTCCATTGAAGCAAATGTTTTCAGAAGTCACCAATGTGATCACATTTTCTATTGGCAAATTAGAAAAGGGTACATTCAAATAAGTTTGTGTTCCTTGAGACTTCTCGCAACATATGCATATTGTTTCTATTTAGGCAAGTTATCAAGGAGGTATAAATCACTGAGAGGAATTCAATTCTGTCAAACTCACCTTTACAGTGGATAGGTGAAGAACCGCTGCCAAGAGAATTTGTACCAAACTAAAAACAAAGTTCATGATTGTAACTCCACAATAGTCCAAAAATCCCAGGCGTCAGGTCAAATGATAAAATAATAATAATAAAAAAAAAAATAGCAAGCTGTCAATTTACGCAAAATTAAAAATCTTAAAAACCCGCAACAAATCTTTGCTATAGTAAAAGCGAATCCATATCTTCTGGGCGTATGTGGCACAGCGTTGTCTTCTTGCAGGAAATGTTACCATCCAAGAGGCATTGCTCATCCACGGACAAAGACAATGTGATGCTTTCTGAAATCCACACAGGAACAGATCGATCCTCCACATGCGTTCAACTCTGTTGTCATGGGAAGCCGATCAGCTCAGCAACTTTGCGCGCCGGTTGTCTCACGCTCCCGCAACAGAATGAAGAAGTGTTGTAGGTTAAGCGTTTGTCGGTAAAAAAAAGAAAAAAGAGATCCAATTTTCCCCTTCACGCCTTTTGTCGTTCCTTATCTAGAAACGGGCTCCGTTTTCCTTTTTTTTGTCTGTGTTTGTTTCTATAGTAAACATAGACGGAGGCTTGTCACCGGCTCAGCTCAGCTGTACCAGCTTGTCTTGCGTCCTCGCTAGGTTGTAAGAGCCGGCCGGGTTTCAATGCTTATTATTAAAGGTGCAGGAGCATCAGGGAGCAGAAGACTCATTGTGGAGGCGGGGCAACGGAGAGCAGCCAATAGGAGCAGGGAGGCTTGATCCAAAAACTGGCCTGATCGTCATTGATAAAATCGGATTATTCCACTCGTAAACGTTTGTCAAAAGTGGACACGATTAACAATATCCCGGGCTACAAAAATCACTAATACAAACAATGAAAGTAGATATGTAAATATGAATATTATAATACAAACCATATCCATCATATAATAATATATTAATCATATAGAACAATAATATATACTATAATAATAATAATATAGATATTCATTGAATTAAATATTTGCCATTGTCTTTTCTAAAACTATCCCACTGGTAATTTAGAGCGAATGCAATGCAACAATAATTTTATCTGGACAATAATTTATGTTTAAAATGTAAAAGCAAAGTGATGATTTTACCATGGGTGTTACATTCCATCACTACTTCTGTATGTTTTTGCTAGTGAATAGATACCACCGTAAGTCAACATTTGGATATCTTATTAATGGGTTTGGTTCCTAAACTATTAAAATGCAATTTCCCATGTTTTTAAGTTCCATGCATGTATATGTCATTATAGTGAATTTGTGTTTATGTAAGCATTTGAGACAAAACCCATTCTGCGGTGAAGATATTAGTTGATTTACTGTAAATAACTTTGCTTATTTCAGCAATCTGTTTCAGTTGTTCAGTTTGAGAAGGACTCTACTAACATTGGTCTGACTTGTTTCAATTCATTTTGACACGCAGATGGTTCAGTGCGCTCCTAAAACTACTCCAAATAGTTTCCATGGTTCCTGACCCACTTGTCTTGCTGTTTCGTGTGTCCATCAACTGCCCTTCAACCTTGAGTGAATTTTCGAGATCAGTTTAACAAAACAACCAAACCTTGCTTCTTTTCACCAAGACAATTGTCATTGATTGATTTCAGGAACTTTATTGGCAAAAGGTAAATGCTCATGATTTGGGAGTATAAAAATGCTGTCAAACCAGGGGTGTGCAGAGTTTAAAACACGGTTTAGAAATAAATTTACAACCCTATGATCTACAACCAAAAGGACAATTGACAGAGCAGAAGTCAGTGTTTGATGAGTAAAGCATAACAGATAAATATTTGACACACACTCTAATGTCACATGCAGCAGACATTACAAATTAATTTTCCAGACAGCATGAGTATTAAAAGGGTGAATTACACAATCGTGTCATCAGTTCTGGCTCCATCTGTCTTTATGTGGGATGCTGTAAAAGTGGAGAAAGCTGATGACAATTAGAATCTCAGGAAAGAGAGGGACAGGAGAAAGTAGTATTCTCAATTTATGGATGATGGAAATCCAACGAGTTATTGTGAACAGAAAACAATACAATGTGTACTCACGCGTCACTTTGATGATTAGTGACGGAAAAGCAGTTACTTCTTGTATTTTGGATTTCATCTGTCACTTCATTTAAAAATTAAATGATGTTCACTTTCAAGTGTACATTCTGTTCTGATGTTCTTTCATTATTATTAATGATGTATTGTTGACAATATATTTTCTCTGGTCTCTTGCCTGGGAGAGGCAATGATTCGAATTTTAGAAGCTTATTCTTGCTTAACGGGTGTCTGGCTCGCTTTTGTAGGTAATCACCCTCCCCAGAAATATAAAATATTAGCACAGGATGCAGCTGCCAACAACCAGTCCAGAGTTTTAAATCGTCATGAGATGAAGCAGGTCTTGGACCAATTAGATACAACTAAGACGAAGGGCCAACTTTGTCATGTTATAACTTGTATGATTGAGTTTTCACACTTTTAATTTCACTGTGCTCGTATTATGTCATTTCAACAATCTAGTCGAGGGAAAACCCCAGATAAAATAATACCACATCACTGGAATGTAGATAGATAATACAAGGATTGTGACATATCTCATGAAATTAAATAAACTAATTGAATTAGGTAATATAGTTTTCAGTTTAGGCTGTGATTTGGTGGTATTTTGTTGCTAAATCGTCCTGTAAAAGTAAATGGGCATCATTGAGATACAAAGTCATTCTGATACAAAGTACACATATGCATATATAGGCTGAGTTATGGCTGCGTGCAGTGATGTTAATTCCAGGAGTGACAAATACTTTCTCGGTGTGCTTGCCACCGGGACACCCAGGTAACATTTGCACAACTTTGCCAAATGGTTGAAACCTGTTCGTTATTCCGGGCCCACCACAGATGAGAGTGCAGCATGGTAGGAATTTGCGGTGTTTGCAAATGATGTGGACAACCTCTAGTCTTATGTACGTACGTATATAAGTGTATGCATGTGTGTGTGCGTGGGTTGTGTGAGTCAGCAAGAGACACAAGTCTGGGAGTGGAAGGTTGGGGTAAGGGGTGACTATGGACAATCCTTGCATTCCCTTGGGTAGACCCATGGAGCCGGACACCCGGAAGCTAACATCCTCGTCTGTCTGAGCCTTGGTGAGACACAGGACCACACAGATGGATCCCACTGAGCTGATTGGCTCCAAGCAGATTCTCCACGAGGATGCTGAAGTATCAACCAGTGCAACCATGGGAAAATGTTACACAGGAATGTATTATTTTCAGTTATCTGAAAGTTGGATTTTTGTGGCAATGGAGCAGATTGTTTCAATACATTGAGCAATGTTGGGGTCAAAAAAACATAACTCCAAAGAAGGAAAAGATTATGTTTGGTATCGTGAATTGCACAAATAATCTATTTCTCTGTTCCTCTTTCTGTGTAATATTCAAGTAACAATAATTGTGAAATCGGCAACAATATGGAATCTCATTCTTTCTCGTTCATTCCTGTGACCTGCTTTACATTCTACAAAATTAAACAACTGAGATGATTATATAATTCGTGCCAGGGGTTATATGTATATTGTGTCAGACTTTGGTTTTACCATAATTCTTTTGTGGCACTCGTCATGATTGTAGCGTGTCTTTCATTGCATCCTTCTTATGTAACTCACCACAAAGTAATAAGGCATATTCAAAGCATTCACCGAAACTAGTATTTCTTGCATCTTTTTTCACTGGTCGGTCTTATTAATCATGATATATATGTACATTCGCAAACCCCTTTAAGGCTGTGACTTTTGTGTCACAATCACACAGCATGCCGTATCAATCCCAACATGCTGAGGTTGGTCCTTTTAGGAAATTGAATTCAGACATTGGCAAAACATTAACCGATTAAAAGAGAACACAAAGTCTTTAAAAAGCCATTACACACAGACAGTCAGACTTAGAGCTCATGAATTGGATTATGCAGTATATCTCAATATCAGTGTTATTTATCTCTGTGACGCATGTCTTTTATCACAGGAAAAGTCAGCCGACAGTCTCTCAGCAGAACTAGAGGGTCGATTAGGCCTTTTATGACAATGTTGGCGAGAATATAAAAGAAAATATTTACTCTCACATTCACACTTATGCACAATTCAGAGCCTTTAGTCAACCTAACATCCATTTACGTATTTAGAATGAGTTGCTGGAATGACTGGTGAAACCGACACAAGCATCTGGGAGAGAATTGGATCAGAGTCAAACCCAAAAATCTCTTCACTGTGAGGAAAACTACTGTTCCACCGTGCTGTGCGTAGAAAAGTTCAAGGACTGGTGTCACTAAAGATATATTTCAAATCCAAAATGTAGTTTCCTCCTAAAGTCTAAAGTACATTTATGGCCTTCACTCCAATGTCTTCTTAAACTCCTGCAAGGGCTCTCACCATCTCTGTCATCACAAATATCTTGATGTCATCCACATCATCAAAACAGTCCCCCTTGACCCCCTCAAGCTTGGGAAAATGAGATGAAGAATTGTGCAGAAGCAGATCAGTAGGAGAGGTTGCTTTAATTCGCCAAAGGCTACTATTTAAAAAGTCAAATTCATGACAATGTTTTTTGGAATAAATAAATGATGCTGTTGTGTTCATTTGATTCAGTTATTGTCAGTTTGTCATGTGCCCTGTGACTGACTGTATGGTGACCAGTGTTGTGTGCAGTTGTCAATTGTCAGCCTGGATAGACTGCAGTTCTGTGACCCTGAACATGATAAGCAGGAAAGAAAGAAATGGTCGTATGCACTGACATGAAACATTTGGTAAGCTTTGCTTTACAGGATGTCAAGCAGTTAAGGTCACAACAGCTGGCAAGCATTGCACAGTGTATGAATGTGCTTGCTAATGCAGAATATATCCATTGAAAAATAGAGGTCAAAACAGTTGGCAAGCACTGCACATGATATAAATCTGCTTGCTAATGCAGAATATATACATATAAAAATGGATAGCTGTCAAACAGACAAGGAAATGCCCTTATTTTGAACTTTAGCAGCCATCCTGAATCATGGTATTGTGTCAAACGGCATTTCCTTGGACGTCACAATAATCATGACTAAAATTGCTGATGTGCAATTTTTGACCTTTGCTACTCTCAAACAAATGATTTAAAATCTTATTTATTTCATCTGTTTATTATCCTATCCAGTCCCTCTTGTAGCGTAATGTGCAAAATCAGTTGGATCATGTAAAGTGTGTTACTGAACAAGAGTGAAAATATGTTTTATTCTATGTTTAAAATTGTGTCTCAGGGCATCTGGTCTGTGTGTCCAATAATCTCTTACCGCTCAACTGACTGCATGGCACATTTAAAAAATGAGCTTCTGAACAGAACATTGTTCAAAGGTGCCTTTCAGTTATTCAGAGTGCACCGTAACGGCTCCTCCAAACAGGGACATGCGTCAGAATAAATTGCAAGTATAAATGAGTTTGTGAATGAGAGACTTTGTCAAGAGCATCATGGTCAATAAATAGCACAATTCCGCTATAGGATAAATAAATACACTGACAACCACCCCGAAAAATGAACAGAACAGCGAAGCCGCTAATGGTGCCCCGGGATATGGGAAGGGATCACTATTTTGATTAGAATTCCCCAGAGATTGTACTGTTTTAAACCTCACCAACATTTGAGTGAGAATTATGCCTCAGAAGTCAAACATAAACTTAGAGGTTGTTTCAAACCCTGAACAGTTGGACCCAGGAGCAGTCTCAGAGTCACAGTTTAAAACAGGAAGAACATGGATTTATTGAAGGTGGCGGTGACAGAGAAGCATGGAAAGTTGTTCCAGAGGCAACGTGTGGGTTGAGAGGTTTGAAGCAAAGCTGTCTGGTCGGGTACTGGAGCTCATCAACGAGGGTACTGGAGATAGGAAAAAAAACAAGCTCACAAAGTACTTTACAGATTTCTTGCAGATCTTAGGCAAACAGTTTTTTCCGTATAGTTGGAAAGGAATTACAGAAGGTCCTTAAGAGTGGGCCCATCAGTAACTACTTGAATCTTGACAAGATCAAATTTGAGCTATTCGACACATGCATTTTCACAAAATGTGTCTTCTGCATTTGACCTGTTACAAGAGTCAGACTGGACAAGTTCAGGGTATCTACGTCTTGCTCAAGGACACCACTGCCGTGAGTCCAGAGGATTTTGAGTGTACATTACTGCATCCGCACTTTGTGAACCTGATGTTTTTTTGCCAACATTCTTCTGCCGGTCAAGGACTTGATCAAGGGTTGCTCCCGATGGCAACTACTTTAACAATTTGGCCACTGTTACCAGGAAACCGACTAATGAAGAATTCCCTCTTCTCCAGTTTGAAGAATAGGTGATTTTTGAAGAGCCTCTGCAGCAACAGTCACATGATTTCTGTGCAAGAAAAAAAAAGCAAGACGTCACCAAGGTAGGTCAAGGCAAAGCGGTTGACCATATGCATGTCATATCATGAATGAGTGGAGCAGAGCAACCAAATGCAGTTTGGACCATGTTTTTTTGAAGGAAAGCAAAGTTAGCAAACACACAAACGAGACAAAGACTCACGGACACCAGACAGGCAATCAGAAGTCCACTCGGACACGAAACAGACTCTGACCGTGAGCCTCGACACAAGATCGGTGGTTAGCTAGACGAGCAGGACACGAACACAATGCACAGACACAGATGGGCGTCAACATTAGACACCCACAGCAAGAAACACACACGGGCAGGGTTTAAATACACCAGATAACAAGAGAGTGCAGGTGACAGACATCACAATAGCGAAGGGGTGTGGCTGATGGAACTTGCTGCCCATGTCATTCACAAGAGCCTAAAAGACAACTGGTCATTGGTGAGACCAAATGGCATTACCAGGTACTCCAAATGTCCTAGTGGAGTTTTAAATAGCACCTTCCATTAATCTCCAGCACTGATGTGGATGAAGTGATCGAGTTTGGAAAAGGCATGGGCATGACTCAGGGACTCAAAATAGGAATTGATGAGGTTTTCACCCGTATCATTATGGGGTCTACAATGAATGCAGTGGCACAAGGACTTACCTTTGTTCCCCCCAACAAAGAACTTGGCACCAAGAAGGGATGAAGAGGGATGGATAAATCCGATGCTAGGTATGTATTGCCTCACTTACTTGAGTCGCAGGGTGTAAAGGTGACGGGTTAGGAGAGGAGTTTCAAGGATGTAGTTAATGGCTTAATCATAAGGGTGGTTGGGGAAGGGGGGCGGGGGGCTCCTTGATGAACATGGTGGGAATGTTTTGGTAATCAGGAGGAACTAAAAAAAAACCATATGGAGGAGTGGGAGGTAGGGCTACTGAAGCTTGGATCAGCCGAAAATGAGAATGTCAATGAAGGCTCCAACTTGGACGCCATGGTTTTGGATTATCAATCGATGTATGGATTTTGTGTCTTGGGCCAAGGAAGCCAAAGAACATTTGGAGAAGAGGCTGAAGGTTCTGACATTGAAATGACCTCGATGAACGAGAATATAGTGGAGGAGTGCTATTTGTGGGAAATAAAGACCAGGCCGGCTTGTCAATAGAAAACATTTGCATATAATTGATGCCCATAGGAATGTATTCGGAGAGAAAAATATTTAACCCCCCCAAACTTCTTCAAAAAAACTCTGATAGACCTTCAATATACAAACAAGTGATTAACTTGGATATTAAACATATTTTAATATTATATATATCATATTTTAATAAGCTACACATTATGAATTTTGACTTGCAATCTCTGCATTGTTTAAAGAATAGCATTTCTTTACAAATTGCACGAGAAAACATTAAAAGAATATACACAATTTTTTTGTTGTTGTGAAGTCTACAGACTCAAAGTCAACAGCAACACTCCAATCTAGCAGACCCCAAAGCAGTGTTAAGTGTTGCAAAGTATTTCCAGAGCATGCCAGACAGATTATGAGGCCAGTAAGCATAAATTTAGTGGTTGAAAAGGCGTTGAAGTCGACTGCTCGTGATGGCTGTGAGCTATAAACCATGACCGACCATTTGTCACTTATAATCAAAGGAATTTTAATTTGAACATTTATATAACATGACCGATTAATCTTGTGAAGCAATTTGATTTATATGTGCCTTGATTTTTTTTTAAATTTGATTGCACTTTTCTCAAGTCTTTGCAGTGAGCCGCTACCCTCCCCCTTGCCAACTCTGTCGGGGAGTAATTTCCATACATCCTGCACTTCATTTATACAGCTGGCAATTTGCCGGGGCAATCCAACTAAATTGCAGTGAGCATATGGAGCAGTTGTGAGATTGGAGATCTAATAGTGAACACACATAAGGCACAAACGCATGTAATTGCACATGAGGGTCTTTGTGAACATGAGCCTACCATTTGATCAACAGTCCGATCAAGTAACGCAGTTCTCATAGTGTTGATGAGGTGCTTATTAAGACTGATGTTGTTACCAAAGTGTAAAAGATAATCACACTTGGTTGGACAGACACATTTTACTTCAATTGGTTGCTGCAGTGAACAAACAAGACGAATCAAACATTGTTGTTGTTACTACCAACTTGGTAAAAAAAATCCATTTCTCCTTTCTCGTGGTCTACGTGAAGACCTTAAGATTCACATCACCCTCCATATGACTTCACAACAAGAATCAAACTTTAAAATGAAATTCCCATCATGGATTCTTTGTTTGTTTTGCTGGTGTTGCAATCATATTTATCGTTCTCAGGAGAATTGTCATAATATAAGTGGATGAGAAATCAGCGAGGAAATAAAGTTGTATATAAACACAAGGGAAAAACAAAACATTATATGCCTCCAGGCCCTCTCCCAGGGTTCTCGTCCCTTGACTTATTCAGTCGCCGTGACACCGTGTAGCACAGAATCTCATGGAATGTGAAACAAAATATGCAAAGAAAGTCTTTTTATTTACGAGAGTATTGACAAAGGACAGAACACATTTTTCTTCCTTTAACAAAATGTTGTATGTGATGAGTCATGACGATTTGAGCATTGTAAGCTTCTGGACGACCTAATGAAATGATCAGAAGTCAACCAACCTTTGTCAACTGAAGTTTTACAAATATGGGGCAATTGTACCCGCTGAAAAAAGATTATAACAACTATAATGAACTCAACTTAGTTTCATTTATAGGGCACTGTAAAATAAGTGCAGGTGAAACAAAATAAGTACAAATTGGGCATAAAATATAAAATAACTGGGCTTAACATCTTTTTAAAAACAGCATAAAATACTATTTACTCTTATTATCAAGAAATGGATAAAGTCAAGCAGGTTAACCTCTGATGAGTTTAAAAAAAATCCCTTTGTAGCCACATTGTGGTTCATGCTGAAGGTCTGTACTGAAATGGAAAACTCCATGCACCGAGACAAGCATGATCAACATCTGAGTCACAGGTAATTATAGTTCTTACAATTACACCTTTAAAACAGTTTTATTAGTTGTTGTTTTTTTCTGCACGCCATGTCACAGACAGCTTTGAATTTTAGACGATTATCCCTGTGAGTTATATTTAAAAATCGGAAATTGGTCAATTTTTTTGTCTTACTTCCACTATCAGTTGTGATAAACATTTCAACATGTTCTCAGACAGGAGTCTGAAAACTTTTATTATGCCACTATGGTATGTGTTTTATTTACATATGGATAGCCATGACTTGGTGACTTTTTGTATGCTACATTTATAAAGATAAGAAGTTAAACAGATTATAAATCTGCCTGTCACCGTTGGGCCCAAAGCAGTTTATGAGGAATTTTCAACTGATGATTTTGACTGAGTCTGTTATCATAGTCTCAACAGACAACTTCTTCTGCTGCCTTTTCTAAAGTTTGATTCTTCAGTTTTATAAACTACACACATTTTTTCACGATAACCAACCACCCAAATATACAGATGCAAATTCCTTCATTATTACCCCCCCCCAAAATGGCATTTTAATTGAAAATGAGGCTGAAGGCTGCAACAATTGTAAATGCTTAGTTGCTAAGCAGTGACACTCATTCACTATGTAGCAATTCAATTTTAAGATTTTGGCTTTCCTCCAATGGTAAATTTTAATGAATTCTAAACACTTGCTTAATTGACGATGTCGCTTCAAGTAGTTTTAGTCTGCCGTAAAAGACACACAATTACAGTTACAAAGGAGCTATGAGAATAAACAATCAATTCTGCTATGTTGTGCTTGCAGTGGGGGGAATCTCAAAATGTGGTAATCACTATTCAGACTGATTTGGAGAGATGGGGATGGTAGCAGTCTCTATTCAGAGAGATCTTTGATGTAGTTTTGGACAGTTAACTGTTGTGCAGAGGAACTTTTTTTAATAGTTATCTCCCTATTTATGCGATCAATCATAAAAATACAAAAGCAAATTGTTTGCCCTTTTATATTAAGCAATAAATTTATGCGACATGTCTTTGTTGCTGCTCAACATATTAATATATTGCAGTTTGTTTTCCAAAGTTTGAATCGTCTGCCCCGATCCGGTTCCATGCTCAAAAGCATCAACAGCGGACGCGCTCATAACGACGTGGTTTTCTGACACATGGATTCAATTAAACGCAACACAGACAAACACAGAAAGGCAGCTGGGAAAGTTTACGTCTGTTTGATGGTCAATCCAACTGATTCTTATATTGTTCTCTCATAAATCTGCTCTGAATGTGTGGATATGTTCAAGGTTAAAATGAACTTGGCAATGAACTAAAACCACATCCTACTCATTTCATCCTGCATGAGAACACACACATTTGCCAGATCTGTTAACAACCCAATTAGGCGTAAATACAGGTTAGGGTGGAGGAAATGACAGGGGAAACATACATATGTGTGTGGCTATATGTACACTGAGGTTTTCGTAAGGACCGGTTTGAGTTCTACGATGAGAAAATGTTATAACATAATTCCAAATTTGTCAGTGTGTTTCTGTGTACCGTATTTCCCGGACTATAAGGCGCACCTAACAACCTAAAATTTCCTCAAAAGCCGACAGTGCGCCTTATAGTCCCTTATATAAGGTTAAAGTTTGAAAATGGGCCATTCATTGAAGGTGCGCTTTATAGTCCGGTGCGCCTTATAGTCCGTAAAATACGGTACATGTAGGCCTGGTGGCAATAATTTGCTCGGTTCTTAATTCACTCAATTGCCTCATAGATGAACTGTTCTTCTTCCCTCTTAAAGGGTAGTAATAGAGGGCTAAAAATGAATTCAAGCAACAAATTGTTGTGTTGAGTATGACAACACAAAGAGACCCAGATTACTTTGAAAAGAGTCCAGTTTGTCCTTCAGCACATGAGGATGGCTGGGCTTTAAGTTGTTTTTAGGGCAAAGCTTGGCAGGAAGCAGATGGAGCTGGGAGCCAAACACACACTGAGCCTAATGTCAACAGCAAACAAACCTGCAAGATACCTCTGCTCTCAAATTTCTTCTTGACATGATTGCTTTTTCTGACATTGTCCTTTATTCAGTCCTCTGGAGTAGGAAGAGTGATTCTGGGATTAGACACCAGGAGGCAAGCTGTGTGACAGAGAAAAGTGAAACATCTTAAGTTGGTTTATTTTTTCAATTTTCTCTCTTCCCTTCTTGGTGTGCTGCACAGCAAGTGAAAGTCAATACAGTGGAGGAGTTTCATTTGAAGATCTGCTGAGTACTTTTTTGTATTTGGATAATACATAGATTGGTAACATATGTTAACGTTTTGTACTGAATCAATTGTCTGTTCAGCTCCCAATTTAGAAATAATCACAGACAATGTTACATAACAGTGTTATGTACCATCGACAGCGACTGTGAATATGGCGTGACATCTGGATCTTAAAAAGAAAAACAAAAGTATATCAAACAAAGAAGCAAAAGAAAAACTATAAAAGCTTTTTTTATATATATTTTTTCAGGTCATGACTGCACCAATAATAATCTGGTATCATGCATGCATTGAGTAATAATTTAATGAGAAAGAATTCAGTTTAGTTAATTGTGACTAAACGAAATGCGATGATGTTGAAAATAAACATTTGACTTCGATTTTGCACTTTATTCTATTCTATTTTATACCATAATCTATTGTAACCCCCAGTCCCAGGGATGGAACGGTCACCCGTTTTTTGGAAAGTTAAGAAAAAGTATGGACTGATGACCAGATGTGTAAATAGTGTAAATCGAACTTCTCCCTGGGAGATTTTTTGTTCTCTAAAAAACTGCGTTTGGAAAATTGTTTACGTAAGACAGCCGTGGCCTTGTTACGATGCTGTTGTGTAAATCTTGATTAGAAAAAGAAAAAAAAAGGCTGTGTTCCAAATACTTTTATGACCTTTGACCAGTTATCCCACCCTGTCCCTCATCTGTGTCACCCAGCAGTGGACTTATGAAATACTCAAGACTCTCCAGAGCACTTGGCGAAGGCCAGAGTGAGGTCAAGAACATGGCTTCAACAAGTGTAATGTGTTTTGGGGCGTCTAATTAAATTTCTATTGGAGGCCAGTACAAGCACAAAGGCTTACATAAACACAAGTAGATGAACCGTTAATGGCATAATTGTATTAACATAGAAGACATTTTTAATTGGCTCAAGTCATAATTTTTATGCAACTTTCTCGAGTTCACTGACAAGGGTCACTTCAAAATAACAAGGTGTTGAATATTAGGTTGGTTTTAAAGATGACATTATTACTTGATGTACATTCAGATGGCTAAAGATTCTTCTGCTCCAAGATCATTTGGTGAACTAAGTGTTCCATGACTAAATGAGTTATCTTAGAGAGGGGAAACATTCATTAAAAAGGTCATGACAATCTTGTGTTTCGACACACTAACTTACTGCATGGTACAACCACACAGCTTTGATTCAAACACTCAACAACTTATAACAAGTGTAACGCAACTCAAGTCAAAAAGTAATGACTGCTTTAATGACCACAGACTGTGCTGGACATTCCATTCTTTTATTACCTCAGCCAAGCACAACAGTTCAAAGGTGATTTAATAGATGGATATGGATATATAAAATTGAAGTAAATAAAATTTTTTGGGCATTCCTTGATTATGTTTGTGTGAAAGATACATATTTTTCTGTGTTTTATTTTGGGGAGTATTTTCTACTGGAACTGTGAGCTTCCCCAACTCTACGCACCTGCCTGGTGCCTTATGTCAGCAGACCACACACTTCTGGAGGTCCCTCTGGAATGACCTCCCCCTAAATGTTAGTTAGGCAAGCCGGGTTTGTGTTAAAGAGCTGTATCAAAATAGTTGAATTGAAGTAAGGTCTACCAGAAGAAGATGGTCGGCACTTCATCTCATAAAGTCGTTACCATCGAATCTGCCAAAATTATACGAAGGATAAATACAACACACCCTTTATAATCTTACCGGGCCTATAATATATATTAGTTAGCATATCATACCCAGCATATCATTTAAGAGCATAATTACATTTCCCTCTCCTTCTTTCTTGCTCTTTTGCACACACAAAATTGTACATTCGCATTCAGACATTCATTTCCTGAAGACTAGCCCTAAACCTATTGCAAGTCTTCGGTCAAAAATCCAATGATTTACATCACGGGGCTTTGCTTTCCGACCCCCAAAGGAGAAGAGCGGATCCAAAAATCTTCCTCTGTTAGCAGATTTACATCCCCACAACAAGAGCGCACACACATAATAACATCTGCTAAAACCACACAGTCAGGATAGAAGCAACATGTTGGCCTCATATACAATGCAAACTCCCTCTTCTTCTCACATGTCCGCCTGTTCATTTTTACATATTTCCTTCTATTTACCGAAGATAAATCGTACAGGAGTATATTTCAGGAATGGCTTATTCCGCAAAACTACTTTATTCTTCTGACAAGTCCTAAACTGGCAAACCAAATTGGATTCAAACATGTAACTCATGTAAGTCCACCACCTCTGGATCTTGTTCTTTGAAAAGACCAAATTCGCTTAAAAAAATAATTCCAGCAAAACAAATATTTAATCTGGTGTAGAAGTGGGCAATTTTATTTGTGCGTGTGTGTGGCCTTTGTGGAAGTAAACAAAACCCATGTGCACCTCTTTAACACTTTGCAAGCCAGTGCAGGGGAAGACACGATTGCCCTTTTCACCCGGCCACCCTGGGCATTTCACAACAACACCTCATACAATGGATTTAGGCCTAGAGGTCAAGGGTCAATCAGGGTCATGTTCTCAATAATCAGCTACTGCCTCTCCATCTTTCAACAACACTCAACAAGCTTTGATTTGAATTTGGAGAGAAAGGGAGGAAAGGGTACCATGGGTGTCTATGCATGTGTTTGTGCCTGAGTTTGGGCTAACAATTCATTGATTCATTGAAAGGTAGAAAGCAGAGGGAAGAGTCCCTTGTCAGCTCCTTCACTTCCCGGACGTTGAAGGGATGCTACCAAGCCGCGGTTGAAATGTCGGAAAAAAGTCGGTACCGATACCGCGGTCGGCAGTTTCACCATTCAGTCTGTAAACACTGCGTCAATACTTCTCTTGAAACTTTCCTCTGACTGGGCTGTGATACATGATTCGGGTAGGCGGTTCCAGCTATTAACTACACGGGTAGAGAGAGTAGCGTCGCCATGGATGCGTAACCTCCTCGGTTTGTATAGCTTCAAACTGTGACCACGTGTCGAAGTATCATTATTTAAGATGAAATACTCCCTCAGGTCTTCACCAAGTTCGCCTCGGAGAATGCGCCGGGTATATATCAAATCTCCTCGGTGACGACGGTAGGCCAGAGAGAAGAGATTCAACTGTTCCAGTCGATCTTCGTAGGAAAGCTGGTGAAGTTTTGCGACTGTTTTCGTACCGCGACGTTGAACACGCTCCAGCATATCGGTTTCGTACTTGGTCAATGGGAATACTGCAGGCAGTCCGTACTCAAGAATGGGACGCACGTGAGAAATAAACAGGGGTCTGAAAATCGCAGGAGTCATACGGGCAAACGACCGTCGGATGGATCCAAACATCCTGGTGGCAGCGGTGACCTTCTTCGTGGTGTCAAGACTAGTCTTTAGGTCTGACGACACTATGACACCAAGGTCCTTCTCACTTGTGGTGTTTTTAAGGAGATATCCTCCAATATGGTACGCCCTGAGTGGATTCTGAGTTCCCATGGAGAGCACTGAACATTTGGCATGGTTTATTGGAAGCAGCCATTTTTCCGTCCAACAATGGAGCCTATCTAACACGTCTTGGAAACGGTCAGCATCCTCGACGCTAGTAACTTCAGCCCAAAGTTTCAAATCATCCGCGTACAGTAAACACTGAATGTTCAGTTCTTGCGGGAGATCGTTGACGTAGAGTTTGAAGAGTTCGGGTCCAAGGACCGATCCTTGTGGCACTCCACTAGACATAAGCACAGGCGCTGAGTATGCGTCGTTGACTTTCACTCGCATATAACGTCCTTCCAGAAAGTCAGCAATCCAGGATAAGATCTTCCCAGTTACGCCAACCCTTTGGAGTTTAAGCAGGAGACGCATGTGAGGTACTCTGTCAAAGGCTTTGCTGAAGTCCACGAAAATGACATCAAGGCATTTACCAGCGTCGACGGCAGCTACCCACTTCTCTCTGGCTACTAGGAGATTCGATACACAGGAACGTCCTTCCTGGAAACCATGCTGAGCAGCAGTTAGCACGTCAAGCTTGTTCAGGTGATTTTGTAGAGCCCGCTTTAGTAGTTTTTCCATGACCTTACAAACAATCGAGGTCAGACATATGGGTCTGTAATTTGTCGGATCATGGCGAGCTCCTCCCTTGAAGATTGGTTTGACTGTGCCAATTTTCCAATCGACAGGTAGACGTCCGGTTTCCAATGAAAGCTGGAATATGTGTCGGACGGGTTCTGCAATATGCTCGACAATAGTTCTGAGGAAAGCTGGGTGCATCTCATCTGGTCCAGGAGAGGAGTTCTGCCGTAACTCCAGAAGTGCTTTTATAACAGATTCTCGCTCAAATACAAGGTGATGGAAGCCTGAGTCAGGAACTGGAGTTTGGGAATCCAGGATCTGCGGCTCGACGGTATACACAGAGGCGTATTGTGAGCCGAGTGATTCAGCTTTTTCGGCATCCTGGAGAAGGAGATCCTCAGAACCCGGGGAACGAAGGGGAGGTATGCCACTTCCTGCCTTGGTCCTTCTTTTCAAATAAGCGAACAGGAGCTTTGGGGAAGTCTTGGATGACTCCGCCAGATGCAGTTCATATTCGGTTCGTTTTTCCCGCTTCATTTGTGTGCACCGATTTCGAACTATTTTGTAGCGATCATAGTCCACGGGAGATTGAGACAGTTTGAATCGATCCCATAGTTTACGACGACTTTTCAGCAAGAGTCTTAGTTCACCATCAAACCAAGGAGGACCTTTGGTGAAGGCTCGTTTCCGAGAAATTGGCACATGCTCCTCCACAAGAAGTTCAAGTTTGGAACGAAACATGGTCCAGGCATCTTCGAGTTCGAGATGAGACGGGATACTCCAGTCTGTTTGAGCAGCAGCTTCCTGAAGAGTGGGTTGATTTATACGCCAATAATTTCGATGGGGTCTACCAGAATCGTTAATTGGTGCACACCCGCTCCAGTAAAAGGAAATTGTACAGTGATCACTTCTCCCGATTGGCAGCGAACATTGCAATTTGTCGATGTCAGTTGGGGACGCTGTTAAAACAAGATCAAGGATGTTTGAGGTTTGACCAGAAAACATACGGGTTGGAGACATGACATGCTGGGTCAAATTGCAGTCGAGGATTGTATCAAGCAGTTGGGCATCGAAAGTTCCTTGATCTAGGTTACAGTGGAGGCTGTTCCATTCAATAGCGGGCGCATTAAGGTCACCGACAATCAGACAGTCTCTGCCTCTCCCATGACATCGAAGTTGATCTAGCAGCTCAGTTCCTTGAGCAGACGGGCTTCTATAGATGACGCCAACCGTAACTGATTTGCGTCCATTGTTGACGCGGCACCATAGGGTTTCGATTCCGTTGTCAGCATCGCAGTTGGTTTCTATCGAGTGGACACGAAGTTCCGCTTTCCAGTAAAGGATGACACCGCCACCAGTTCGGTGTTCAGGACGATCGGACCGGGTTAGGAGGTAACCTGGCAGCTGGATCTCAGAATCAGCGATCTCTGGGGTTAACCACGTTTCCGTGAAAGCAAGCAGGTCAGGATGTTGTTCCTCTACAAGGAGTTCAATGTCATCTAGTTTGTTACGAATGCTTCTAACGTTGGCCGTGATCACCCTTAATCCCAAAGGCGATGTTAATGCTTCGGGATAAAGGTAATCGGTCTCCAGGTCTCTCTGGTCCTCTTCTGAACAACGCGAAAATCCACAATGCGTAGGTCAGTTTCACCGGCTGCACGGCGAGTACGAAGTTCAGTGACTGCATCTTTCATTTTGATCCGATCCTCCGGCGATAGGTCACGCAGCACATAGAACTTTTCACCTTTCAGGCGAAAGGTTCTTTTGAGAACGCGGTGGCATTCCGCTTCGTTGTTAAGTACGAGTTTCAGCGGGCGCGTTTTTGAGCAGTCCTCCGATTTGCGTCCAAGCCTGTAAGCTGAGATAACGTGTATCCCTTCTTCACCTTCGTCAAACATGAGTGACACCATACGTTGGAGAAATGTTTGATCGTCAACAATTCTCTCGGCCGAAGATTCTTTCGGGGATTCCGGGGCATTCACAATTATCAAACATCTTTCACGAGGTGGAATAGACGGGTTGGCTCTGCAGTTTTCGGCTGCCTGATGCTTGGAGTAATCAGTCACCTGCTTTTGTAGCGCTGAGAGTTTGTCTAAGACAGTTTGCATCTGAGCGCTGACATTCGGAGCTTTTGGTTTATGTTTCTTGTTCCGTACAAGAATAAAATCATCTTTGGGCGCGTCGGGATCTGGGCTTGCAGCAACAGCGGCGTAGGTTGCCTTTGGAGCAGGCTGTTTTAGGACTGTGGGTGCTGTCAGGGTGGAGATATCGGGCTCTGAGTTACACTTTGTCAATGGCGTTGTCGTAGAGCAGGATGAGGTAGGAAAGGTGACCCGAACCGGGGAGCAGTCTGCAGAGCGCAAAACTTGAGTTACGGGAGCGTTTTGGGGAGTGAGTGGTGGAAGTCCTGACTTTACGCGCATATCGCTAAATACACACTGACAGTGGTCACAGAGGAAGTTCACAGCCGAGGAGGTTACCATCCGTAGGCATTCATATTCCGCCTTCTCAATACCGCAGCAGGCGATGTGAATCCATCCGTCGCACAGACTGCACTGGACGGCCTTCGACTTTGTGGTTACTCCACGAGCACAATTAGCACATTTGGTCTTCATGGTTATTGCACCGGTGGTCCGGAGACCCCGATGAATGGAAAAACAATAAAAGATGAACGTGAGGACACTGAGAGAGTGGGGGATTAGCAGAAGGTGAGGTGACATGGGTCACTGCTCTATGATCACAAGACCAGTCGCTCATCAATCCATCAACCAATCAATGCATCCGTCACTAAAGACGCAATTAAACATTCAATCAATGGACAATTAATCATTTATGTAAATGCTACGTTTCAGACATAAAAATGTTAAGGAATACATGTCGAAGATGAGAGTGGTGAACAAGTTGTCCAGGGTATAAAAAAGCACCCAGACACAGCTAACAACAAACAGCACGTTTTTGACTGCTTTCTGAAAAAAAAGGCAGGAACCCAAGATGCTCACTTTTCTCTAGCTGCTACAAAGTCTTTCAGTCAAATCAAAAGTACAGAAAAAAATGAATGTAGTAAACATGTCCTGTCCATGTACTGTTGTGATATTTAATAAGTCATGAGGGAAATTTAAAACCTGGAGTCAATGGTTTGCCTGCGTTGTGATGAGGTGTGTCTCACAGCAAAATGTGTTATTGTGCATGTTCCTAACGATTGCTGTTCGACATGTTTTATTGTTATTCCTTTACTTACGCACGTTTGTGAGTCCTTGTGCAGGGTTCAGCTGCAGTGTGCTCCCAAAAGAAAAAGGCCACCCTGCTTCTTTAACAAGGGAGGATCTGGGTGGACCTTCTTGTTCAGGAATTAGGTTGTTCCAGAGAAATCTCCAGGGTTGTGTCACATCCCTGTTCGGCTCATATCATCTGCAGGATTCATCATAGTAACAAAAACTCTGCCCCATTTCTTTTCTGTTATGTAACCAGTGCAAGTCAGCTGTGAACATAAATCTGGATGACAGCAGTATACTGCTAGCTCCCTCCATCTGTACAACTCATCGTAGATAGATGAATTCCCTTAGTTTTATTTGATTAGCAATGTAAAGTCACAAGTTCAAATTTGAGTCAGTTTATGCCTTTCTGTGAGAAGTTCACAAGGTAGCACACATGATGATGTATATTCATAGCAGAGGTTGAAGGTCATATTAGATCTTGGTGGGTAAAATGTCTCCTTGCTGCTAATCTGGGTCACTAATATGTGAGTTTCCGTTTTTGGAAGAGGAGATGAGAACGCTGACAGACTCCATGTTCAAATAAGGGGGGGGGGACATGTCATTTACTTTCTATCTACTACTGAGTCTCCATACAGAAGTGGATTATCTATGAATACATGAGAAACACACGTTAACTGTATCAGCTAGCTGGAGGTTGTCTATAATATAAGGCTTTCTCATTTACTACATTTTACAGAAATCTGTCCCAATGTATGTACCGTAGATTTCTGGCTATAAGCCGCACCAGACTATAAGCCGCACCAGCTAAAATTCGTGATTTATTTAGTTTTATGTTTATATAAGCCGCACCGGACGATAAACCACACGTGCGCATGAGTTATTTACAAAGAAAGACAGTACACAGAAAGCCTTTTGAAAGTTTTAATCACATTAACATTTCGTTGCATGATAGCGTAAGGGTTTTAATGTTTAATTCCCATTTGTAAGAGAATATACACAAAGATGATTGTCAGGAAAGTCAAAAGTCAAAGTCAGCTTTATTGTCAATCCCTTCATATGTCAAGACACACAAAGAAACCGAAATTCCGTTTCCTCCATCCCACGGTGACGAGACACAGTACACGATAAACATACAAGTAGACGACACAAAATAAAAACAAGAAGGCACAAACAATAACTAATAAATAATAAATAAATAAAATGAGTGATGAATAAATAATAAAAAGAGATGATTATTTAGGGACTCATAACTTTTATTAACATGACAGCACAACAGCGGTCCACAGCCTTTTTATGAGTGTATAAGTGTATTAGTCAGGAGGAAAAATCACGGGAAAAAAACGATATAAGCCGCACCGGAATATAAACCGCAGGGTTCAAAATTTGAGAAAAATGTAGCGGCTTATAGTCCGAAATTTACGGTATATACATACTGTGGTCAGTAATGGCATTTCTTTATCCACTAACAGAGAGTGGGACATCAGAGGTCCTCTTTCTGTTGCACAACCTCCAAGACGTTGTGTCAAAGGGTCTTGCCACATTGCCTTTTGATTTCCGTTTTACAAAACCCACAGACGCATGTACATACTTACTAGCTGTCAATGAATGCACAGAACATCTTAATCAAGTTAGACTGACGTAGGAAGAGGAAGGCGGAAAGAACTGAGTCACAGCTTTTTGAGGATTCACTTTTTCTAGCAAGCAGCTGTAACCCCTCAGTAGATCGACCAGCTGACAAGACAGGAAACCACATCTGCCTACTCAATGTCTCATCACAGGCCAAGAGTTGAGCAGAGGGGAAATCTTATGGTGTGTAATATAGATTATGAGAAGTATTTCTTTATATAATTAAAATTTAAAGTGCCAAAAATGTTCAATTAGTAGCTTTTAAATATGAGAACCTCTGCTGGTAATTGATTAATGACTATTTGGTCTATCCGGAACAATTTGCTCATACATGGAATCAAGAAAACACTGAACAAACTATGGAATGACTCAGTAACAGATTATAAGCATTTTTATTGTGAAACAGAAACAAATAATAGTGTCATAGCAACATGGACACTTGACAAAAATCACCATGTACAGCTCCTCTACATTCTGTTTTTTTTGGCTTCCACACCATTTTAATGGGAGAATAGAGACATATTCCTTGCTTTTTACAAATCAACACTAAGTCAAACCATGCTGGCAGTGTTGGATGTGATCATTTTTCTGGCCCTAGTTCACATCTAATTCCCATTCAGACATCAAACATGGGTTGAAATTAAACAAAGTTTTCACACCATCGTCGGATTCCCAAATTGAATAAATGCCATGGCTTGATTATACCCACATTTCAAATAAAGCCTCATCACATTCATCTTTGTGAACAGGATAGGATTTCATTTAATCAATGCTCAAATCCACATTTAACATTATTGCTCAGCGCCCTGGAGCAACACATGATTCATTTATTCTGCAGAATAGTTCTGTGGGTGTGTGCCCCCGAGCAGAAGCTTTTGAAGATACATTTCCTGGTTGGTGATATTATTTATTTGCTTGAAATGTCAGGTCAGAATGCAGGTTATATCAGATTTTAAGGTCAGTTTACTAATTTAATGATACATCCGACTCATACAGTACCAGCCATAAACTTTTAAACTTTTAATTGGGCTCTTTGTGATGATTTGGGAAATGTGGGGTGGACCACTTCAAATAACCAGCTAAACAAATGTCATACATGTCTTGGCGAGCTCAGAATTTTGTTAGTTTAGCTTTGGTTCCTTACCATCCTTCTGATGAAAGGCATACAATGTTAGTGTTATTGCTTAAACACACGCACACACACGCACATACACACAGGCTCATGCGGACACATGCATACACAGCGGATGCATGCAATAACCTCTTGCTGCTTCCTTAGCAGGGCCCATTAAATCCTCAGGTGTGAAAACATTTCCCATCCTGATTCGGAGAGTTTTGGCAGCAGCTGTCCCAATGGACACGGAAGGTGGATCAGCCGGAATAGCCCCCTTCCAACCCTCTAACCTTGTTGCAGATGGTCAGGCTATTGCTCCATCAAGGTTTCCTAGATTAAACTAACACAAGCCTGCAGACAGGATGAGTGATATATTTTTTTTTAAACAGGTATATTGAGTATTTGTGAAAGGCTCACATTTTCCTCAAATAAATCAATTACTCAGAATACAGTATACTCATTTATTATTAGCGTCAGAGGGAATGCATAAATGAATACATAAATAAATAAATCAGGATCTTGTAAGTTTGGGAAGTTGTCATTCAGTGTCAGTGCTTGCTGACTCATCTGCTGCGGATAACGTTCAATAATGATTGATTAAATCGAGGCCGTGAGGTGACACATTTAAGAACGTGAATGTCATGAAGAAGTGTCTGAACAGAGGACAACCTAAATAGTAGGTGAGAGAGAGAGAGCAGTGCAGTGCATTGATTATATCAGGACAATTAATATCTATATCCACTGTTGTTTGTCCAGTATTAACAGTTTTCTTCTAGTTGAGAGAAGAGACTTTTGGTCCCTCAGGCTGTGAGGACTTCCGTTGATTGACCGGGGGTACAACGGTTAGTGAGCTGGGGGGAGGCTCCAAGAAAATGGCATCCATCCATAATTACATAAAAAAAAAAAGAAAAAAAAAAAGAAAAAAAAAATTAAAAAAAAATCCTACTCTAGTTCAACCCTGGTTGTGAGTGATACCGTTCAGGGCATTAGCCTGTAGTAAATTTAGCTGCACTGTATTCTTAAGGTGTCAGCAATCCACAAAGTACAAAGGAATCTAATCTTTACTCTCCAAACATTGACATACCAAGCCCAGGCCTCGATATATTTTTTTCCACTTCCACTCCAAAAATAAATAAATAACCATTCACTATAATTGCTCAACCTTTCCATTTGAGTTAATGGCAAACTCTTTGCTGAAAAAAAAAATTCAATACTTTGATGAGTTAAAGCTCAACTTTGGTAATGCTGGACATGGTGTGACATGAATATACTTTACTGTTTGCAATCTTCAAGGTTCAAGAGGGTCCACTTTCATGGCAATGCACAAGTGCACTTCTCAACAGTGTTGTTTTGTTTGCTGCTTCCTGTGTGTGTAAATTTGAATCTGGCATAAGAATGCACTTATAAAAAAAAATGTACACAGAATGACCAAGTCGGGTTCAAGTAGCTTTAAAGCCTTCAACTTCACTTTTTGTCCTCTCTTCATTTAAATCACTCAAAACTTGGGCAAGGTTCAAGATCGCCCAGTCCCATGAACACCAATTTTTCCAATCTCACTGAGATGCATATACAATGTGTATTTCTTGTTGACATCATGTACGATACAACTAACAAAGTGGCTAATACACAGTTTTAAATGCAGACTTGATCCTTCAATGAGTAATTATGCTCAGATTTACACAGCTCAGATTTATAGTGTCTAATTGTCAGACCCAAACTTGAATCGCAAGCGATAGAAACATCACATTAATGTCTGTCAGACATCAAGTGGGGACTAAGATATTTCAGTGTAAACAGAAATTTCCTTGGAAACCTTGTCAAATGAGCGTACGCATGAACAGGCACGCACTTATGCACACCCCACATTCCCACGTGACCATGCAGACACTCAGTGACGCACCATTTTTGTTGGCAGTGAGTCACATGTTTTCCCTCTTCCCTAAACGTAAACGAGTCATAAAAAGACTTGTCGTGGAGTTGCCCCATGTGGCTTGACTACGTGCGTAGCAAAAGCATGTTTTAAGATGACCAACCTCACGTAGAAGCTCCTGTCTGACTCTCACTTTTTCTTTTTTTTTTTTACCTGTTTGGAGTGGATTACACATATTCGAAAGTGACAAACCATAATGCAGCAGCTGGGTAACATATATTTTGATGTTCTCATATTAACAGCTCTGCTTCACCAAGGAAAGTGCTTATACAGTCATGCAGCAATTCATATAAATCAATATAATATGTTACATCTATTATTAGATTAGATTAGATTACACTAAATAGAAGAGGGGAGACTAAATCTATCACTGAGCAAAACCTGAAAATAGGTTCTTTCCAAAAAAAGACACTCTAAATTTACATTAGATCACATAATCTAATCTTGGTTTTAATTTTGATCAAACCCACAGTTTGTGTTTAAAACATTTTTTGGGCTCATTTTGAAAAACTCAGGATTCATTTCAGAAACTGATCAAATTAATCAAATGATCATTTATCATCATATAATTGACGGTCATTATACTAAATGCATTGACCCAAAACTTGACCCACTGACATTCTTCCACTCCTTTATCAATTCTTGATAATCTGCTGCTACTGTCAAACGGCCTGAGCATAGTGTTGCAAGGTGTGCTGCAGGATCACTGGTTTTTCCACTCGCCCTCTAACTGCTATTTATGAGTAACAGATTCGCGGTAAGACTGCTTAGCCCTTGAAGGACCCCTCCCATGCTGTCTTTCAGCATTCAAGAGGTTGCCATTGGGTTATAGGCTACAGTGTCAGGTTTGTAGGACAAAGAGTAGGAGATTCACCCCCTCCCCCTATTTCTACCCTTGAATATTGATCTATTTACAATACAGTACAGTTCTAACTTTGGGAGTTCAAAACTGGGCTTTTGACTTTCCTGTGTAGACTTTTGCATACAAACATGCTCATTAGCTTCGTTGAAGTTTGTCTATCTTTTGTTTATATGTGTCAGGGAACCCAGGCAGGGTGTACCCCACCTCTTGCTCAAAGTCAACTGGGCGAGGCTCTATCACACCCACGACACAGCCCAGACTTCTGTCACCAAAGAGCCACATTTTTGTCATTTGGCAGTGCTCACCCACTTGAGCAGCAGAAGAAAGCAGGAAGGCAAGGAAAAAAAAAACTACAGTCTATTGTTGTTGAAGAATGCCTTTGAGGACCCAATCCAGCATGTTTTCGGGGCCTCCCAGTGATGAGGCCCTCCTTTTCCCCGATGATGCCACTCTGGGGAGCATTGCAAATATTAGGTCTCCTCACATTTTTGCTGTTCAAAATCAAATCAAAACCAAACCTAATTTGATACTAATCCATCTAATTAGGAAGCCAGATCCAAAAGTTAGAGTTGTCTTTGATCTATTGGAGGGAAGGAGTGGAAAGATTCCAGTTTCTTAAGCTTATTAGGTACCATTGACAGAAAGTAGAGTTCCCCCACCCTCCCACCTTCCTAATTTTACTTAGTTTGCCTCACTCTTTCCTTCTGGAAAATACATTGAGCAATGGAGCTTCTGGTAGCATCTTCAAAACCAAAAGATGTGATATTGGGAACATAGACTGACGTGTGTGTGCGTGTGCGTGTGTGTGTGAGTGCGTGCATGAGTATCTATCTATCTATCTATCTATCTATCTATCTATCTATCTATCTATCTATCTATCTATCTATCTATCTATCTATCTATCTATCTATCTATCTATCTATCTATCTATCTATCTATCTATCTATCTATCTATCTATCTATCTATCTATCTATCTATCTACCCAAATTTGTATGCTCAGTTTGAAGTGTAAGTACATGTTCGTGGCAAAATGCACGACAGTGTCCTTAACTTTGACTGGGCAATCACTCAGAATAGATTGTGACACGTATTGCGGTCTCGTGCTGCAGGAGGACATGCGAGACATGAAGGTCGCAGCTCTAAATATTGATCACATGCTTTCACATGATTTCAGTGTGCTGGTCACACAGGGACAAGCTCCACTGGATCCTGCCTCATATCTGTTCTTGGGCAGACCTTCAACACGTGGCCTTCGTGTCATGAACGGCTTACATCATGAGATTGTGGGTGGTGATAGCACTGTTGAAAGGCAGGCAACAGGTGGCCAGATGCTTTGTGACGTTCGTTGGATAAAATCAACAAATCTAAACCCATCTGTATCTTGCATATACTCACAATTAAATTACACTATAGCACTATATTGGCTATACTATTGCCCAGCTTGAAGGACTTGGGCTTTGGAGGCCGAAGTCCCAAAGTGTAAAAGTGGCAACTACCGTATTTTCCGCCCTATAAGGCGCACCTAAAAACCTAAAATTTTCTCAAAAACCAACAGTGCGCCTTATAGCCCGGTGCGCCTTATATATGGACCAAATTCCTAAATTTAAACTGGCCCAAAGCATTGTGTCATGAAATCAATCATAAGTGGCCCGCTGAAGACTATGAATCATGACTCAAAAAGACTATGGATCATTATTTTATGATTATAAAGTAATTTGTTTCCGTCTGAAGTTGAAATAAAAAAGATAAAATGGAGAATGATTTGATTTGGATTAAAAATCTGACATGATGCATTAATGGTGCGCCTTATAGTCCGGTGCGCCTTATATAAGGATAAAGTTTTAAAATGGGCCATTCATTGAAGGTGCGCCTTATAGTCCGGTGCGCCTTATAGGCCGGAAAATACGGTACTTGTTGGAGAGGTGCCAGCATGCTTGGTGGATTCTCTCGAGGTCCACTTGAGCGATGCACCAACCAGCAAGCTCAGGTAGTTCAGCTCTATTTGCCGACCTGATTCTCTCCTTGCATGCCTGAATTTGTGTGTTACGTCTCACCGTGTTGTGTTCAACAGTAAATTCTCAACAGTGGAGTGATGTGAATTTCCCCTTAACGAATTACCAACTATCTATAAAAAAAATATGCCAAGTTCGTTTATAGGGTGAACAGTTCGCAAATGCCAAATGCAGATTGTTTGTTGAGTCTACCCAATAGGGAAGTTTGATTTTGCAAATGTTGCACTCTGCCTTGCAACTATCCATTAAGTTGTCCAAATTTTACTCACTCTTGTAATGCTCATAAATGACTGCTCTTGGACTCTCATGTCTTTGCTTTCATTCTTACCCTGGAGCCAATCACAAACGTCATGTGATTGTCGGAGCCATAAATCATCGATGGCTGCTTTTTCTTTCAGGTCAGTTATTTTAATCACTTTCATGCATTTCAAACAAATGATAACAACCTTGGTTTTAAAAATGCAATGAATAAAAAGTACATGTTAAAACGTAACAGATAAAAAGAAAAAGTAGTTAAAAAATAAATACTACAGATAAAAAAAAACAGTAGTCAAAAACTACTCAAGTGCAATAGTATTTGTACTTCAGTACTTCAGTACTTCACATCTCCAATAATAAAATCAAATGAGCACCACTGTCTCCAAGGGCTGTAGCCAAGTTCTCACCACAATGTCTTTGTGGGCAGAAAAAGATGAGTCAGGTTCTGTGTAAGGTGAAATGATCCAGCTTCTATTGCTTCTGGTCAATCAGCCACACTTAGACGGCTGAATGTTTGGCTCTCTGCAGCTAGTAAGACACTCAGTACTTTTCCACTGCCTTAACAAAGACCTGGATGAGAACAGTAGAATAAAATAGAGGCTGGAGCACGGGAGGAGCGGCAACAGTAAAAGTGGTGGGGAAACATAATAAGAGAAATAACGTAAGGGTGTCCTTAATATTGCGAAAGAGGGACATTTGCACTTGTTCAGGTTCGAGTATCCTTGACTCCTTTACCTGACTTTCCCTTTCCATTCTTTTGGACCACCAGTACAGACTAGATTTTCCATTGTCGTTTGTGAGCATGTCTATTCCTAATTTGCTCCACTTCAAACAAGTTTCGACAAGCGCCTGTGTTTTACTCAAAGGTATGTTGATGCCTTGGTAACTCGCCCACAACTACCTCTGATTACCTTTCTGTATGGAACCAGTACATCATTAAAATTTGAAATGTGTCACATCCTGATTTGTGATTTTCCTGTGTTGCAAAATCTTGGAATTGGATTTCATCAGGATAATTAATCAAGTTAAGGAGGACGCTAGCTAATCTTTAGCCACCCACTGGATATGACGTTGAAACTACAGTCATGTTTTGCCTACTAATTCAGAACGTGAGTAATTCCAAAATTAAATTACGCAACTTTTTGTTGACCATGTCAGATTAGGAGATAAATGTGTTTCGCATCTTGGAACAGGCGACAAGTCTGACACCGAGCAGACCACGCCCGAGCATCCGTGCTGCCGCCAAGAGCACGGTCTGACAGCACAGGTCATTGGGGAGACAGAACAGACAGAGGCAGCAGGGAAATAGTTTATTGGCATGCAGGATCACAGGACACAAATGGATCTGCAGGAACAATGGGTGTATGGTATGTAAGTAAGCTAAGTATACTACGGCTCTGTATTCTATACAATGGAACAAAACAGCAGCCATACAAGAAGCAGGTTGAGGTCGTTTGAAAGGTAGTAACATGCTGGCTTTTAAGGCGTAAAAGAAATTTGACGTCCATTATCGAATTATACTTGTAGTAATAGAAACAGCAGAATGGTTCGTTAAACATCCCTGGCATAAAAAAAAAAAATCTTGGTTTGACTCCTTGTTTCTCATTACTTCCTTTACCGTGTTAGATGTTATGATGAGATCCAGATGCTGGTGCTGGTGCTAAGGCTTTGGCCAGCTGTGGCAACAATGATTTTCGACAATTTCCACACACTTCTCATTTGCACTGCACATTTGTAGAGTAGAGAGAGAGAATTTTTCCTGTCAGTTGTGCAACACTTTATTGATCTCCATTTACAGTAGTATTGTTTGTCCTCTGAAAAGTTTGTGTCCATGTGTTTGCAAAATATAGAGATATATTTTGTTGCATCACCTCATCCAAATTTATCCACCCATTATCCATACCCCACCGTGACAGCTTCATCTAATCTTAGATATTCATTCATTCCCAACTCTGGTGTTGTGGCATGTATCAATTTGGAGAATGTTTGCACAGGAAATTAAAGCAGTTATTATAATAAATCCTGAAAATTCCATTGGAGTACTGTACTGTAGTTTTACAACGCAAGTATAAACCCCGTTCATTGAATTCCACGTGTAGGCTGCAGCAGCACTTGTTCCAGAATGGGATTTCTTCAACAGATGTCTAGGTGCTCTGAAGTGATGAGCAAAGAAACCTGTTCTGAGCTCATATTTGTATGAGCAGGGTAAGTTCAACACTTTGATGTTCCTTTGAGCAGCAGAGCTCACAAGGCAGATACACACATGGCAAACTGATGGTGAAGCAGGTTGAAAATATGTATCGGTTGCCCCGCCTTCTTTATGAGTCAGTTATGAAACTCGTACAGTTTCTTGACGTTTACTTAAAGCGGACAGAAGTACAGTATGAGTTCATCTAGGAGCCGCAAGGGATGTGCGGTTACTTACATGTGGATGCAAACAAAAAACGATTTGTGGATGAACATGTTCAATCATAATGCGGATTAATTTCTTACATGAGAAATGCCATTGTTTCCTGCGAATTAACGTAGAACTGGAATTATTAAATTCAGCCATAACTACATAAAACACCACAATGTGACATTTCCTTCTCCACTGTTGCTCAATCAGACGTCAGAACGAATTGGAGCGAAAAGTGATTCTGGCCTTAACTATCAACAGCCCTAGATAACAATATTTTTAAGTTGTGCTCTTTAAGATTTACTTCTTTTGAGTTGAATATGGCTTTAAATGTCATCAATGTTCAAAGGCACCTAAACCATTGCCTGACCAGTCATATCTAGATTTATTAGTCATATGTGATTGAGGATACACCAAACACACATTCCATATACATTCCATATATTATGGAAAATGTTTTGAAATCCAAACTGACTACAGGTAAATCAGCTTTCTTCTCATATGTGATTGAGGATGCACCAAACACACATTCCATATACATATACATTCCATATATTATGGAAAATGTTTTGAAATCCAAACTGACTACAGGTAAATCAGCTTTCTTCTGTGATCCTACAATCTCTACTGCCACGCTGTTTTATCTGTCCTTAACTCAAACCCAGTTTAGTGTTCCCACCCCTTGGATAATATCCCAATGTAGATCAAACCATCACAGCAGGACATGCTAACCATGTGTTGTGAAAAGGGTCTAACCTCATTCTGTATCAAACATAACAGTCTTTCATGCGAGAAATCCGACCCTTTGAAGATGACTTGCATACATTTTTACACAGCAGTCTGACTGATTTACAGTTTTTCTTGCAGTCTTCCTCTATCTGAAATATGTGACCTGGCAAACATCAAAATAATGTAGCGTCTTGCAGCGTTGTGTCTAATCAGTGTTTTTACTTTAAATCTACTGTAATCTTTACCTTAGAATGATTTTTTTTTTAAATTGCATGTTCAGTTTTCCTCATTGAATGAATTTCTCATGGTATAAAACAATACAAGTAGCAATGGTGTTTGAAATTTCTTACTGATAACCTTCCATTTTCTGAACCGCCCGATCCTCAAGAGGGTCGTAGATATGTTGGAGCCTTTCCCAGTATTCTCCATCAAGAAAAAAAAAAGTCACAGAATTGTTTTACAATTAGTTGAGAAAAGGTTGTTTCCAACATACAACCAGATATTCTTTAGTACAATCGACAGCAATGGGGTCCCCCCCGAGTCCCCCAGTAGAACAGGGGAGTCCCCAGGGGGTACGGGTGGTGCTGCCAGGGGTACAATGGTCCCAGACAGCTTAGCTACTATAATCATAGGAAGACACACACTCTTGCTCCACCACGGTGAGGAAACTGGTCATGGAGTGAGGTTTCAATAATATTTTTTTAAACATTTTTAATTGACTTTGTCAAAGAAAATAATAGTGACAAACCATAGTGCCCTCTCTTGTCCAGTTGCCAGCCAAGAAAACAAAGTTTCATACCTCATAAAGCATACACAATGTGCCGCTTTTGACATCGCGTGTTACCGTAGTTATCGCTTATTCACCAGGCGGATCAAAGAGATGCATGTGACACTTTAAATTGAAGTTCACATGTCCAAATTTGCTCAATAAGAGAGCAAAGTTAGCTGTATTTGTTAAATTTGGTACATCTATTACATCACTTCAGGGCATTGTACATAAATGGACAGATAATGCCCAACTTTAACTTTATTTGGCACGGTTGCCTTTGTGATTAAGGCGAGCCACACCATTCATGCTCAAATGTGTTTGTGTTTGCGTGTTGAGGGCAATATGACTCTTTGTGCTAATTTTGGGTCAATGAGTTCCAGAACTTGGCTGTGTTGCCAGTTTTAGTGCAAGTGAAGAATGAATGGATGATGTCATCGTGCCCCTACATGACACCCACCCACCCACCAAAGGCCTCCACTCAGCCTATTGGGGGATCTGGGGGAGCACCCGTCTTTCATGTCATTACAAAGCCCACAGTTTGGTAAGCCCTATCAAAACTTTTTCAAAATTGGTGTATTAAAAAGGAAGCTCCCACTGCCCACATTATTAACACTGGCATTAAAAATTCAAAATAACCCAAAAAAGAAATCTATATAACATAGATCTTCTCCTTGTATAGTTTTCCACATCCACACATCTCTAGAACAAGACATAAAACAGAAACACTCCGTAACATCTGGCTTTTATCCTGTTCTGGTTTTATTGCAAGGCAACTTAACACAAAATAAGTTTTGGTGGGGGGTGGTAGCCCAGATGTATACTTGGTGAATTTCTGAACAGTGTAACACCATTAACACCCACGTCAGTGTCTGGTTCTTTAGTATGGGTTGTTACTAGACTATGGAATACAGATTTCAAAAGGAAACAATACAGTGTATATCTCTTCACAACATATGCCTGGTAAAAATACTGTTGTGATTTTATTCATTGAGAAAATGGATCCATCATAGATGGCAGAAGTTATTAGCACCGACAAGACCGCTCAACAGAGTTCTTTTGTTGTTTATTGGAAAGTCTGTGTTCACTGTGAAAGAATAAAAGGAATCATTTAGCATTCACTTTCTGCAATGGTACTTTTCATTTACAATTACGGACTATGTACATTTTTCTTAGAGCAGATCCAGGCAAGTGGAGGATAGCATGACAGTGCCCAATTTCAAGGGCTTCAAATGAAAGCAATGTCACAAAGAGTTATGAGTGTCTTTCACAATAATATTGATAGGCATTGAGCCATGCCATAGCAGTCATTCTCTTTAATACACACATGGGATAAATAACCAATGGCATGAACTTCTACCTTCACCGTGATTTTCTTCTTTATCAAAAGACAGAAAGACAGACTGTTGTTGAAGAAGGCGAAAAGATGGGAAAGAATTCCAGACAAATAGAAAAAAGCTGTAGCATCTGGTCATGATTCTCAGGGAAAGGCTTTTTTTATTTTTTTTTATTGATCTGATGATATGTCTCCCCAAGGTTAAATAAGCATATCTACCCACTGACTCAAACACAGTCAGTTTGGTGATGCAGGTCAACCTTTGCATTTCAAATTTATAATATACATTTACAGAAGGAATCGATCCCACAATCATACTGCCATCTTTATTTCACATTTGTTTACCGCACAGGCAATAAGATCAACATGTTAACATTATTGACAGCCACGTAAACGTTGAAATATTACCCACTATAATATATTCAAGCAGTTTAAACGCTCTTTAAGTCCTTAACTTTATTGGCGAGTCAAATCTTTACCGCAAATCTCTTTATCATCTTCACTTTTTTAATCGTTGTTATGCTCACTCATCCTCTTGGGTCACAAAATGTCATCATGATGTGTTAAAAACAGATGTAATAGCTTAAGGACATTCCCTGATTTGTGGCGCAACGAAAAGACAAAATGACGGCTATACTGTAGATCTTGGCTCTCTTTCGGCAAATCGTAATTCTGAAGTGACACCAAGTGAAGATATCCTGTCAACCAGTCCCCGGTTATTTCTTTTTCACACCCTGGTTTGAAGAGAATGCTTAGCGACAAGAATAGCTAACTTTAAGTACTTGGAGATGGAATATGTTTTTTGTTGAGTTGCAAAGCTCAAGAAATCAAATATCATAACGTAGTGAGACATGCAGAGAAGGATGCAAAGTGCCAGGATGATGAAATAGAAAACCAGTTTGCCAAGCTTCTTCTCGTTCTGAAGAATCGGTAATGTTCTGGAATGTTATTAATAAAGACTGGGAGGATTTGTTTTCTAAATAATTGAAACTCTTATTTGTGCAATGCTTGAAGTAGCCCGGCCACAATCAGACTACCTTCATCCGACCCCGCATATTTCTGTTTTGGGAAAGACTGGTGACTAGCTACCAGTTTGACTTTCTTGAGCCATGCATAAAGATGCCAGTTTATTGTCAGGTTCTCAGAAACACTATGGGAATGATGAATCTGAAAAGAACATGAATATGATTTCCGACTTAATATAAGCACAAGTACTGACAGACTTGTCAGGATTTTGCAGCCTTTAGCCTTTGAAGAAACAGAAACTGTATTTTGCCATCCATTCAGAGTGCATTTATTTCTGAAAACATGATATGCATGGAATAAATGAATGGACTTCACAGACAGAGATTTAACTAAATGTGGAGTAGGCAAATATTGCACCCTATAATAACAAAGGAAGGGAGTGACTGGAAACAAGAAATTTCCCATCGTGACAACATTTTTGGGAATACTCGTACCAAGCTATTCCTCAAAATGATGTCACGTGTGATTCAAGAAGGCCATGTGATGACTGGCTTTTTACCAATAGGGTATTTATTTTGACATTATAACCAATAATTAGATGGCTCCTCTGTTTTCACTTGTTTCTAAATCAGTACCACCACAAGTCCCAAACGATTCAACCTAACATTGCTTCCCGGAGTTTTAAATGACACCTGATTATAATATAATGCTTGAGAATAATGTTTCGTAGTCTAAGACAACATTTGTAGTCTTAGGCTAAGACTACAAAACATCATTCAAAATGCATGTGCTAAGACTCTTAGCACATGCATTTTTTTTTTGTTATCACTGTACACGCATAGACATTTTTAACTTGTCTAGCAATAGAAAATGTAATAAGCTGAGGGCACATCAAATATGATGGTGTCAATGGGGTGCTCACACAGACAGGGGAGTGGAGGGAATGCAATCAAACAGAGGAGAGAGAAAGACTGGAGTTGAGATGCTGCTACTCCGCACGTAGACCACAAGGGAAGGGGAGGGGGAGCAGAAAAGGGGTATATCAGCCTGGGCTCTGGTTGGCAGAGCTTTGGTGGGGTGAAGTTCCCCGTCATCAGCTATAGCTCACAGCTACCACAACAGATCACGTCATAGGAGAGCATGAATAGTCATTTTCTATACTCCATATCCTCATTAGGGTCATGGATGAGCTTGAGCTATCCCAATTGACTTTTGGAAAATTGACAGACAAACATTCACACTTAATATAGAGAAATATAGTCTTCAATGACCTTAATACATATGTTTTTGAAAGTGGAGTGTGAAAATGGGAAGACAGCACAAGAAACTGAAATTCTAATTCCAAATTTCAAAACCATGCCAACCACTTACCCATTGCGCAATATGGTGAATGCATACAGTATTTATTTTTGTTCTCCTCAGCTGAACCTGATTGTAATTCAGTGTATTAATAAGAAAAACTGAGGGTGATGTTGGACAATACATTTTTCTGACAATGAAAAAATCTTTCACAGCGCAGTCCAAAAATTGGATTATAATGACAATGTTGCTGAAGTGGAGAGTTCTGTTTCCTCTCAGTATCCATCGTATCAAAAAGCATTCTTGGCAAAACTTTAGAACACAATTGGATTTTTTTTGGCTGCACTGACACTTAATAAGGACTCAGAGAAATGAACTACTCTTTTGTATTCAGGGTGGGTGCTCGTAGCACAACCTCATCAGGGCGTTATTTATCAAAAACATCATCGATACAACATACAGGTACTGGATCCCTTCCTCGCAGCAACCATGACATTCGAATCAGCATTTACTGTATGAATTTTTCACAGCTCCACGAGTGACAAAAGAATACTCTCCTTGTTTCTATAAACCAACCTCTTTCATTTGAATATCAAAGACCACAGTCAGACCATGTCGGCAACTGGTTTAAGCCCGCCCATGTCCGTTGGCCTTATATGACGGCTCTGGTGTGGGGGTGGTTAGAGAAACAGAAAGCTTTGGGAAAGGATGCAGAGGTTCTGGGTGTAATCTACCTACAGTAAGTAGTATCTAGTAGTTCCATCCATCCATCCATCCATCCATCCATCCATCCATCCATCCATCCATCCATCCATCCATCCATCCATCCATCCATCCATCCATCCATCCATCCATCCATCCATCCATCCATCCATCCATCCATCCATCCATCCATCCATCCATCCATCCATCCATCCATCCATCATTTATACCGCTTTGGGTCACGGGCATGCTGGTCTGCAGCAGTCATCGGGTAGTAGGTGGGGGACACCCTGAACTGGTTGCCAGCCAATCACAGAGCAGGGCACTCACACTCACATCGAGGGGAAAATTGGGGTGCTCAATCGGCCTACCAAGCATGTTTTTGGGATGTGGGAGGAAACCGAAGTGCCCGGAGAAAACCCACGCAGGCAGGGAGAACATGCAAACTTTACACAGGGAGGGCCAGAAGTGGAATCAAACTCGCACCCACAACGGACTGCGTGGTGCTAACGTGCATTGGAATCTCTCCGGGTGTTTACTTAAGTGTGTATGTTTCCATGGTTAAATTACCAGTATGTCAGCATTTACCATTATTAAACAATCCTTACTTGTACTTGAACATGCAATCTCTTCATAAGGTCAGTAAGACCGGAGCCTGGAATCGAAAACCACAACCTCTGAGGTAAATATGTTGTCTACTCTGTCTTCCTGATCATATGGTGTTGTTCAAAATATTTCAAAAACATAATTTGTTCCAAAATTGATAGTGGAATTATTTAGTTTCAACCGTGCATTTTTTTCTAATCTGTCCCACAACACGTTATGACTACTACTACTATACATCTGCTTGCTACTACAACAAACTACCACTTGTCCTTCTAATCATAACAATGATACTCTTATTAACAATAAAGATGACAATAACATCTGCTCGTTAAGTAATATTATTCGTCCAATGGGAAAAAAAAAAACCTCAGACAACATGACCTGGAACTTGGCAACCTTGACATAATTTAGCTCTCAGTGAGATCTCCCTTAGAGAGTAACCAGTTTTTGTCAAAAAGCTTGCACGGAATCTTTCATACACGTGTTCCACTGAAAGCACATGGCTGAATATGTTTTGATTTGAATGTTTAAAAAATGTGTCATTGAATATAATTAAATTTTTCTCTTTCCACTTTGGGAGGTAAACTTACGGATTTGGAAATAAAAATATCTGACCCCAGCCAACCCCCCGATTCGTATCACCCCCCCAAGGCTTCACTACCCCATAAAATAACAGATCTACATGGGAGTCTTAATCGGAATCAGGTGCAGGTTTTTTTTGTTGTTTTTTTTTCTTCAGGCTGCTCTCCTGTTTTTCCTGCTGGCAACTGATGCTGCCCCTCCTGTCTCCGTTTTTGGAGTACAACATTCACTACTTTGTTTTGCTTTGCAGTTGAATGCAAGATCTGTAGAATTTAAAATACGTTTTCAAATTTTGGCTTTCAATTTTGTGCTATTATTGTATGGTCGAAGTAACTCTGCAGCGCCGGTCTATCTCATAAAGGATTTGAGTGCACATGAAAGTGCAAGAAGATAAACAAATCACAAGGGCCCTGTATAGCAATTACAGAGTGACCCAGCACCAAGTGTCTAAATCCCATAGTTGTGGTCTAGGGGAGACTCAACATTGGAGTTTTTTTGCCTTACTTCACTAATCCCCCCCATCATTTTGACCAAAAGCAGCATTAGTAATACTAAAATAACATTACAAGCCAATGTTAGCCAGCCACGGCTGCTGGGTTGGTCGCAAGACTCGTGATAATGTTACTATTCAACCAACCATTTTAAATACCACTTTTTCTTATTAAATGTGGATGTGGTGGAGCCTATCCCAAACTACTTTGAGCGAGAAGTGCACAGGAAAATTGCATTTGGGTGTTATAATAAACACTACATTCATCCATTTCAAGTTTTATTATGTATAATGCATTGGACTCTGTATGATCAAACAAATATGAATCCCATTTTTTTACAGAGTTATTTACATAGTTTGTGATGTTAACGGTCTGGCATTTCCTCTCCTGGGTTTTGCACGGTGTATTTTTGCATGACTTCTTTTCCAATGCACCCTTGTTATGGTCAGGTGTCTGATAAGCCTTCAAAGCTACAGACATTGTGATAAGCAGGAATTGATGGCATCTCATCTGATCCTCATTACCTGCAACAACTTGCCCTGAACCTACAAAGATCCTTGTTTAAAAAATGAAACTATACTTACTATTGCTACAAATGCTTCCTGTGTGGACGAAGTGGCATCAACTATTTTCAGCATTCGTACGACTCGTGTCATTTTTAAAATCAGAATGATGCATAATCTATTATTAATAGGTAGAATATTAGAATGAGCTCACTGACTCTGGTAAATCCCGAATAACCCCTAAAATGTTGGAGGTTCGGGGATCTATTTGTGCCTCTTCCTCTTTATCAGTACACTCCGTCCAACGCTGTCTGCAAAACAACTTCTCGTACTTTTCAGCAGATTGTGTTGCCTGTCTTGTGGAAGTCAAGTCAATGTAATCATTAAGAGCAGGCTCCGTAGGCTCACAACAAGTTGTATCCTGGCCAAAGATGCCAATCTTTAGCGATGAGCCCGGTGATACGGCTGTCATTAAATGTCATTCTTACGTCGCCTCTTTGACGCTGTTTTGCAACTCATCTTCCGTTGCACAACCATCATCCACTTAAGACTACAAAGCCTCAGGATTGTAGATGGAGCCAGATTTCCAGCTTCAATGGTGTCACGCATATTAGATGAATAGAACCTTCGCTGATCTACAAAATCCAAGCCTGGCCTCCATTAAATGAAAACATGCATATTGTACAGCCTTTCATTCAATACAATAGTACTGTATTGGCTTCCATCGGGAACATAAAAAGAGCTCTTTTTTTTTTTTGAAAGGCAGAAGCTTCTATTATCCGACCACATAACAAAGAGTGGTATCTTGTTCAATTTAATTTGAGGTTTTGGAGGAATTCTGAGTCTAACATGTCTTTAGAGTTCATAGTACAGACAACAATGGAAAGGGAACTGAAGAATCAGAATGACATTTGTGATGGGAAAAGGCTCTAAAGATTTGTGGAGCCTATTGTGAATGCCCTTATTCAAAAGTAAGCCTTTAGATTATTTACTAATATGCGCTGAGAAAATATTTCTAAAGTCAATTTTTTTAATGAGTCACATAATAAATGGGAGACTACAAACCGCCCTCACATTGCTCAGCACTCATTCTTGCTTCAGTTTATTTACGTTACTCCATAATTTCTTGGCACTATTATCACAACTTTTCTATCTCAAGTTGTGATGGTATTCATTGTTTATTTTGTTATGCGGCCCTCGAGCGTAAAAACTGGCACACCTTCATTTTCATGCTGGTGCAAAATTCCCAAACACTCCATAAGAGGGTGTTTGGGAATTTTGCACTGTGCCATGCTGGGCTTTCTGGTGGACCGGAGATATATATATATATTTTTTTTAGACATCCCCAATATGCCTGACCATTTAGTCTCTAAAAGTGGGCTAAAACTTAGACCAGATAAAGGCAGGTCTAAATTGTGGCGTAGGTGGTGGAATGTGTTTTTGGTGGATTTGATAAGGTGCAGGCAGACCTATTCTAAGCTCAGCGCACATGTGTTGTGGATGTCATCGTATTTTTTCACAAATTTGACAGCATAGATTTGACAACATAATATTGATGGCGTTAGCCTGTAAAAATCCATAAATGTGCCTGATCACTTACAACTTAAGTTTAAAAGCATCAAATCAATTACAGTTTGTAAGTCTAAATTGTCAATTATGGCCACACATCCTGGACTGTTTCCAGTCAGTGGCAGTGTTTTCTTTCTTTTTCTTTTAGTTATATCTACATGTTTCGAATTCTCTTTCTGCTCTTCTCCCATTCTCACAGTTGTGTCATAAAATAAAAGAGAAAGAGAAAAGCAAGCACGCCCACACTTAATCCTTTGATACTGCTTGAAATTAGATCTACTTGCAACTCACGTGATATGCTGGCGGTAAGTGCCCTGTTGCCATCGGCGCAGCTTTTTCTTCTCTGACTTGCCTTCCCACTTTTGTGCTTCCATTGGAGGGGAAGTACCCCGGAAAGTGAAAGAATATTTGGATAAACAAGCAAACAAACAAACAATAAATAAGCTAAGGTTCTCTTTTTGGTTGCTTTGTTTTCCGTTTTTTTTCCCCAATATTGATTGAGCTACAACATACATTGAATTTCAAGGTACCATCGTATCAGTCTTTGACACAAATTTTGGGGTCAAGGTTTTTGGTGCTTGGTGCCTTTGACAGATTTGTAACAAACTGTTTGTATTTGTGAACATATCCTCCCCTTGTTTCCCATGATCACATCTGCACCTTGATTTCATTACTGCTGGCACGAGAAAAAGACAATGTAGGCCAGATGGTGTGTGTTATGTGTGTGTTTGTCTGCAACAAAAAGCTTGAATTTATTAGAAGCAGTACATATGCATTTTTGGAAGACTAAAGAAAATATTGGAAAACCTAGTAAATAATTTACTACGTATACTGCCAACACAATGATGTACACAAATAATTCAATGGTGGGGGGAAGATACTGCTCTGACCTGGCAGACACAAACGTATTGTAAGGCTATGTTGGGAATATCTTTTGGATTCCCCTCAACACTCAAAAACATCTTAAACTTCATCCTTCAGCAGAACTTTGAAAAGGTATCAAGGGAGGCAGGGAGAGTTTAGTTCAAATTGACCATGTTCTGTGCTTTCATATTTTTAGACAATCGTTAGATGGTCAAGCCGTTTGGTGAACAACCCTTTTCAAGACGGGGAACCAAAGAGAGTGTTTCAATTAGATGGGGATCCCCTCTCAGTCTTTCTGCTAAGGTCTATTCTGGTGAGGGGGTCCATTGGAAATTCAAATATCAGATTCAAGACGGGTAGTGTGGTTTTCATTCTGGCCGTGGAGCAGTGGACCAGTCGACCAGATTTATTCACCAAACAGGGTCATGGAAGCTGCAGGAGAAATAGCCCAACGAGTCTACGTTTTCTTTGTGGACTTCCTCTACTATGTCCTTTTAATAAAGGTGACAGTGCAGGGTGGGAAAAATATGTGAACCTTTGGATTTCCTGACAGGTTGAACTTCCTTTGGCAGCAATATCCTTTACCAAATGATTCCTTAAGGCCTGTAAAATGAGTAGCGGGGATTACGCTGATCAAAAACTGTTTCAGTTCAGCAATATTTCCATAGCATATCATTTGGTCCAGTCTTTGATTGAGCTGCTCTAGAAGATTTATTTCCTTCCATTGGGGCCCATTTGATTTCTGATTTATTTCTGTCCTTTGGGTCGTTGTGCTGTTGCATGACCCATTCTGTAAATTGTATTGAAACATGGGAATTAATTTACATTTTGATGTCAGTGTAGAAAGAATAAGTCGGTCCTCCTTGTTAAATGGAAAGAAGTGGATAGTCTTCTTTTCTGCTGGTGCGTGTTAGCATATCACCATTTATCACTTGAGGCTATGCTACAAAGGTCAGACAGTGTGTCGTTCTCAATTGCACTGTCTCGATAACTTTCTTGTTACCCTGCCTCTCTTCTCTCAAAACCATTAGTACAGATACATTATGTAGCTCCTTTGTTTGTGTCGCAAAATGTCGTCGGTTCTACAATTCCATAAGCAGCTTTGCCCATTTTGTTTCTCCCCTGGTGTCAGAAGAGCTCACAAGTTCCTGCTGCTCACATGTGCTGCATGATTGATCCTCTTGGGCGTAATGGGGTTTTGGAGCCAGGTCTGCTCATTGATGGGAGAGCTGCTGCCGCTGATTGTGCATAATTAACAGAAACTTTGCTGCTTTGCCAACTGTTTTGTAATCCGCCATCACTAATCATTTTGCCAACATTCGCACCGCTGCATCTACAATGTCATCCACAGTTTTGCTTAAGACCCTTGCCAAGGCTTCACGTCTGCTTGCCCGCTGGCCTCCGCTTTTGCCAATTTTCTAATCAATTGTGACAATGGAATTATATGTATATATTTTTCTGTTTATTTATTTTCATTAATATCGCCTTGTATTTTGTGTTAGTATATTGAAACTGGATCGGAAACAAGTCTTTCATTGAAAGACGTGTAATTCAATGTTGGTATCGCTGTAATCTAATCTCGAGAGTCATTGTTTTCATACCCAAAAGGGGATCTCAGCACAGGGCGCCTTTCAAGCTCAGGCAACACACAACCAGCCCCACCGGCGGGAATTCACCGGTTTTTATGTTCAGTGACACACACTGCTACTTGCAGCCATTGATTTAAAAGATGAATACAACTTCAATAATTTTAATGCACGTTTGTGATTGGTGAGGATAAGCGGTTTTGAGAATGGATGGATAATGTTAATTCTATCAACTTTTTTTGTGTGTGCATTTACATGATACATTTTTACTTAGGATGTATGTTGATTTTCTCATGAAAATATCTTTGAAAATTGATGGTGACTCCATTCTTCAGTCAATGTTCAAGAACTGCACAGAAGAAAACAGTCATGGACAATGCTGACACCCAGTGGAAGGTAAGGCATGCAGTGACAAATGCGCTCACACATTTACAAGAGGCTATTTGGGTTTTATTTCTTTTTTGTTGTAAAGGCTCAATGAGAAAAGAAAAAAATAATAATTTCAGCGTTCACAAGCAGACTGCAATTCTTACTCCAAGTGCCATTTTTTTTCTTTTTCTGCTCCCCACCTGCGACCCACCGGTACTCAGCACTGCATCCCGTGACCTTGGGGTTAATTTTCTGCTTTTCCACACTTTGACTCACATAAATGTTTTCCATTTGTGGAGAACCTTATACATGGTAGAATGACAGACAGTAAACTGCTTGGAAATGGCCTTTTAACCATTTCCAGACTGATGTCTAGCAACAATTCTCTTTCAGCGATCTTAATGATGTCGGATGTCTCCAATTCATTTCATTAAACACAACTAAAAGTGCTGCACTAGCAAAGTGCAAAGATTTACCCATTAGTGAGTGAACTCAGTTATAATGATACTTCGTTGAGTGGTTTTACAGATGCGGTTGTATTTACCTAAGATAAGTTACGGAGCAAGGTTCTTTTTCCTTAAGTGTTTTTAAGAATTCAAAGACTTTCTTCTAAAAGTGAGTGTTATTAATATCCCATTACAGCAAAACGTTATGTTGATGACCTTTGAAATAATACAGCAATATCATTCATTTGCAATATCAGTGGTGTCCCTGAAAATATCTTAATCTTTTCAAGGAATTAAACGTCCCCAAATCATAGACCCTATTATGCTGAGAAAAGAATAATGGTGGTTGGATGTTGACAATCGACTTTCCAACCAGAGAAGGCTACAATAATATTGTGAACATCAACTTCATATTTACAAGCCCGAGTGTGAAATCTTGTTCGATGGTGACACATCACAAATAATCTGATCACCCTTTTCCCCAGTTGATGTTTAAAGAATTAACAACAAAAGTGTGATTTGCTTTTTATATGAACTTTTTATGTGTTTTTACAATGCCAACACAGACGGGGTCATGGCAAAAAGAAAAAATATATAATATGTCCACATAAGTGGAAATAAAGGTTATCGTGTCACTGTACTAGCATTACTATATTTTGCTATATATTTTCCCACTGCTGATTCCCTCTTGTTAATCTTTTTTTTTCCCCACCTAGATTGAAACTCCAAATCAAATTATTGGAGTAGAAATTGCCACAAAATGTCACTCTATAGCACTTGACGCAACTATTGAGTAGGGTGTGGGTTGTATTGAGGACCCCATGTTGGTTGTCCTGGTTACATTCTATTTTGTAGCTGTGGAAAAGCACCAAGTGTTCTTCTTTGGCCTCTCAGCAAAGTCATCTTGTTCATTGAAGGATGCTGTGATTCAACACAGTGCAATCAACATGAAGTCCTCCTCAGCATGACTGTTGGTCCTTTTGTTTGATGATAGGCTGACCAAAATTACTGTAGCCTTTTTCTATTAAATTACAAGGTGGAAAAATGGACAAGAACAATCTTGAAGATGTTGAGCAGCTAAAAAGTCTTTACTTTCCTGTTAAATACGTATGTCTCAGAAATGTCACACGAGCAGTCATTTGGCTGGCCGGGAGAACAAAGATTCACTTTTGGATGTGCAGGAACTGTTTGGTCTAGATACTTTGCTTTTATTCTCCAATAATTACATTCAACATCAAGTGTCATATTGTCCCAGAACAAAAAAAAAAGTGTTCCATCTAGATGTGTCGGGAGGAAAATCACTGGCGTGGCTTTCACACTATGCTTCCTCATCCATTTCAAAGTCCATACAATGGGTTTTATTCAATATTCCTTATTACAGAATTCTAACATGTTCCCTCAAGCTCCTCAAAATCTGGAACACCACTTTCTGTTCCTTTAGATTACCACTAACCCCTGTCAGGGGAAGAAAAAAAAATGGGGTCAGACCCAGCGAGAGTATCCCTGCAACAGAGTCCTGCCATATGCTCAGAGAACATGAAATACATAAAGTGGGTTCTCTGCCCTCCTTTTTTGCTCCAGATATATGACCCCACCCAATTTTCCCCTACAAAAAAAAAAGTCACCTTCATCAGGTACATAAAGAACATCTTTTATTTAGTCAACACCATTGCATGGTTATTCACACCCCAAAAATCTAAACAAAGGGATAGAAGAACAATATGCTGCACATTTATATATATATACATATATGTTTTGTAGCTGTATGTTATTGGCAGACTGTCAAATAAAGAATTATTTTTTTAAAAAAGCAAAAATTATGAAAGGCACTATTTTGGTGCGTAATCTGCACAAAGTAAAATATTTTACCTGGCTCAAATATATTTGCCGTTATTCTTTCTTGTCAATGAGAGGTTCATCACATCTGTAGTAAGTACATCATGACTCTCTTTTATTGTTTTACTTTGTAATATTTAATCATATTCCGGTTTTGCTGTTGCCAAACTCTGCCGTGTTGACACCGACAGGTGTCGACTGTGAGTTTATCTGCCTTTTAGAAGACTGTTCTTCTCGCTGCGGGAATCTTGGCGTTGACGGTGGAATGTTTTGACAGCTGTCATCACTTTTGTTGAACATGAAGCCTCTGGACTTTGAAGCCACCAACTCAACGGTGCAGCCCCCAGAGATCATATGTGAGAAATGGATAGAGGGATCCGAGAGTTCGGTGTTCCATCTCGCCAACATCTTCCTTTTCCTCGGCTTCATGGGTGGCAGCGGTATTTACGGAACCTTCTATGTGTTCACCTTCTTGACTCTGGGCTTCTTCTGCACCACTCTCTGGGCTTGGACGGATTCGTGCAGCCCCGACGCGTTCCTGTGGTGTTTAGCGCTCTTCGCTGTGTGTTTGGGTCAGGCTCTGCACGCTGCCTACAGAATCAAAAGCATCTCATTCAATAGAGACTTTCAGGAGCTTTACACCTGCGTGTTCAAGAAGATCGGAGTGTCACTTTCACAATTTGGGGAGATCCTTTCTTGTTCTGATGGAGATCTCCACACCATAGAGAAGGACCACTTCTTTGCCATAGAAGGGAAGACTGCCATCGATAAACTATCAGTGCTCATGTCCGGCAGGTGATATTGTAACTTTTAACATATATAACAAATATGCTTGTTTGAAAACTATTCATTTCCAAGCAATTTATGTTAATGCACACTTTTGTGTTTTGGTCATGTCATGGATAAAATGAGGGTTTTGATTTCATAATGAGGATAACGTCCTTTTTAAATTTATTTATTTACTTTTTCAGCATGTGTACCTCATCATATATAAAAATATTCCAAAATACTGTGAGCACAATAACAGGTAACAGTAATTAGAATGATGTGGACTAGAATTAGGTCAGCTATGGTGCTTTTATTGACATTAGAACAAACTGTGATATTTAGACGACAGATGGAAACGATCTTTCCGCTAAATCTCGTGGAAGCATCATTTCAAGACTTTTGAAATTAAGAACACGTATGCATTGCAGATAAAAAGAATCTGCAATACCGGTGAGTGGTCCCGAGTGTACACACACCTCTTGCTAAAGTCATCTAGTTCAACTATAAACCCAATGAAGATTAAAAAATAATATACATGCATCATTTTATTGAGGTTGAAAAAACAATACATTCCAATTGGGTTTTTAAAGAACCTTTTTAAGAACAAATTCAACAAAGTCGTGCTTGTAATGTTATTTCCTTCATGTTTTTACCGGGCAAACAGTTCATGTTTCTAGTCAAGTTTAAATTGCTTATAGTGGTCAACTTGACATTAAGAATAAGACATAAAAGAATGATGGCAAATTATTGCCATTGGAATTGGAGTGATTCACAGACCAATAGTTTTTCATGCAGTTAATGTAGGGTTGATTCCTTTTCAAAATTGTTTTGGTATAGACTGCTGATAAGTCCAGGCTGGGTATTAGTCTCACTCTCACCCCTCAGCTAGGATCGATTCCTGTTTTGAAAGATTATAATAATAATAATATCTAGGCTACAAAAAGGCTCTGTGATTACTTGCGTCAGATTTGGCAGAAAGGTTGTCTAAAAAAATATGCATTTATCTGAAGTCATTATTTTGTCCTACAGAATCCGAGTGACTGTTAACGGTGAGTTTCTGCACTACATCTACCCGTTCCAGTTTCTGGATTCACCAGAATGGGACTCCCTCAGACCATCAGAAGAGGGTGTATTCCAGGTCACTTTCTATTCATAATATACACATTTAAAATC